>NW_015637575.1:0-12752 GCF_001515625.1 Sinocyclocheilus rhinocerous | reverse complement strand
TATATATATATACACACATATATACGTTTAATGCTGCTATATCAGTGTGTGTGTGTGTGTGTGTGGGTGTATGTTTGTTTGTATATATATATATATATATGTATATATATATATATATATATATATATATAGCTAAATCAATGAGACAATAGTGATATAATCTTTGTCATTGAATAGGCTCGGACTATATTGTGTGAGAAAAATGTGGAGAAAAATGTTTGTACATTCAAAATGTCAGAGCATGTAAGCATTTTCCCATTATTAGACACATAGAAATAAAATAAAATAAATATAAGATGTCAAATACTTGCTTTGTAAATAGATACATTTGTTGAATTGTGTTTAGCATTAGCAATGCTTTATTCAAACTTTGCAATTCTGCTACGCTGGGTCTCTGAGGGTTTTAAATTTGCAAGCGTTCCCCAGTTATCATCTCAGAAGTAAAAACGTATATTTTGTGTTTTTGACAGTCCAATAAAATATTCCGTTAGGAGGAGATGATAATCATAGTTGACTTGGCTTTCAGTTCATTCATCATACTGGAAATGGAAGGTCAAGTTAGAATGCATTCCATTGTGGGATACAGTTTTCCACACAGCGTGCTGTTTTATTGTTTGGCAAATGTAGTTGCTAATTTGGATGTTCCACAATCTGACAATTTACATTCTGCACAAAATAAGCATACTGTGAAAACAGTATATAGTATGGAAGTATAGATTATTTAGTGATATAAAGTGATGTTGACCCTGAGCAGTTCCTGGTTCTTCTCCTCCAGCTGTCCCTCTAAATGTCTCATACGCTCCTCGATACTTCCGTGTCTCTCCTCTGCCTGAACAACAAACACACACATTGTATTTCGTCAGACAAGAAAATGTAAAGCCACAAATTAGCTCAAACCAGCAGAGAAAAGACCCTTGAACCATGACTATGATGTTGGCTGGAATCTTCATTTAGATTTATGAGATTGTGAGTTTGGTTTATAAGGTGCCGTCACACCAAACACCACAGGCATGGTTGAGCAGGCAGGTAAAGAGAAGGAGCTTGTATTTCCTTAAGCTTCTGTTCTCTCCTGGGTGAACAGAAAGAACCAAGTATGTCAGCAACTCATTAAAGCGAAGAAAATCCCAGCTGAGCATCACATGCAACTGAAATACACCAGCAGTGAAGAGACCCACAGCCAGACAGAGTGAAGTGAATGAGAGAGAGAGAGAGAGAAGCTTTCAGCCCCACCTTCCTAAGACTGCAGTTCATATCCTGGAGTTTAGCTTCCATATCAGACTACCAAACCACACAATACAGAGAAATACCACACAACGTTAATAATGAACAGAGTATGAATCATTTCTATCTCTCCATGTTTCCACAGTAGAGTTTGTTAACAGTGGTTTAAAGAATGAACAAGAGTTTAATTTCGGTCTTGTACCTGTACATGCTTACTTTTCTTTAACCCTTTCAGGGGCAGTGGTCACTGTGAGAAACTTTTTTAAGAAAGAGGAAAAGTAGCACACAGGAAATATTATCATATAAATTCTATTAAATATATGAATTATATAACAAATAACAATTTTATAAAGACTAAACGATGCAAATTTGTATAAAGTTTATTATATTTTTATTTTATAACAAAGTAACCATACATAAAGAACAAATAAAATAAAAAAATGCTATTTTTTTCACCAAGATAATTATATAACAAATATAACACTTTTTAAAAAAAAGAATAAAAAAATAACAATGCTATATTTTTTTTTATAAAGTTAAATATAACCAACATAATTTTAAAAATTCGTCTGAAGTTAATTATATTACTAATACAACGTTTTTATAAATAATTTTTATTTTATCTAAGTTACGTACAGTAAGCAATAAATACACAAAATTATGTAATTATTCTGTGCTTGGTGAAAATTAGTCATGTACAATTTGTTAACACATACCAGACAAAAAATATACTGAAAGATTTGACCATTCAAATACATTGGCCTTTCAAATCGTTCTTATCAGTACACTACACAAGTTTGAAAGAGATTTCATTCTACTGCTCCTGAAGATTTTGTAGTTTTTATGCTGATCAATTCACATAATAAATGTACACTAAGTGCAGTGTAATGCTTTCCACCAACCAAACCAAGAATGTTTAGAGCACCTTAATGTGCAGTGGTCAATAGGAGAAACCACCTCAAAAATGGCCCTTGACCCCTAGCCTGAATAGTTGAACCCAACATGAATTGCAGTTCGATGTCTCTCTCTCTCAATTATTACTGTTTGTCTGATTCATTTCTGTGAATAGTTTGTTCTGATGGTTCACTTCAATAAATCAGTTCATTTGAGTTATCACTCAAGTGTTCCCAGATAATCCACTTCACTTTACTTCTAGTTAATATCAAAGCAAATGATAATCTAGTTAAAGACTTCCACGACACTGGTTTGCATTAAATGCAGAGCTAGTGTGTGTTTGTGTGGTATCCAGTACAGTACCTTGGTGAGAGCTGCTATCCTCTGTGCTAGCTCAGCCTCGACTTCAGGCAGAGTCTCAGCTTTCCTCATGGTCTGCTGGAGCTTCTGTTCCGCCAACTCCAGCCGCTCCTGTAACTGCCTGTTCTTCTCCTCCATCTGTGGGAGGAAAAACACACGCACACACGCACACACACACACACACACACACACACACACACACACACACACACACACAGTGACTGATCAGTGAGAGTTTATCCTCATATTGCAGACATCATAGGACAGTCCAGCTTCCACAGCAACAATTGGATCATCGTGGCCGTTTTCAGTGTGACCAAACAAACAAAATTACATAACTGCATTTTTTTTGCCTGTTCTTGGAACAATTAAACTCTTATTAGAGGGTGATAAATGCATACTGACGCTTGGCAGCACCTGTTTAAATTCACTTACCTTGTATGGAAAAATGTTGTTAAATCCAAAAATTAAAAATAGGTTACTTTAATTGAAATAAAGCTGTAATAAAATAAAATGTACATATTACATGAAGAAAAAAAATGTTGCCATGGTGACTAACTTAAATAGTTACTAAAGTACAAAAATATCTAAAACTGAAATAAAAATCATTTAAAATTACTAACTTCTAACTAAAATGATGAGTTAACATGGAATGATAATTTTATAAAATAGAATATGTCGCTTTGGATAAAAGGGTTTGCTAAATGAATGAATGTAAATGTAAACTAATTTTTCCCATTTTTGGGATATAATGAAGCAAACATCACTAAAATCAACATATTTTACTAACAGACTTACTAATCTCTGTCTAAAAATAAAACAATGTTGCAAATCTCTGGTGAAAACTGTGGACGTGTTTTTGTTCCCCACATCTCTCAGCACTTTCTCAGAAATCCTGGTAAATCACTTGGCAAGATATGAAATGGTGTCATGCTGACCATGATCTCAGCAGAATAAAATGTTCAATTACGAATGGAATGACTGTCTGTCAGTTGCCAAGTTCAAAACATCTGTGCGCTACGCAGTCAAGTAATTGCCGTATAGCAAAGCAATTTGAAATAATGCTAAAAAGAAAATGAAATTGGAATACAAGTGGTCAGAACCTGACCTGTCTGAGGAACGCCTCCTTATTGGCCAGTTCGTTTTCCAGCTTGTCTGTGATGTCATGTAGTGACGTGGACTCTCTCTGGGCACTGAGATAGCGCTTCTCAAGAGTCACGATCCGTTCCTCCATGTCTTCTTTCTGACACATAGCCTGTACACACACACACACACACATATTGAGTGTTGGTTAGTGGCTCTCAGACACACACCTAAGATGGAACCCGCAGGTGTAACAGTCTACTGTCAATCAAAACTCCTGCCCTATACACATAGGCTTGAGGACAAATATGAACACAAGCAAACACACACATTCGGACACAGACACGCACACACACTGCTCCAGGCTGCCACAACCTCTCTCCATCAATAGCTGTATCTCCAATCCAACAGACATTTCCCAGAATCTGTCCAGCTGTCGCTAATTATCAATGTGACAAGTCTGTGTCTGAAACCGAAGGCAGCTGCTTCACTATTTGGTCAGTCAGTGCTATAACAGACTGAATTTTGTATAAAGGCACCATTTAAGAAAACTGCATTTGAGTACAAAGGATGTTACACACATTCAAACGTCATATTTGGATTACTACTGTCTGATGAGGTTTCGGACACAGCCTAATTTAGATGAGATTAGATTCAACTTTATTGTGCAGTGTACAAGTACAGGGCCAATGAAATGCAGTGCATTTCAGATTTATGTCTGATTTGAGACAGAGGCGAGACATACACCCATACTGCACCTCTTTAATATCTCTCTGGTACTTGTTGTTCATGTCTTCGCTCTTGATGAGGTCTTTGCGAGCCGTCTCCAGCTCCTGCTCCACCTCTGACACGCGGGAGGACAGCGAGGACATGCGCTCCTTCATCTGCGCCAGCTCGTAGTTCTGCTTCTCCAGCAGCTCCTGCAGCTCCACCACCTGACTGGCCTCGTCCCCCGAATCCATCGACCCATTAGACAACCGCTGCAGCCCAAACAAACATAATACACTTTCTTTTAGAGTGAAAAAATGTTCTGAGATTGATTCAACAGATTATATAAGGATGTTTAAACTATCTGTTAATTCAGTATAACTGCACATTATTATAAGGGTTATAATTGTTAAATAAAACTAAAACCAATTACTAAAATAACAAAAAAAACTCAAACTTAATAAATACTATATATAAGTATAAAAATAAGTCCAATAATCATATAATGAATTACCAATTAAATGGTAAAACCATAAATTGATACTGTAATACTAAATGAACACTAATTTATACTAAACGAATGTAAATACAGCACACTGAGAATTTATGAATGAAAGAAAATACCTATAATTAATATATTTTATACTAGTTCGAACGTTTAATGTTTCAGCTAGTTCATCCATTCATTCACTGAAACTGTCATTTAGCACAGGGCTCTTTATCTGGATTGTTGAATTCCCAGCATGCAAATTTGTGTCTGTTCAGTCTAATTGCATTCTCAGTGTGTGAAACAGAGGCTCAGCAGTTCTTTCCTTTGTCATGCCTAAAATAACATTTCTGTCACATATTCACACTAAAACTTGACACGTCTTGTGCTGCACTAAAATTAGACTTTATATCCTTTTTAATTTATGGTGCAGACACCAAGACAAGAAGGGTGATGAAATCATTTGCAGAGCACACAGAATTTACTCCGTCAAATTACAGAACGTTTAGCAAACACTGAGGAATCAAATCAATAAAAAAGAGAGCCTCCATAGCATAACGTGAGGTAAAGAGCAAAGATAACAAGCTTTTCAAAATGAAAACAAAAAGAAAAGTCGGTGACAGTGCTTGCATGTTTTTGTCCCACAAGAATACCAACATGCTCACCTTTGGTTTAAGAAGCGGTCTTTTACTTTACTTTAGCATGAAACCCATCCATCGTTTCCTCAATATTCGCGTCATTTTTGCTGCACGCAGCTTCGCGCTCCTGACGCGGCGAGTATAAACCAGGCTCTACACATAAAGTGCTGCGCAGCTCAAACGAGTCGCACGGTTTCGTTATGCTTTCAGTTTCGTTTGCCGTTTGATGTTTCTCACATGCAACAGAAATGCAGCACTTATGAGTTAAACAATGCGGTGGTCGCGCCAGTGCGACCGCACACAAAATTTAGTCGCACCGGCAGAAAAAATGATCGCAAAATGCGCCCATTTGGTCGCACACTGGAGCCCTGTGCAGTACAGTATTTATTTATCCTCAGTTGTTCAAATCGCGGTAATCGAATACGGTTATAGTGATAATTAAAATATGAAACGGTAATACTAACCGTGGGGTCTTTTATCACGATTTATCATCAAACCGGTAATCGTTACATCCCTAGTCACAGCTGTGAAGCCATGAGAGATCGACACGACTTCACCAGAAGAGGGTTCTGTGATCGTGAATAGACGAGAATGACAAGACAAAGAATAGCCTGGTTTATTCTGGAGCTGCTGCAGGGCCTGATAATGACTCACTCTCACTTTTTCACTCCCTCTCACTGGTCTTTTTTGTCTGTTTCTATTTGGGAGGGTCAGATTTGTTTGTTACGTACAGGCAAAGCCAGTGACCTCTAGTTGGTCGGCTGGACCCATGCATCAGTGCCAGAGGCCCTGGATATTGTCAGTACTGCTACTAAATCTATCGAGCATCATGGGAGATTAATTTGGCCAATTGAGATATACTGTGAAAGTGCCAACCTTTATCTTTTACGAGGTCACACATTCCTGTCATCACTGTCACCATGCCAACACAATCTAATGCCGCGCACAGCGCCCACCGGTGACAGTGAGAAGAGGACGACTCTCTTGTTATCTTTTCATCAGGAATGTGAGGCAGGAATGAGATTTTGCTACGACTGGTTTAACGGCCCATTAAATGTGATCCAGAAATACAGTCTGACAGGATGAGTGTGTGTTGACTGTACAGAGGAAGGTTTATTGATTTTATTGTACACATCGGTGTTCAAAAACTATTTTCAGTAGTTTCTTTCTTTTCCAATTAGACTGAAAACTGACTGTACATCAAAATAAATCATGTCCAGTCACCAGTTATGTACAGTGCCATTCAAAAGTTTGGGGTTTGGATTTTGAGTTTTAATAAATGAATACTTTTATTCAGCAAGCAAGCATTAAATTGACCGAAATTGACGGTAAGTTCAGCCTTGCCATCACAGGAATAAACTACATTTTTAAATATATTAAAATAGAGTTATTTTAAATTGTATTCATATTTCACATTATTACTGTTTTACTGTATTTATGATCAAATAAATGTAGCCTTTGTGAACATAAGAGATTTTTTTTTTTCCAAAACAATAACATCAAAAATCTTATCGACCCAAACTTTTGAACGGTAGTGTACTTTTAGCATTCATAAAACACAGCCTGACTGTAGAGAGACTATTAACCACCCTGAGGCAGTTTAGAGCCTGCTCCCCCACCTTGCCATGAACTTTCTGGGCATCAGGTCCCTCCAACAAGTCCTCAGCCCCTTCTCCTGACGCCACCTTCCTCTGAATATGGGCATTCTGCTCTCTTAAGGCCACAATCTGCAAAAGCACAATTCAGAGAGAGTTAATCACAAATAATAACCAGCAATATTTATATCAAAACACACTGTACTGTGTTATTTGGTAGGACACTTTATGCCAGATAATATTCCAAACAGTAAAGACATAATAGGAACATATTATCATCCTAACATAAACGTCACTGGACCAATAAATCCTAAAAAAAAGTGATATTCATATACAACATCAAATATTAGCCTATTAGTACTACTTTACTGCCTTGTGCAAATAAATAAGAGAGACTGTATTACTCTTTATTTGTATCACATGGAAGCAAGAAACATTTCCATTGTCATCCAAACTTTTTTATTTGTATTTGAGGTGTTATATATATATATATATTTATTCAAATTGGATATTCATACTGTTTTAATGGCCAGACCAAATCATATTTTTACTGGAGTGTGAGTGTGTGTGTGTGTGTGTGTGTGTGTGCGCGCGTGTGTTCTTCCAGAGTAATTTTTGTATGATGTTCATATATAACGTTCATTCTCATGAAAACTGCAAGCATACAGAAAAACTGCATCATAAATCAAACTTAGACAGCTTAGAAGTGTTCGCTTCATACATGTAGCACATCAACAGCAAGCACGGTCAATTTTCCATCAGTTTTTAATTGCAAATGTACAGTACTGTACCTCTCCTGACAGGAATTATTGTGGTAGAAATGTTGTAAACGAGCGGCTCTAACTGATCATTTAACAACCAATCCCAACAATTTGTTACAGCTGCCAGGACCAACTGGATTTTTAAATAGAAGCAGTGGTGTAATGTTACGAAGTAATAATACTTTGATTTTATACAAGTTTGATAAAGTTGGTATTGAGTTACTTACATTTTAGATGCCTGTTTTTGCCGTATTTCTCCAATGAAAATAGTTCCAAACAGCACGGTTTTGCGCCGCTGAGCAACTGACGGCGTTTCCTTATTGAATGAATCAGTATTTTGAACGAATCAATTTAATCTCAATGACTCGACTTGCTGCCACCTACTGGCGGCTTTACTTTCACATTTCAAGTATCTTTTCATGTTTTAAATCTTTTGAAATAATAATATTCAATGTTTTACGTTTAAAACAAAGCATTATTTATGCATTTGTAACTGCAGGTTAAATGCATCCATGTCCCCTCTGAGCTGCATTAAACAGTCTGTGTAAATGAATCTAAATGCCACTTCAGATGCAGATTTCATATTTGCAAAAACTGTTTTCTTATGTTGGAATGGAAGTCTTTGTACCAGATGAAGTGGCTACATTTTATTATGACCCCTTTAAGGGCATGTCATCAAAGTTTCTATAGGGATTTCACATGACACTTCTAATTGCTGTCACAAGACTAGAAATATTAAATGTGAGAGACAAAGTTAACATTCTGAAGTGATCTCACAGGATTTTATATGTCAGTTATAGACAAGTTGTGGTAAATGTATGCACTTAAAATTTTGTGAAGCACAACTTAATCGCACTGTGAAGATCACACGAGAAGCGACGCTTAAGAGAGGGTCACGTTTAGCTTCACAATGTGTCAATTACATCAAGTGTAAATGTGACCCTCTCTTAAGCGTGTATACGAGAGTTGGCAAGAAGCAATAGTTAAAAAAGTTTAAAATATACATGAGATCGTACAAACTCAAATGAATTGGCCACCAATTAAAATAGTTATGAATCGCCATAAGAGAGTGTGTTGGGTCGTACTATATGGATTACCATCATCTTTTTGGTGCGTCAGCTTTTGGGCACCCACTCACTCGCATTATATGGACTGGATCATGGATGGATCATTTTTCTAAAAAAAAATTAATTTGGGTTCATGTGAAAAAACAGTCCAATGCTGTAAAAATTATTCCTCAAAAAAGATTTTGGAGTTTGTTTTAGAAAAAAAAAAAAACTATCTCAGCCTTTCTACTTCAAAATTTCCCATTTAAATTACTATTAGTAGCAATTTCTGAATTAAAATTGTTTCAAAGAAAATCCTTCATCTCATTTTTTCAGTGTACACATCTGGGATGACTTGAGGGAGTAAATGATGAACAATTTTTCATTTTTGGGTGAAATTTCCCCTAATAGAGGAGAAACAATAATGTACAGTATGTGGAAAATAATGTGTTTTTTTAACCTTAAACCGCATAAACACATTTCAAAAAATGTACATTTTGACAGGTTAACATTGGCAACCCAAGTTTGTACATAATAAATAAATAACCATACTTTTGCTATTGGTACCCTACTGTTGCATAATAATATCCCTTTCAAAATAAGTACAATATACTGTTGATGTTGATGGTTATACCATGGTAGTTCATTACCATGGTATAAATCATAAATCATTACCAAATGGTTTAAATAAAAACATGGAACTTTTTATACTTTTATACTACACTGACAGCCACTAGGTCTTACACTATATGTAAGTTAAGAAATGCTGTATATCTAAACCAGCACAAAACTTCCACAGCCCAATAAATATAAAACTGCAGCGCATTCAAATATAGCAGCAGAAGTTGCTGACCATGGCCGCTGGCATATGCTCCCTAATAAAATAACCTATTATTCATCTTGGAGCATCTCTAAAGCAGGTTATCTGACTGATGAGTACTGTCACACCAACACACACATTGTGTTCTCTCCAGACTAAAGGGCATTGGGAGATTATTCCACAGCCATGTCAAGATGCTCTGTTTGTCCACTGTGATTTCAGAGAAAGCAGGATAGATGGATGGATATAAAGAAGACATCCATTTCCTTTTGTTTGATTTATCGCCGCTCGCCACGGAAGAGCCGGAATATTGAGTCAACTTGCAAATGAAGGTAAATGAGAAGTGTAGGCCCAATGAAAGTAAACATGTCTGCTTTGATGTCGTTCATTTGGCCTCATCAAAGCAGAGCACCTACGAGCCCAGCAGTGCCTGAAACACTGGTTTGTTTCAAACAGAAGACAACTACTTCACAGAAACCCGATTCATCTTTGTGACTCACCTGAACAACATTTTGCTCCCTCTAACACTGAGATATTAACGTGAACTTGAAATAGAGATGGTTCATTTATACTCGTGCAGAAATGAATTCTGAGAACGCACTGAGAGCTAAAATATGTGAAATATATAAACCTTAGGAACTGAATACTATTATGCAGATAACTGTTTACATCCTAGAATATATTCTATACTGGATATTGTTTTTCATTTTTCATACTAGTATTTGAAACAATATGCAGTATGCAATAATAAATGTTTCAAATAGTAGTATGCTACACTTTTCACATGACCGAATTACACTGTATTCATTGAAGAACAGACAGGATAACAATCTTGATTCTTCATTGTTCATGGTTAATTTTTTCTAATGTATCAACAGTTTCCAGTTTCTCCCAGTTGCTGTTAATAAAACTCTGTGGTTCAACTCTTCACACTTAATAGATTGCCTGGGTATTCGTTAAGTTTTTTTTCACCGTTTAGACGTAGTTTGAGGAGTACAGCCTTTAATTTCCGCATTTCAGACACTGCTCACTATGGAAGCCCGTTTCCGCCACTGAATAAAAAATAAAAAAGGTAATTGCGACTTTTTATCTCACAATTCTGACTTTTTTTCTCATAATTGCGTGATACGAACTCACAATTCTGAATTTTTCCTCAGAAGTGCATGATACGAACTCGCAATTCTGACTTTTTTTTCTCAGAATTGTGTGATATAAACTTGACAATTGGTTAATTTTTTCTAATGTATCAACAGTTTCCAGTTTCTCCCAGTTGCTGTTAATAAAACTCTGTGGTTCAACTCTTCACACTTAATAGATTGCCTGGGTATTCGTTAAGTTTTTTTTCACCGTTTAGACGTAGTTTGAGGAGTACAGCCTTTAATTTCCGCATTTCAGACACTGCTCACTATGGAAGCCCGTTTCCGCCACTGAATAAAAAATAAAAAAGGTAATTGCGACTTTTTATCTCACAATTCTGACTTTTTTTCTCATAATTGCGTGATACGAACTCACAATTCTGAATTTTTCCTCAGAAGTGCATGATACGAACTCACAATTCTGACTTTTTTTTTCTCAGAATTGTGTGATATAAACTTGACAATTGCAAGTTAAAAAGTCATAATTGTGAGATATAAACTCGCAATTCTGAGAAATAAAATCAGAATTGTGACTTTATGTCTCGCAATTGCGAGTTTATATCACACAATTCTGATTTAATTTCTCAGAATTGCGAGTTTATATCTCACAATTATGACTTTTTAACTCGCAATTGTCGAGTTTATAAAGAAATAAAGTCAGAACTGCGAGATATAAACTCACAATTCTGACTTTTTCTTGCAATTGTGAGTTTATATCTCGCAAATCTGACTTTATAACACGCAATTGCATGTTATAAAGTCAGAATTGCGAGATTTAAACTCGCAATTTTGAGAAAAAAGTCAGAATTGCGAGATATAAACTCGCAATTGCGAGAAAAAAAGTCAGAATTGCGAGTTTTTATCTCGCAATTGTGACTTTATAACTCGCAATTGTGAGTTTATATAACGCAATTCTGAGAAAAAAAGTCAGAATTGTGAGTTTATATCTCGCAATTCTGACTTTATAACTCGCAATTGCGAGTTTATATCTCACAATTCTGACTTTATATCTCGCAATTCTGACTTTATAACTTGCAATTGCGAGTTTATATCTCACAATTCTGACTTTATATCTCGCAATTCTGACTTTATAACTTGCAATTGCGAGTTTATATCTCACAATTCTGACTTTATATCTCGCAATTCTGACTTTATAACTCGCAAATCTCACAATTCTGTGAAAAAAAGTCAGAATTGTAAGATAAAAAGTCGCAATAACCTTTTTTTATTTTTTATTCAGTGGCGGAAACAGGCTTCCATAGCTCACACAGACAGAACAGATCTTAAATAATCTTAAGCACATGCTTAGCTTTAATAAGTACAGTGTGACATCTGTGCTTCTCCAGTCTGGAAAAGCACCAGCCACCGCTGTATTCTGAACATTCAACTGTCTCTGCCATTTCGCTAAGATGTGTAAATGTCCTTTTATAACATCAATGAACAGTCATTCAAAAGCATGAGGTTTTCAATGACTACTACTAATAATAAATAAACATTTTCAGAGAAGTAACCTTGGGCAGCTTAAAGGGCTGGATGAAATTTAAAAGCAGCCTCAACTGAAATCCTTATGTTTTTTAATTTCCCAGAATTCAGAGCAAAGCTTTCTCTTGGTTGACACGCACTCACCCACTTGACGTTGGCGAGATGCAAGTACAAATTTTCTCATCAATATGTTTGCTGTTAGTTTTGATTTGTTGAGTCTTTAGATATTTTACATACAGTATGATTTATTTGTTATCTCTCTTTATCTGTCTTAGGACTGAGTCATTGTCTTGTTTTAAATAACTGCTTTCACCTCTTCTCCCCTCGCCGTCTGTCTGGCTCTTTGATCTGAGGCGGCCCTCTCTCATGACCCGAAGAGATCAGATGAGTGTTAATTCAGAAACAGAGACATTATAACACACAGCAGAACTCGCAGTGCAGTCAAAATTAGTACACACAATCTCAACATTGAATATCTCTTAAAGGAAAAATAAAAAGTTTGAAGCTCTTTCAGCTAGAAC
>NW_015637574.1:0-756 GCF_001515625.1 Sinocyclocheilus rhinocerous | reverse complement strand
GACAAAGAGCTCATTCAGTTTAAACCTTAAATGTGTGATCACGTATTGACTATGATTGTGATGTATTAAAAATATTGACAATAATATAGTCAACATAAAAATTAAATTAACCAAAGCCTCATTGTTATAAAATAATTATAGTGTTAACACTGCAAAATATTACAGTAAATTAATTATCAGTGGCATATAAAGATTGACTTTAAAACCTACTGTGAGCTCATCTTGACGACTTTTAACATGTTCTTGAATTGTACCTCTGAATTTTCATTTTTTTAACTAGCTACAAATTTTTCAGTTTGAAAAGTAAAAAAAGTCTTAAATTCGCCAAAATGTATTTCTACAGTCTTTTTCTAACATCGGAATAGCAAAGATCTTTGGTATCTGTTAACACCGCTGACAAGGTTAGTCATTTACACAGATTAGCAGCACACAGAAAGATACATTGACACAATTATTTTTTGAAACTTACCTTATTATTATTGTATAGAAGTAATCAGTCTTTGTCCAGTGGTAAAAATGCAAGCAGTCTCAGCAAATTCGGCACACAAATTCAAAAAAAGGTTGCTTGTTGCGCATGCTCTCTAACTTTCCGTATTTCTTCTTCTGTTGTTTTGTTGCACATTAGCAATACATTAGCGCACTGCTGCCTCCCACTGGTGTATTAATGTCATCGGTTTTGTTGGCTACTTGAATATTTTAAAGGGGTCATGAGATGCGATTTCATTTTTTCCTTTCTCTTTAGAGTGTTACAAGCTC
>NW_015637573.1:0-1304 GCF_001515625.1 Sinocyclocheilus rhinocerous | reverse complement strand
GCTTTGGATAAAAGCGTCTGCTAAATGACTAAATAAATAAATATAAGAATGTTTTTGTTGGGGAATTTCTACATACAGTTTAAAATCCTGATTTTGTAATGTTCTAAAAATAAACATTAAATAAACATAAAAAATAAACCATAACATTAAAAAACTATTTAAAAATAAAGTTTATTTTTTAAACAACACCAGAAAACATATCATTTGCTAAATATTTGTCTTTTTTTGCAAGATATCTTTTTTCTTAATACATTTTAATTAATTTAATTAGATTTTTCTTCAATACCTTACAATACAAATAATGTTACTTCTTGGTTTCACAATTCTTGTTACATTTTTCATTATGGTTAACATTTTAATATATATTTTAATATATTATTATTATTGTTATTATTATTATTATTTTATTAGTTATTAATAAATATTTAACTAAATAATTTCTTTATTAATAAAATGAATTAATAATCTATCTAGGAACCAGTGTTAATTTTGACAGCAAATTTAATTTTAGTTTTAGTCATCTGAATTGTTTTTAGTTTTAGTTTAGTTTTAGTCGACTAAATATCATACGATTTTAGTCGCCTAAATCTACAGTAAATTTACTCGGCTAAAATCTAATGGGTTTAGTTACAGTGTAATGCATTTATTAAGCATTTCTCTAAAATTTCCAAACTCATTATATAGGTTTGATATTAAGGTTTTATCATGATAGACACCGATTTAACTGCGGTGACACACAACATGCCTTTATGTTAAAATTAAATAAAACCACTTCTCATAAAAAACAAGAACATGGTCTTCTTTTTAATAAAATACCAATGGTTATATAGGCTAATTATGCATTCTTTATAGCAACTTGTTTACCATATTCTTCATTATTTCAAGCAGAAATATTCATTTCTATAAATAAATTTAGAGTAATCTTTAGGGCTACTAAAGTTTTTCAGTCAAGAGCAGTGAGTGATTTTCTGTCTTTCTGTTGTTGCTTGATTAGCATCAATGACTCGGACAATAGCATCTAAAATAGGCTGCTGTCCCTTTAAAACCGAATGCACAGCTGCAATGGATGCAATGTACTGATACACATTCTCTCTTGCGTCGTCAGATTTATCTATATGTCTGCTCTTCTCTTACTCCCACATATTGACATTTTTGAACGTTTTATGCGACATGCAGCAAGTGTATGTTAGCTTATGCCCCGCCGGTTCATATGTATGCATTTAACCTCCTAACTATGCAGCAGATTCGTTCTGATTGAATCTCCTCCCAAATCGTCCCTCCCCTAACATTTTCGTCTTGTTTTT
>NW_015637572.1:5288-6681 GCF_001515625.1 Sinocyclocheilus rhinocerous | reverse complement strand
TATGTAGCAGTTTTTCCAGTGTGTGCATTTTCAGATTCACTAAACCCTTTTTTTTCTGCGAAAATCTGGCCTGCGATCTGCCAGGACCTCCCAGTGTTGCCAAGACTTGCAGTATTTCTAAGCTTGCAGTTTTCCGCCTAGCTTTGAATGGATGTTTGGCTGATTTTTTTAACGCAAATCTGGCAACCTTGAGACCTTCCCCGCTAAACTAAACGTCTGCACTACTGCACAGCGTGCTCTAAAAAGGCAAATAAGATAATAAAAGAAGAAAAAGTTTTTATTCTGTGTGAACTCGTATGTGTATGTGTTTAACTCATTAAAGCTCTTTGGAAAATTAACCATGTTTTTACTATAGTAACTAGTTTAACTATGGTATTTGCGGTAAAATCACAGTTTTCACAAATTTACTGTTCTCTCACTATAGTAACCATAATTATGTTATTTGTAGTAAAACTACAGTAACCACAAATTTAACATAGTATTATAGTAACTATAGTTTAATATTTGAAGTTAAACTATGGCAATACAAATGGTAGGCTAATATATCCGTCAAAAATGTCTGCTATTACCAGATATAAAAAAACCTTACTACTCAGGCCTACTGGTAAATTGCTGCTAAAAACTGGTCAAGGAAGTATATAAATCTGAACATTATTTTATAGTCAAAACACTGCACATAAATACATATATATATTTGCAAACAAATGATCAATAAGTAGGTTAAATGATCACACAGGTCAAAATGTTTTACTTCTCTTTTTACAACTTTGGAATCTAAAACATGGGAATCAATAAGAATTGAAATCAATAAGCAGAATCAGAATCGGAATGGATAAAATTCAAACAATACCCAACCCTAGCCACATGTTGTGAAGTTCATTAATTTATTAGCATTTTATCAACAATGATCAGTTGATGGCAAAATGGCCATACTGAGAGAGTATGTTCCAGGTTTCTGAAAAGACTAAAGATTTGTTTTCTTTTCAAAGTTTGCTTTGTTTGCCTAAAATGAACCATATCATATCCTTCAATATCTCTTTGAAAAAGAACTTTGTAACTTTTAAGCAAGTATTACAATGAGTTCAATGTAGCTGTAGGAGTGTTAAATAAAAAATAAAGATGATTATCTTCATTCAGTTGTACCATTTCTATAGGTTTGGTAACAGAAAAGCTCTTAATTCCAAAGATAATACAAGCTAATGTATTCAGTAGGTTGCATTAGTGGCATAATGTCTTGTAAGTATACAAAAATGTGACAATAAAACAATGCATTTACTTTTTACTTTTGATACTTAAGAAAAAGTACGAAAGTACATGCTTTTAAAAGTACTTAAGTAAAAAAAGTAAAAAGTAAATGCATTGTTTTATTGTCACATTGTTGTATACTTACAAT
>NW_015637572.1:0-4982 GCF_001515625.1 Sinocyclocheilus rhinocerous | reverse complement strand
TTTCTGTTTTTGCCACGGGATTGACATCCCCACAAGCTTCAGTCTGGATCCAGAACACCTGAGAAGAGATGATGCCAACCCCTCAGAGGACCTCAGATGATGCCAACCCTGAAACAACATACAGAACTACCACATTTTGCTATAAGTTTGATTGCATCATATAATAATTGCTGTTAATAGTGTTCATCGTCTGTTTGATCACGTCATTAACTGAATTTTACCGTACATTTCTGCCATATGTACACCAACTTGAAAGTCACCACTGATAAGCTACTACTAAATATTGTAGAAACTTCAATTTTCTGTAAAGCTGCTTTGCAATGATTTGTATCATGAAAAGTGCTGTACAAATAAACGTGAATTGAACATATCTGTTATTTGTATCAGAAAATTATTTGAATATACAATTAATACTACAATACAAACTCCTGTTACTTTATACTGTATTCAAATTCAAAGCTTACCATGAATAATCTTGGAAATAAAGCTTGTCTTTAAGTCTGTACCAAAGTTGTCAGTTATTTCTTTGAATGATGTTATGATGCGTGTATTTTTTTAAATGTCCTGATTGAGCAACATCTATTTCAGACGTGCCAATTCTATGGTGTTTTACTATCATTACAGTTTCCAAAATGCATGCTGTTAACGAAATTATTGTTGAAACATTTGCAGTAACACTACTGTACGTATAAAAACAATAACTACATAATTACATACAGCACAAGCTTCAGTCTGGATCCAGAACACCTGAGAAGAGATGATGCCAACCCCTCAGAGGACCTCAGATGATGCCAACCCTGAAACAACATACAGAACTACGAAATGTTGCTATAAGTTTGATTGCAACATATAATAATAATTGCTGTTAATAGTGTTCATCGTCTGTTTGATCACGTCATTAACTGAATTTTACCGTACATTTCTGCCATATGTACACCAACTTGAAAGTCACCACTGATAAGCTACTACTAAATATTGTAGAAACTTCAATTTTCTGTAAAGCTGCTTTGCAATGATTTGTATCATGAAAAGCGCTATACAAATAAACTTGAATTGAATTGAACTGAATTTCAGTCAAATGCTACAGATTAAGCTTTTGAATAAGCTTACTGCATGTGTATTAAAAGTGGCATTCAAAGATACGTTTATATATGTGGCCAAATTATTTGTGTAAACATTCTAAAACAGGAACAACCTGACAGACTCAAAAAACATCTTGTGAATCATGTCTTTATCTTCCTAAAGAGAAGCGGGAAGAAAGACAGAAACACTGTTAATCATCTGTTCTTTTATTTGCAACTGCCAAATTTTTACAGATTTTCAGAGCCTCATTCAGCTATAAACACCTGGATGTTGAACGTTATAGGGCTTTATAATGAAGACTTCTGAGGGGAATTAAAATGTGAACTTGATCTTTGCTGTCAAGTCGGACACATAACTGTTGATCTCTCAGATCAAATGTATGATTGTCTCACCGCTGCTGGGAATCAGTCAGTTTATGAACACTACTCGACCCTCGAGATCATATGAACAATTAAATAGACGTATGAGACGAAATAAATGTCTTATTTTACATTATTTTGCGCAGTTAATGCATAATTCTTAAATTGATTTGTTTGGATCGGCATGCACTTTATCTGTACAAGCTCGAAAAATGTGCTCGTCATGACTAATTCGAGATCATTTAATTGATACTGACACAGACATATGGCTTTAGTGAAGGACGGATGTTGCAAAAAATTTTTATGCTTTGCTTATCATTGTCCAAATTAAAACCTATTTTGCGGATTTAATTAACCAATAAGTGAAAACAGTTTTATTTGTTAAACTTATTCTGGTTTTACCTTTTTAACATACAGGAGCAGCTATGAAGAATCCCGTGCTTCCTTCGGCAAAAGAGGAACTCCCATTCACAAAATTCAAATCACAAATAATACTACTGATGAAAAAGAACGGGTTGAATGTTAACTACTTTCGTTTCCATATAACTATAAACTACGATAAAAGTTCATCAGCATGTATTGATTAATAGCATGTTGTAGGCATAAAAAAAAAAAAACGTGCTCCTGCAAACAACTGAGAAAGTTCATTGCAGAAGAGCGACCAGTGGGAAGAATGAGTCTGGAGCCCTGAATTGCCCAGCTCCCTCTGTCAATGATCTAGCACCCTCTCAGCACCTGTGTTCAAAATTATCTGGCACCGCCCCTGGTACATCGATGCATTTTTGAAAAGCCAAAATTAAGTTTGTCCAACTCTAAACCCAGTCCCCAAGTAAATTAGTTTATTAAATAAAAAACTAGCAAAACGAGTTGCGCGGTGTCCCCAACACTTTTCAAAGCAAAGTTACGCCACTGCGGAAAAGGACGTCTATGCGACGTATTCCAGATGAGCAAATGCCCTAAAAAATACGTCTCCCAGACGCAAACGCACACATTGCACAGACGTCCCTGCGATGTACGTGTGCTATCTGGGAAGTGGTGATATATTAAAAAGCGATATAATCTAGTTACACTAAGTGTATATATAAATAATGTGTATATTATAAATAATGATCAATTCTGTTTACACTAACAGTGTGTTCACACCAAACGCGAATTTAATTATTCGCGCGAGTAGATTACATACAAAGTCAATGCAAAGACGCGAATAGAGGCGAATTCGCGCCAGGCGACGCGAATGACGCGAAATGCAGGATGCGTTTGCCGCGAACGCCAGATATTCGCCTCAATCGCGTCTTTCGCGCAAGTTCAACAATTTCAACTGGAGTGGAAAATTCGCGTTCTCGCGCAAGCCAATCAGCTAAGAGCTTATTGGCACGTCTGATTGAATCAGAAAATGGAGGAGCGCATTAATTGTATCTGCTTGCTTGCGGGCACCCCGAAATATATGATTCAACTTTATATTCTTATATGGCTGTCATCCAGGCGAACCCAGACAAGTCTGCGTTTTGCTTTCAGGCATTTTTGGGACTTCCACATCAGGAACAAAGCAGCGATCATATTTATCCTCACCATGGTTGGTTACTCGCGGGATGTTTTTCGCCTCACTCGCGCGAATAAAAACATAGCGCGAGTGACGCGAAAAACATCCTGCTAGTAATCTAGAGCGAGTGACTCGATGCGCATATTCGCTTCGCATCTGGTGTGAACACACCATAAAATAGCAGCATTTTCTTTAGCAACAGGAGTGTAAATAGTAGTTAGGTGGCAGATATTTATACCTCAATACTGTAGTACATTATAAAACAGTATGCAATAACATATTGAGTGTAAATGATCATATACTGTATATATAAATTGTATTAGATGAATGCCACTTTATTGGGACAAAAACCTACCTAAAGCATACACAACAAGCGTTAGTTCAGTCAGGCCACGTAGGCATAGGCTGCGACCAGCTGATGCGGTCAGCTGTCAAATCGCTCCAATCACTACCATTCTCCAATAGACATGGGACATATATACGTGGCATTACTGCTTGGTAAGTATGCTCAAACTGCTCGCAACCCTCCCTCCCTCCCCATTTTAAGCATAAGCATATTATGTGCACCTTCTGGTTGTCGTCTTCTCTTGTTTCAGATCACTAAGGCTTCCAAGTCCCAGCTGCCATGGACCTCACTGCTGAGAGACACTCATCCTCATAACCAAGCTACAGTATAGACGTTCCACTGCACATATACACGATTACCACCGTTCGCTTTTAAAGACTTTACTAAGGTCTTAATTGTTATGTATTTCCAAGCTGATGGTTCCGGGGGGTTAATGTTAAAGCTCTTGTATGTTCAATTTATTCTGGAGCAAAGAACCCCCATAGGAACCATACCGCCAAAGATAAATTGTGTTTCAATAAACTCAAGTAACTTGCCAAAGTGGTCCTGTCTGAAATACAAGTGCTACATTTATAATTACTATTCCCCACCTCCAGTTCACTCACGCGTTTGAAGATGAAACGTCACATGGAGCGCATTGCGTTCTGGGAAACAGTATCCCATGCAGCGTCTTCAGATGCATATATCAAATTTCAGCCAATGTAGCAGGTAACCCGGGCATTCCATGCATACAGAAAATGTACTGTACTGATTTCAGTGTACTTGAGTTATATTTAGCAGATTCTGGCGAATATAGTAGGTCATCCGGGTATTACATGCATACAGAATATTTGCATACTATGCACAGCATACATACTGGATACTGCAGAAATAGTAAGAGTAGTATGATAGTATGGCATTTCGAACACAGCCTTGCTCTGACCGAATCATTTGAATCAGTGAGTCGTTAACTAGAGACTCGCTCTGACCGGATCATTTGAATCAGTGAGTCGTTAACTAGAGATTCGCTCTGACCGAATCATTTGAATCAGTGAGTCGTTAACTAGAGACTCGCTCTGACCGAATCATTTGAATCAGTGAGTCGTTAACTAGAGACTCGCTCTGACCGAATCATTTGAATCAGTGAGTCGTTAACTAGAGACTCGCTCTGACCGGATCATTTGAATCAGTGAGTCGTTAACTAGAGACTCGCTCTGACCGAATCATTTGAATCAGTGAGTCGTTAACTAGAGACTCGCTCTGACCGGATCATTTGAATCAGTGAGTCGTTAACTAGAGACTCGCTCTGACCGAATCATTTGAATCAGTGAGTCGTTAACTAGAGACTCGCTCTGACCGGATCATTTGAATCAGTGAGTCGTTAACTAGAGACTCGCTCTGACCGAATCATTTGAATCAGTGAGTCGTTAACTAGAGACTCGCTCTGACCGGATCATTTGAATCAGTGAGTCGTTAACTAGAAAACAAGGAAAACAAGACACTAGGCTCGGTAATGCAGCTATCGCTAGATGAGTGATAAACGCAGAACAATACACAAGACTAAAACAGAAAACACGGAATGGCTCGGTAAGGCAGCTAACACTAGGGGAGTGGAAAATCCAGAACAATGCACGACAATCTGAACAGGAACTGAGAGAGTGTTAAATAGAGTGTG
>NW_015637571.1:0-1587 GCF_001515625.1 Sinocyclocheilus rhinocerous | reverse complement strand
GGAGTATTGTTGTCCATGTAAACGTACTCAATGTCCTGTTACACATTTGTACTTACACATACCATTCTGTGGGTTGTTACATATGTGTAGTTACACAAACATTAGAGCTGTAAATACTATGTACCAATGTGTACTTACACTGTGGTTACATACTACGTACACATGTAGTTACTATGTAAGTGCACAGGTATTAGGGACACAATATAAAGTGGGACCGGCAAAGTGAAGAAGTCAAACGCGTGAGTACCTCGAGGCCGTAGGTGTGTTTCTCCAGCGCGCGACTGTACTGCGGCAGACCGATCTGTGTCAGCCAGCGCGCGATCGAGCTACTGTTCATGACTCGCATCCACACACAGTCTGCTGCATCAGCTCTAATGCACAGAAACACAGAGCTCATAGACTTCAAAATGCATCTGATGCAGAAAAATAACTAGAAAGAATAGGCCTAATACAAACAATAAATACATAAATTGCAATTATAGCCGCGCGACCGAAATATTGACATATCCAATCTCGTTAATGCTAACTCTATGCACTTGATTTTAATTTAACGCAATGTTGTAGAAAATGTATGTGTTAGTATGCATACACAACAGTAATGCTATTGCACTTCAAAACTGAATTGAGACGATTTAGAAAATTAACTTTAACTCTTTGAGGACTTGGGATTTGACTTGAGACTTGCTTGTGACTTGAAAGGAAAGGAATGACTTAGTCCCACCTCTGGTGAAATCAGCTGGCTGAGTTCATGGGTGGAATAAACATATGGCAGGACTTTTACTTTCTGACCCCTGGACTTTCCACCTCTGGATCAGTTGTGGTCATTTTGATTAGCTCAGCATGAAAAGAGATTTCCTGGAACATTTCAGTCTTGATAGTGCAACTGAAGCAAATAATCAACTATCGGTGGCAAGGCACTGTCAAAAGATCTCCGGGATAAAGTTTTGGACAAGCACAAGTTAGGAGATGGAAACAATAAATAAATAAAATTCAAAGGCTTTATCATGCCTATAAGCACAGTGAAGTCTATTATTTTCTATTAGTCTATCAAAACTTTATCTTTTATTTCAACATGATGATCCAACGGTAGCTGCACGGATCTCAGGCTGCCTGGCGGACATCTCGGCATGGACGAAAGAATATCACCTACAGCTCAATCTGGCAAAGACTGAGCTTCTTGTCTTCGCTGCCACTCCAACTCTACAGCATGATTTCACCATCCAGTTAGGTTCATCAAAAATTACCCCATCAAATTCGGTCAGAAATCTTGGTGTAATCTTTGATGACCAGCTGACCTTCAAAGACCACATTGCAAAGACCGCTCGATCTTGCAGGTTTGCATTGCACAACATCAGAAAGATCAGGCCCTTTCTAAAAGAGCATGCTACACAACTTCTTGTCCAGGCCCTTGTCATCTCTAGGCTGGACTACTGCAATGCTCTTCTGGCTGGACTTCCATCATGCACAAACAAGCCTCTACAAATGATTCAGAATGCAGCGGCACGACTGGTCTTCAACGAGCCCAAAAGGACCCCATCACACCTCTTTATCTCCTTGCACTGGCTACCGGTTGCGGCTTGCATCAAG
>NW_015637570.1:0-854 GCF_001515625.1 Sinocyclocheilus rhinocerous | reverse complement strand
TCAACCCAAGCAAAAGAATGAAAATGTGCATTTGACCAGATATACCTGAAGTACCAAGTTACAAGATACACTGTGTGAATGCTTGGCTAAAAAGATGTGTATTTAATCTAGATTTAAACCGAGAGAGTGTGTCTGAACCCTGAACGTTAATCTCTAATTGAGAGTGTGTCTGAACCCTGAACGTTATCAGATCTATTATTAAATCCAACAACTGTACGTCTCAATCGCTTAGGTGACATTCTTGTCTATTTCTGCTCCGGCGTCGAAACAATGGCGGACTGATGACAGCTCACTCAGAGCGGGTCTGTGCTAAAACACCAGTGTCAATCAACAATCGATCTGCCGATCTGTCGTTTGGATGATGTCTTTTTGGGAATGCCCTCGCGGTGAATGGAGGTTTGCCTTGTGACGTAGGAGCTTTGGAAGTTCGTCAGAGAGAGTCTGAGTTTGCAAGACTTTGAAGATTTTCTGCAGTCACGAAGCTTCAATGAAGTGTTTGCTACTGGATGACCCAATCGCTTGATGGTGCAGCGTGTGAGCGCAAGTTGGAGAGCGGTCAACACAAAGGCGAAAGCGCGCTGGATCAGTTCATGACATTTGGTTTTAAGCCAGCTGATTTGGTCCAGCCCAGAAGCTAAGCCAGCTGATTTGGTGCAGCCCAGAAGCTATTGTCCCTATCAGACGCTGTGCAGGGCTTAGCCACGTAAATTATCATGCTGTTCAATTCATCACGTGGGGCAAATGTCCTAGAAGATTTTGTTGATACTTCTATAAAGTGTTGTGACATTTGTATGATACTGAATATCAAGATTTCTGTAGCGTCTGGACCAATCAAACACACAATATATATTTTG
>NW_015637569.1:0-537 GCF_001515625.1 Sinocyclocheilus rhinocerous | reverse complement strand
ATTCATGAGACATTCGTTTGTATGAAGTTGTTCTGATTTTTTTCAGCATGCATTCAAATATTTATTCACATTTATTTTGTGCTGTAACTAGTAGAAAAGAGGAAATTATTGATTCACATGCCGCTTGAACTGAGGCGAATACAGTGATCTCACGCCACATTAAAGAGCGGAAAAACACATTTATTGTTTGTATTTCGTGATAAAATTGACAGAATTTAAAGGCTACGGTTTGTGTTATATTAAAAGTATAAAATAAAAATATTTGTTAAATATTATTTAACAAAACAGCCTTTTTGCGATTATTGGGTGGTGCACTACAAATAATGAATAGACTTGAAAACATCAAATATTATTTCCGCCTACCCTAAATAAAACAGCTTGTGAATAGTCACGATTCACGTAACTTTATTTACTTCCGAAAAATCAACAATAGGGCCTAAGTTAAGTTAACCGAGTTGGAGCCCATAACGTTTTGGGGGGGGGCCCGTACAAATTTTTTGCATATGGGCCCGGGGCTGACTTGCTACACCACTGAAT
>NW_015637568.1:0-242 GCF_001515625.1 Sinocyclocheilus rhinocerous | reverse complement strand
GCGGAGACGGAGAGCCAACGAGCCAGGGGGATGCCGAGGATCTGTACGAGGATCAGGAGCCCTTCCTGGGCTTAACGAGAAATCAGGAGCCCTTCCTGGGCGGAACTGGGGATCGGGAGCCATTCCTAGGCTCGACGGGGGATCGGGAGCCATTCCTAGGCTCGACGGGGGATCGGGAGCCATTCCGAGGCTCGACGGGGGATCGGGAGCCCTTCCTGGGCTAAACTGAGGATTCCGAGGTC
>NW_015637567.1:0-529 GCF_001515625.1 Sinocyclocheilus rhinocerous | reverse complement strand
CAAGAGTACAGTGCCGACTTCAGTTACCCGGATGAGCCTGTGTTACCAGCTTTTACCGGTTGTTGTCGAGGTAACGAGATAACATACCTCGGAATGTCACGACTGACCAATCAGAATCAAGTATTCCACGGAGCCGTGTAATAAGCTGTGTTATTACCACACATTGTGTAGGAGGTGCAGTTCTCAGACATATTCATTGATCAAGTCATTGATCAAAAACACACTATGCTGGTACAGTGTTTCCTTCCTCAGATCCCTCCTAATCATCAGCGTTAGCAAGCAGTGGGTAACTTATTAAAGTCAATCTCTCTTTGGCATGTGGTTAATTGAGCTTGCATATTACTGCTCTTTTGTTGGTTTTGATTGCTTCTATTGTCATTTGTAAATCGCTTTGGACAAAAGCGTCTGCTAAATGACAAAATTTAAATATAATGTAAATGTAAATAACAAAACTACATTGAAATTTTAAAAAGAGCCCCAAATCAAATAAGTAACACAAATCAAATAAATATCTTCATATAAACAAAAT
>NW_015637566.1:789-944 GCF_001515625.1 Sinocyclocheilus rhinocerous | reverse complement strand
TGCTGAGGAACAAAACACTGTTGTTCGGAGACGCAGCGGTTCTGCGGTTTGTTCTATTTTCTTTCTGACGGAGCAAAGCTGAATTTTGTGTCTGACAGTTCAGTAAGTTGTAGTTTATTGTACATTTGCGATGCTGCAGATATTTGGGGGGGGGC
>NW_015637566.1:0-678 GCF_001515625.1 Sinocyclocheilus rhinocerous | reverse complement strand
TGATAGGCTAAGTCCTATATCATAGGCATAGCTATGTTATAAAAACAGAAACTCGTTAAATTGCTATTTTTTTATTTAAAATCATTTTGATGACATTTCTTCCCCACTATGTGTAATGGCAGTAAGACGAGAGAGAGCGCTCAAAACTCATCAGATGATGGCATAATTTAGTGGAACATTAATATAGTAATATAGAACCATCCTCTGTTAAGAAATGAGGTGTGAACATTTGAGAATTTATCTTTATCTTTCTAAATGTGCGCTCTTTGGGGCTAAAGCTTAATGGAGCTAGACGCGATTCAATACGTGTGTCCTTCTTCTATGTGAAATAATCATAAATACCAGTGTATGCTGTTTGATTGTGGCCTCGAGGGTCGTAGTTGTAATCTGTAGCCCTGGCTGGCCCGTTTAGATCTTGCATGCGCAGTGGAAATGCGGCTAATAATTTCTGAATTCTGACCAGTGTTGCCAGATTAGGCGGTTTTGAATTTGATTGAGCGGGTAAAAATTGGCTTGGGCGGGTGGACAAAATTTGGGCTGGTTTGGGGTCAGTTTGGCGGTTTATAAAAAATATAAAGTGTCAGAGCACATTTGAATTAATCATAACTGAAACTAAATATGTCGGTTTACACGATCATGTCTTTTATCTTTTAAACGGTCCAGATTGATAAATCCTTG
>NW_015637565.1:0-463 GCF_001515625.1 Sinocyclocheilus rhinocerous | reverse complement strand
GGACTGAGCCGTTGGTTGCAATTCGCAACCTCACCGCTAGATGCTACTAAAATTTACACACTGCACCTTTAAATGAACGTAAACAGTGGAGAAAGAAATTGCATATGCATCATTATATTGGATCCATGCATGCAGTCTTAAAGGGGCAGCTGCCTATAAATACCTGCTGTTTAAGTGCCACCTGCTGTCAGAGAGTGACATTTGCGTCTCATTCAGCCCGTCTGCTGTTTTTGTTTTGTTCAGATTTTTTATGTAATATCACAAAGCTAAAGTCAGACCATTTTGTTTTTGTTTCAAATTTCAAAATTTTACAATCTAAATAACATGTATGCAGCATCTTTGTTTGGATCGTGATTAAAATACACAGGCAAAACCTTAGTTTACTTGCATGGAGACATTTATTTTATATGTATTATTCATTTATTTGATTTGGGATTTGTTTTAAAATTTCAAGTTAGTATAT
>NW_015637564.1:5685-20494 GCF_001515625.1 Sinocyclocheilus rhinocerous | reverse complement strand
TTAGTGGTCGTGCGATGTCAGCGTAGTTTTCAATGAACTGTCTTGCATAATTGCACACTACCAGAAAGCTTCATAGCTCAGAAATGTTAGTGGGTGTCTTTATGTTTTGGATTGCTTTTGCTGGTTTAATTTGCGATAGTCAATGGTGGGCCGCCATTTGCCATTGGGCTTTAGAACTGGCCATATCGGGGCAGAGTACGTGCTGTTACAGGGGCGGATGACCCCCTTTTCCAACATGGAGTCTATGATTTCTTGCACTGGCTCATATGATGCTATTGGAATCGTGTACTGTCGCACAAATGTGGGTGTTGCATTTGTGCAGGTGATTCTGTCGCGGGCTGTGTTGAGACAGCGTAGACCTCGAGGTGAGTGTCATCTGTTATTTCTGATCGGCAGACGCCTGGAACACGCACAACACATCAAACTATGAAGGCCTTTAAGAGAAAGAAAAACGAGGAACACGCTCGTGCGCTTTTAGAGAGACTTAGTTTTTGTCTCGACAGACAAAATTAAATGTTTTACTGCAGTTCAACTTTAAACAACAACTTGAGTTTCACTTCATTCATTCAACACGCTGGCATTCCACAATAAAGTATACAGTAACACAACAAACTCTGTTTCTCTGTATCTAATCTATTCTTCCGGATAAAAATAGAAAAGATTCACAATAATGTCTTCGTGTTATGAATTTTTTTTAAGCCAAATCTGCCCGCTTTTGATACTCCACCATTTATGTAGGGAATTTAACTCTTTTATTTTAGATCTTTTCAGAGGGGGTATCGAATCTGAAGATTCAAAATCAACCTGATTGAACTGGTTCCCAATTTGATAATTTATACTTTATCTACCGTTCGTCCAGCGAGACGTTAACATCAGTATATCTTACCAATTTGAATATTTGTACTATCCCTGGCCACAGGTTAATACATGCTTGTGATAATTTATAAACTACGAGCTAGGTAGCTGGATCTGGGCAGAGTTTTAACTTTAAAAATACATGACACAAGACAATACTTCTTTATAAATTAAACAAGTTTATTCACTATTTTATGGCACATTAGACTAAGCTAACACACACACACACACACATACACACAAAAGGTTTAGGAAATGAGTTGCTGCGTTTGTATGAAGTTCCCAAAGTTATAATACTCGTTTTATTCGAGTTCTTTAAATTCAACCTGAGAAAACTCATAAAAGCAGAGACTTGGCTTATGTTTACTGCTTAAACTCAATTCAGCACCCGTTCAGCAAGAGATGAAGCCTTGTTTGGTACTTGCATTCGAGCTGACAGCTGACAACAGGCTTCCTGGATGGTTACTTAAGGGAATCCCGGGGCTGCAGATTGGCTGCTGAGGCGGTTGAAGTCTGATGCATTTCTGGGGATGCCCTCCGGCGACTGGTTGGTTTCCTTGTGACGTGACGACGCGCTGGAAGTCCTTCTCAGAATCTGTTTGGGAAGACTAAGTTTTGAAGATTTCTGCAGTCACGAAGTTTGACGAAGTTTTGGAGTTCTGGAGGATCACTAGCCTGATGTTGATGGCTGTGAGCGCTGTGTAGCGCAATCAATAAGGCGGAAGAGCCAAAGATCCAGAGAGCGAGCAAGCGAGCGAGCATCTGTTCAGGCATTGGGTTTTTAAGCGAGCCGATTTGGTCCATCCCAGACCCAATCGGACGCTGTTGCAGGGCTTAGCAACGGCCTGTGTGGTTCCCTTCTCGTGCATAAATTACCATGCTGTTCAATTCATCACGTGGGGGAAATGTCTTTGCAGGTTTAGTTAATAACTTCTATAAAGTGTCGTACAACACACACTGTTCAAAATAACAGCTTTTCACTCATTTCAATGTTCTGCAATTATCACAAGTTTTCATTCAACACTAAACTTCACATATCTTACACACATATTAATAGCTTTATCTGCTAAAAGGAAACGTTATAAGGCATTGATTAAAGTTGCACCATTACATGAAACACCGAGCATAGAAAGACATAAAACATATTATTTGCGAATATAGTTTTCACTACTTACGAGTTTTTTTTAAATGATTGTCTTTTAAATCATCTATGTGAGTTTGCGTGTATTCCTCTGTTGCAACGACCAGAGCACGGTTCTTTTGGAATGCAGGATGTGAGGGGAATCATGTGTTCCCGAGGTCACGCTGTATAGATCCTATGTGCGCGTGAATAAATTAGCCATTTCCTGTGCATATATAATGGTTCCATGCATAAGCGATCACGAGGTATCTCTCAACTATATGTTGTGAAATAACTTTTTAGTCCTTGATACAAAAGATCTTGTTGATGTTGTCTCCTGATTGGATTAGTTTTTCATCAATCCTCCAATTCTTCTCGTGATGAGTTGATTCAATGGTGTATCTGTGTCTGTTCGATAGAAATCCTACAGCCGTGTATGGTGTAAAGAGCTGGTGAGGGGCAGCTGGTAAAGTAGGGTGCTATATTTTTGTGTTGGTGAACACAAAGAGGGGGTTTGAGTAACTTTGTTGACAAGCTGTCAGCAGGGGTCAGTTAATGACCGGGTTGCACATGCGGTCAAATTATTACTCAAAGCACTGATGGTTCACAGGGGTTTGGTCACTACGAGAGTATCAAATAAAACAAACTGAAATAAAATCAGAAAGAGACAGAGGGAGAAGGAAGGCCTTTCCTCATTTAGTTTAAGCTAGGAGATATGACTAGGCAGTTGTCACTTGTTCAAAGTAATGCAGCAGGGTCATACAACCTAGGGGGACTGTTAGCTACGCTAGCAAGGACACATCAAACCCCTCAAGTTAAATAAACAAACAATAGGGAGTGTTTCTAGTCTTCTCAGGGGCCTATAGCATGGTGATTGTACTTCATGTAATTAGGCCTGATTGCTAAGGAGTAAGGAGGGGTATAGAAGAGACAGGAATTAGGCAACTAATAACCTGTACAGCTCACTAAGAGACAACAGTTGCTAGAACTGCTCTAATCCTATACTGAGAGGAAGGTGGTGATGGTCAAATAACTAAAATAAAGTAAAGGTAAAATGAAAATGTCCGAGTAGCTTTTGGAAACTAAAAGTGAGGAGTACATAAATTGATTTAATTAAATTTCAGATTTAAATAAATTCAACTTAGCTGAATTGGTACAGTCAAACTAAAAGTTAAATAAATGAAATTAAATTAAAGAGAGGTAGAATAAAGACAAAATAAATATAACACAAAACCGAAGTATGTGAGGAGGGGCCAACCTAACTGAGTCTAAACAGAAGGTGATAGCATAAACAGGAGGTGAAACTTCAAGTTCAAGAAAATTCAAGTCACCTTTATTTATATAGCGCTTTTAACAATACAGATTGTGTCAAAGCAACTGTACAGCATTAATTAGGAAAATAGTGTGTCAACGCAAAATGACAATAGTATACACAATTTTCAGTTAAAGGCAATCCATCATTGAATTCAGTGATGTCATCATCCCAGCTCAGTTCAGTTTAAATAGTATCTGTGCAATCGACAATATAGCTGGAAATTAAGTGTCCCCAACTAAGCAAGCCAGAGGCAACAGCAGCAAGTAAACCAAAATTCCATCGGTGACAGAATGGGGGGGAAAAATAAAAAATAAAAATAAAAAGTCCTCTGGCCAGACAAAAATCAAGTTCTTCAGTTCAATTCCAGGCTGCAGCAAAGTCACATTGTGCAGAGGATTCATCTGGTTCCTGTGGTCTTGTCCCGGTGGCCGTCTAGGAGACAAGGTCTTCACTGGGGATCTGTCTCTGGGGCTCATCCAGTTGTCCTGATCTCCGCTGACATTCAGGGCTGTATAGGTCATCTGTAGGGGCTGATCCACCATACGTACTGGATCCGGGTGACTGCAGTGACCATCTGATCTGGATACAGACTGGATCTGGTGGCTATGGTGACCTTGGAATAAGAAAGAAACAGACTAATATTAGCGTAGATGCCATTCTTCTAACGATGTAGCAAGTACAGCGGGTGTTATGGGAAGTGTTCCCGGTTCGGGTTGTCCTAATTAATGCAGCCTAAAATCCTTTAACGGATTTGAATATTAGAAATGTGTTAGAGCGTTATGTGTAAGCCAGGTTAAAGAGAAGAGTCTTTAATCTAGATTTAAACTGACAGAGTGTGTCTGCTTCCCAAACAGTGTTAAGTAGGTTATTCCAGAGTTTGGGCGCCAAATAGGAAAAGGATCTTCCGCCCGCAGTTGATTTTGATATTCTAGGTATTATCAAATTGCCAGAGTTTTGAGAACGCAGCGGACGTGGAGGACTATAATGCAATAAGAACTTGTTCAAAGTCGGAGGTGCTAAACCATTCAGGGCTTTACAAGCAAGATTTTAAAATCTATACGATGTTTAATAGGGAACCAGTGCAGTGTTGACAGAACTGGGCTAATATGGTCATACTTCCTGGTTCTAGTAAGAACTCTAGCTGCTGCATTTTGGACCAGCTGGAGTTTTTTTTTCATTAAGAGTGCAGAACAACCTCCCAATAAAGCATTACAATAATCTAACCGTGAGGCCATGAACGCATGAATTAACATTTCTGCATTTGGCATTGAGAGCATAGGCCGTAATTTATATATATTTTTGTTATGGATAAATGCAGTTTTACAAATGCGGCTTTCAAAAGGAAATATTGCTATCAAATAGCACACCTAGGCTCCTAATTGATGAAGAATTGACAGAGCAGCCATCAAATGTTAAACAGTGTTCTAGGTTATTATATGCAGAGTTTTTAGGTCGTACAATTAACACCTGTTTTTTCAGAATTTAGCAGTAAGAAATTACTCGTCATCCAGTTTTTTTATTTTTTATTTTGACTATGCATTCCGTTAGTTTTTCAAATTGGTATGTTTCGTCGGGCCGCGAAGAAATATAGAGCCGGGTATCATCAGCATAACAGTGAAAGCGAACAGTGTTTCCTGATGATATCTCCCAATGGTAACATGTAAAGCGTGAAAAGTAACGGCCCTAGTATTGAGCCTTGAGGTACTCCATATTGCACTTATGATACTATATGATACCTCTTCATTCACTGCTACGAATTGATGGCGGTCAGATAAGTATGATTTGAACCATGCTAATGCACTTCCATTAATGCCAGCAAAGTTTTCTACTCTATTCAAAAGAATGTTCTTCAGCTCAGTCTGGAAATTGGGGTCTGCGGTCCAAGACAATATCCTCCGAGATCCCAAAACACTGGATGATGTGTTTGAAGAGGGTCTCAACCATGTCAAGAGCAGAAGGTAGGCCGTTCAAGGGGATCAATTTACAGGCTTTGGAGAATGGATGAATTCTTGCTTAAGAGCCTCCTCTATGTACTCTTCCATGGCCTTCTGTTCCAGGATGGACAAGGGATAAATCTTCCATTTGTGTAGCATTGCTCCAGACAGCAGGTTGATTTGCACATTCCCATGGCCGATGTAGTGGTAATTTTGTGGCCAACTGCTTGCTAAACATCCTGGAATGCACGGTACTCGAGGGGGATCTCCTGTTGCTCAGTCACTTCAGGGCTCTCAATGGTGGTTGAGTTAAGGAAGATGGATTCTGACAGATCCGATCCAGTGCTGGTTGACCTGGTAGTTCTAGGCTTCTTGAAAAGGTTTAGGCATGATTCGAAGTAGGAATCTCCCCACCGTTGGATTTCTCCACTCCTCCAGCAGACCGAAGGCCAATGTTATAATAACCAGGGGTGTCCCAGGATGACTGGGAGCAGTGGAACCCTCGAGCACCATGAAAGAGATCTTCTCCTGATGAAGGCATCCTATGTGGAGTGTCACTGTGGGGTGCAGTGTCTGATGTACCATGGCCCAGCTGCTTTCCCAAAATAGAGTGAAAGTTTTGAGCACAGGCTGTTTTTTTGATGTGGAGTTGTTTGAGGAGATCGGGGAGATAAATAAGGGCTTGCGCAGAAACAGGAGTATCAGAAGGTCAAAATAACATCAGTTTGGGTTTAAGATGCTCTCAAGGGCGGTAGATGAATTGCGCTCACTGCTGGGTGTGGGGTCGGTACCTTCGTGCGGAAGGTACACTTCAAACACAGCCGATTAAGGATTTGGCGTTGACGCTTTGCATGAGACAGATGAAAAGAGTCTACTTGCATGGCATCAGGTGCTGGAGGGGCAACAGGAAGAGGATAGTAAGCAGGTTGGGAGATGCTAATAGATTGTTGAATAAAACTTTTGTCCAATTACATCATATATGGCCATATGTTGACAGATGGTGGGATTAAGGCCTTGACGGTATGCTGTTATCAGTGCCATTTCATTCCATCCACTGACTGCTGCCAATGTGCGGAATTGTAAGGCATAACCTGTTGTGGAAGGTTTACCTTGACGGAGATTGAAGAGATGATTGTGTACACAGAAAGAGCTGGCTGTTTTACCAAACAATTACTTGAAATAATGGGTGAAGGCAGTCAGTGAACTGCTTATGGGACTGTTGGCCTCCCATATGGATCTTGCCCACTGGAGCACACACCCGGAGAGGAAAGCGAGGATGTATGCGATCTTGGCATGATTGGTTTGGAATAGATAGGGCTGCATCTCAAAGTATAATGAGCACTACAACAAAAACCCGCTGCACTCCTCTGCTTCACCAGAGTATGTAAGTGGTTCGGTCATGTGACTGGCAGAGGCAGATAGCGAAGAAGTGGTGACGGGTGGCTGGAATTGTCAAAGGCCATGGACCAGTTCGGCACACGGATCGGGGGGAGGAATACCAGCTTCACTGATCTCCGTTCTGTGTTGCGTTGTTTGGTCTGGTCTTCTGTTATAAGATCAGATGGAGATCGACACACAGATAACAAACATGTTATTTAAGCAGATGTTGGATTTATAGTAACGGTTCCTTTTCTTGCAGGTGAAAGCTGCCAGACAGATGGGACTGAAGAAAGATGTAGAAGCAGACAGACCGATGGGAGGTAAGTATCCGCGGTAAGGGGAGTCTTAAATGGAGATCTTGATTAGTAGGTGTAGGTGCGGGTGATTAGAACTCACCATTTGGTGTGACCATCCATTGCGTTTAAAGCAGATTTTACCCTAGGTGCACTTGAGCATAGTTTTTCCAGGTAGCTTTGCAGGAAGGTTTCTTGAAGCATCTTGGAGACATTGCCACGGTTCTTCTGGATTTAGTCGGTCTCCGTTTGTTCGGTTTTTTAATGTCATTACAGACAGACTGGATGATGAGATCAGATCTCAGTGTGGAGCACTGGCTGTTGTCAGACTCCTTGTGCAAACAAATCTCACTGGATTATTACAATTAATAGCAAAATGAATGTTTGAAAATGTAAAATGATATTTCCTACAGACACTACAGCAAAAGATAGAAATATCTGACTTGAAACCATTTTTAACTGGTGAAAATACTAGTGTTCCAATTCCACCACTGTAACTACTGAGGATTTTCCACCGTGGCCTTATACACCCAGATGTTTCAGGTGGGGCCAAGCATATACATTTTGCTTGCCAATTCCCATTGGCCTTCTCTAGAAAGACTGAAGGTGATTTGTGCACTGAAAAGCAAACTCCTAGTGGCAAACAAACAACATCTCCATTTTCTCCCCTGGGTAACAAGGGTTGCCATAAATAATTGAGACATTTCTCTTGTTATAAGGATAGTTTACCTAAAAATTATAATTCTGTCATCATTTACTCACCCTTGTCACAACTGGATTGAGATGGACAAGGTTGGTACAGGTTATATGAGCTTCTTTATTTCCATAAATAGAATACCAACTCAAATGGGTAAGTATCAACATAAACGGTCTCAGAAAGCTCACTTAACTGAAGATATCAAATCCTTATCTCTTTCTTGCAGGTAAATCCACACGAAACTCAGAAGTCCATTCAAGCAAATCCAACAGGAAAATCACAGTCCAGGAGTAACAGGATCCAGCAGGTAAGTGAGGGAAGCTACGGATAGTGTGCAACCTTGAGACCAGACAACAGTGAGTGTGGTGCTGGCTTATGAAGAGGGATTAATGAGGCTGATGGCAGGCAGGTGTGGTGATTGTTGAGTGCGCACAGGTGGTAGCCAGAGGGGATGATGGGAAATGTAGTGTGTTGAGATGGCTGAGCTGGTGGTTGTGACAACCCTAAAGTTGTTGCAAACCTGTATGTATCTGTTTTTTCTACTGAACAAAAATATATTTTGAAGAATGTTTGTAACCAAGCAGTTTTCGGCCAACTTTTACTTACATAGTATTTTTCCTACTATGGAAGTCAACTGTGCCCAAACCTGCTTGGTTCTTCAAAATATCTTTTGTGTTCAGCAGAACAAAGAAATGTATAAAAGGTTGAGGGTGAGGAAATGACTGAATTTTCGTTTTTCGGTGTAATATCCCTTTAACCAAATCACCTACACCTTCTCATGTAAGTATACAAATAGAAGGAGAATCCTAACTGGCATGCTGACACTTTTTTACATTCAAAATACATACCATTCATTTCAGCAGGAGCATCTTCCTGCAGTACATTTTCAGCAGGAATGGTTTCCTCATCTTCGCTGTCATCCTCCTCCTCCTCCTTCTCCTCCTCCTCCGTGAAATCTGAACAAAGAATGGAAACGTACCCATTTTATTTTCAGTTTCAACAACAATTAATAGACGTAACAGCTACAAACATGAATTATGGCTTCCTAATAATTATTAAAGGTCTTTCTTTCTACAATATAGACCTGTGAAGATTGTAGGGATGAGAATCTTGAGGCACCTCATAATTCAATCCGAGTCACAATTCAATTTCAACAAAAATCTTGACCTACATTTTAAATGGTTATTTTAACTATTTATACATTTTTACATTAAGCACTTACAGAAATTGTAAAATGAAATTAAAGTGATGGTAAAGGCTTGTAAAATTTTGCCCTTTAAAATACTGTAAGTGAATACTGTAACACACAGGTCTTCAACCCTGCTTCTGGGGACCCACTATCCTGCAAAGTTTCTTTCCTACCTGCTCCAGCACAGCTGGCCTGTGACTTTTCAAGTGATCCTGAAGACCTTGATTTCCTGGTTCAGGTGTGTTTGATTAGGGTTAGAGCTGAACTCTGCAGGAAAGTGGGTGCCCAGGAGCAAGGTTGTGGACCTTTGCTGTAACAGTTGATCAAGGACCGCAAGAAGCAGTAATAATGAACGAACAAAAACATAACATTTGACGATAAAACTTAACATAGCTTGACGTAAATACCTCCAATTTCATCAAGCGATTTTCCGTGCAGCTTATGTAGCTTTCCCTTTTCCAGTGCAAGCAGCAACTTTGAAATATTTCCACTTTGTATAGTGGGCTCAGACAGTCGGTAGAATTGTCTATGAACTGATTCCTTTCTCTTTGCAATCATCAGATTGAGTGCAGTTGACATTTCGGGAGTTAGTAGAACTGCTACCTTTCTCCCTCTTTTCCCTTTAAGTTCAACACGCTCAAAATAGTTGCACACCTTCTGTTCGTATTCCAACAGTGCCATTCCTTCATGTGTGTTTGAGTGATCTCGTTCAAGAAAATTCCTCAGTTTCATCTTTGACACCTCTCCAATGCGTCTTCTGTTGAAGAGGACTATCTTGGTCAATGTTGTATGTGCTAGACTGGAATAGTTCTGTACTGTTGCCTCTTTCTTCAGTTCTGCAGTTGCCAATTCTGCACTTTTGTCAAGATGCTTGTGAAGTTTTTTGATGTCTTCAGTGAGTGGTAGATTATCTGGTTTATTGTACTTCAAATCACTAATAGTACTCAGAGCACAGTGTGAAATGTACTCTGACCATTTTGCCTGATAAAGTTTCTGGAACGCTTCTGACGATTTAATGAGGTCCTCGTCTCCAGCCATGGGAGCATGACAACGTATAATGTCACTCACTTTTAACAGGGAGTGTCCTATTTTCAAGGCTAGACTTGGAGTTTTGTAACTGTTCTTATCTTTGTCAAATCCTGCTGTCTCCTTTACCGCCTCAATGACCTTCATAAAGTTGCTTGGTTTTATAGCATCCTCTAGAGTTTGGATTGAGGACTTTCTGTGCAAAGTCTGTAAGAAACGTCCAAGTTGGCGGGTTTTTTGACGTATATAGTCATGCTTTGATGCATCATGACCATGTTTGCTATAAAGAGACTCTGCAAACCGTAACAGGCAAAAGTCGTTGCGAACAACATCTGAAATCTTGTCGTCATGCATACGACTTAACATTTTAAGCACGCCATCTTCAGTGCTAGAGCACGCAGATTTGACCAGTGCTGCAAGGCCAAGAACTCGCTTTCTGCCATGATGTTCATTGTCCCCTGGTTTGGAGGAGCACCTCTTCATGTGTCTCCACAACTCGGGCCGTAAAAACATCCCCTTGCAGTGGACACAGTACTCATAATTTTTATAGTCACCTTTAGCCTTTCGCTTGACTTTGAGTGAACCAGATCCATTCTTTAGAACATCATTGTTGTGCATGAAGTTTCCCCTATTCCGAAGTTTCTCAAGCAATTCCTTTCTAGTTTTTGACCTGACAGGGAGACTAAGAGCAATTGCAATGTCACTGTCCTCCTTTATGTGTGTTCTGAAGTGTCGCACTATTTTGAAAACTGGCTTTTGGCAAACAAAGCAGACATTTTGCCCTCCGCTTGTAACAGCAGTTTTGTCTTTGTAGGGTCTTCGTCTGTATCTGATTCGGAGTCTGGAATGTATTCTGGATCTTGTTCCTCATCAGAATCTCCACTTGTGTCAGTTTCCTCCTGAATTAAAATACAAGGAAAACAAAACATAAGGTATGTGTATCTTTGTAATTGTGAAATTTACAAGCAACTTCCAAGTAAAAAAAACCAACAACAATTAACAATAAATTAACAAGGGTTCCCTTGAGTTTGGGGAGTTTTATCTTGTTCTAAGGGGAAACAATTACAGTACACAGGAAACAGGAATCAGAAATGGTGACTGACTGTGACTTAAATGCCAGTCCACCCAAAAATTACTTTGTGCATAGTTCACTCAAAAATAAAAATTATATCTTTGTTACTGACTCTTAAGATGTTCCAAACCTGTATGAATTTCTTTGCTTTGCTGAACACAAAGCACCATATTTTGAAGAATGTTTGTAACTCAGTTCTTGAAGGGTGGGCAGGGGAGCACCAATAATCCTCTCGGCAGTTCGAACCGTTCTCTGTAATCTTCTGATGTCTGATTTTGTAGCTGAGCCAAACCAGACAGTTATTGAAGTGCACAGAAAAGATTCAATGACGGCTGAGTAGAACTGTTTCAGCAGCTCCTGTGGCAGGTTAAACTTCCTCAGCTGACGAAGGAAGTACAACCTTTGTTGAGCCTTTTTTTACAATGGAGTCGATGTGAGTGTCCCACTTCAGGTCCTGGGAGATGATAGATCACAGGAACTTGAATGTCTCCACTGCAGCCACAGTGCTGTTCATGATGGTGTGTGGGGGGAGTGCAGGGGGGTTCCTCTTGAAATCCACGATCATCTCCACTGTTTTGAGTGTGTTCAGCTCCAGGTTGTTGTGACTGCACCAGACAGCCAGCTCTTTAACCTCCTGTCTGTAAGCAGACTCGTCTCCATCCTTGATGAGACCGATGACTGTAGTGTCATCTGCAAACTTCAGGAGCTTGACAGAGGGGTCTTTAGAGGTGCAGTCGTTGGTGTACAGGGAGAAGAGCAGTGGGGAGAGGACGCAACCCTGAGGGGCGCCAGTGCTGGTGGTGCGGCTGTTGGATGTGAATTTACCAATTCTCACTAGCTGTTGCCTATCTGTCAGAAAACTGGTGATCCATTGACAGATAGAGCTAGGGACAGAGAGCTGGGTTAGTTTGGTCTGGAGTAGCGTTGAGATGATGGTGTTGAAAGCGGAGCGAAAGTCCACAAACAGGATCCTCACATAAGTCCCTGTTTTGTCCAGATGTTGCAGGATGAAGTGCAGTCCCATATTGACTGCATCATCCACGGACCTGTTTGCTCGGTAAGCAAACTGCAGGGGGTCTAGTAAGGGTCCAGTAATGTCCTTCAGATAAGCCAACACCAACCTCTCAAATGTCTTCATGACCACAGACGTTAGGGCCACAGGTCTGTAGTCATTAAGTCCTGTTATCTTGGGTTTCTTTGGGACGGGGATGATGGAGGAGCGTTTGAAGCAGGCAGGGACTTCGCAAAGCTCCAGTGATCTGTTGAAGATATGTGAGAAGATGGGGGCCAGCTGGTCAGCGCAGGTTTTCAGACAGGCTGGTGTCACACCGTCTGGGCCTGGTGCTTTTCTTCTCTTGTTCTTTCTGAAGACCTGGCGCACATCATCCTCACTGATCTGAAACGTAGGAGTGGGGGAGAGGGGGGTTGCAGGAGGTGTTGATGGTTATGTGGAGAGATGTTCAGAGCGGGTGTGGGGTGTTAGACTGGGAGTTTCAAATCTACAGTAAAACTCATTCAGGTCTTCAGCAAGTTGTTGATTGGCCTCAGTGCTGGGGGATGGTGTCTTGTAGTTGGTGATGTCTTTCAGGCATTTCCACACTGATGCAGGCTCATTGGCAGAAAACTGGTGTTCTAGCTTTTTAGCGTAGTTCCTCTTGGCCACTCTAATCTCCTTATTCAGTGTGTTTCTGACCTGATTGTACAAGACTCTGTCCCCCCTTTTGTAGGCGTCCTCTTTGGCCTGACGAAGATGACGAAGTTTTGCTGTAAACCATGGCTTATCATTGTTAAATGAGTCCTGGTAGGGATGCACATGTCTTCACAGAAACTGATATATGATGTTACAGATTCCGTGAGCTCGTCCAGATCGTTGGTGGCTGCTTCAAAAACACTCCAATCAGTGCAGTCGAAACAGGCTTGCAATGCCTGCTCTGTTTCATTGGTCCATCTCTTTACAGACTTTACTACAGGTTTAGCAGATTTAAGTTTATGCCTGTAAGTCGGTATAAAATGAACCAGGCAGTGGTCAGAGTCCTACAGCTACTCTGGGGACCGAGCGATATGCATCCTTTATTGTGGAGTAACAATGGTCCAGTATATTACTGTCTCTGGTGGGACATGTAACATGCTGTCTGTATTTTGGCAGTTCACGGGAGAGATTTGCTTTATTAAAGTCCCCGAGAATAATTAAAACAGAGTCCGGGTGTTGTTGTTCTGTCTCTGTGATCAGATCAGCGAGTTTCTGTAAAGCTGAGCTCACGTGCGCTTGCGGAGGAATGTAAATACTCACGAGAATGAACGAGTGAAACTCCCACGGCGAATAGAACGGCTTACAGTTAATGAAAAGCGATTCTAGATCGGAACAGCACATCTTCTTTAACGCTGTAACATCTGTACACCACCTTTCGTTGATGTAAAAACATGTCCCGCCGCCACGTGATTTCCCCGTTGATTCTGCGTCACGGTCCGCTCTGAACAGCTGAAAGCCCAGCAGTTGTAGCGCGCTGTCCGGAATGGCGTCATTCAGCCAGGTTTCCGTGAAACACAGAGCAGCAGAGTGTGAAAAATCCTTATTTGTCCGGGAGAGCAGAAGAAGTTCGTCCGTTTTGTTGGGTAGAGAGCGGAGATTCGCCAGATGGATGCTAGGCAACGGCGTTCTGAATCTGCGCTTCCTGAGCTTCACGAGCACGCCGGCTCTCTTCCCCCGTCTGCGCCGTCCTGAAGCGCTTGATCAGCGCAGCAGCTCCGCCGACTACAACGTTCAGCAAAACGTCCGAATAAACGAAATCCGGTAGAAGATTGTGTGGTGTGTTCTGCCGAATGTTCAGCAGCTCATCCCTGGTAAAACTGATCGTGTTTGAGAAACAAAAAACAGGAAAAACTAACAAAAACAGTACAAACACTGGAGAGCCAAACACTGAGGCTGCCGTCTGCGGCGCCATCGCATGAATTAAAATAGAAATTACAGTGCATTTCTTAGAATTTTACATTTACATTTTACATTACAAAGCCACATTTGTCAAAACTTTAAATGGTAGCCTAAAGCCTTGTCTGAAAGTTTTGAAAAAAGTTTTAAAAGCCTTGAATTTTAAATGGTTATAGAATATGACGATTTAAATTGTTTTGCCACAACTACAAAAAAATTATTATTGCAATTAGCTATCACATTTTAACATTTAGTGTTTCCAGATTTACATTTTTGAGATAACTTCAGGGCCGGCGCTATCTATAGGCATAGCAGGCAATTGCCTAGGGCAATGGTTTTCAACCTTTACTCCAAGGCCCCCTTCCTCTCCTCTCTATGGAGCTGGAATTGCAGGCGGTGAGTAAAACTGCATCAAACGTCTGTGTTTTGTTGCCAATAGGCCCGTGACTCTTAAGATCCGCCCATGGCACGCCTCCAGGAGCTCAGCTGTTTTCGGAGAGAATCGTAAAGCTGTATCTTTCTTTTATAAATCTGATAAAACTAAAGACTCTTCGGCGATATGAAGGATGCAATACTAATATATAGGTACTCAAGATTAACATGAGATTGGCGAAAATGTGTGTGTTATGTCCCCTTTAACAAATTAGCACAAGTCAACCTGCCATACCAAACAAGACCACAGGGAGATGCCAAAGGACTGCAATATAAACGACTTAGGGTGTATTCACACCTGTCTTGTTTGGTTCGATTGAATCGAACTCAAGTTAATTTCCCCCTTTGGTGCAGATCTTTTGGGCAGGTGTGAATACAGCAATTGCACTCTGATGCGGACCAAACAACCGTACCGAGACCCAGCTGAAGACGTGGTCTCGGTCCGCTTCCAAACAAACTCTGGTATGGTTGAATGGATGAACCAATGAATGGATGACCTTAAGCACATGTGTGGTTTTGTTTACAGTTTCTGGTTCACTTGCAAAAAGGGCAGTGTGAAAGCGAACCGCA
>NW_015637564.1:1898-3043 GCF_001515625.1 Sinocyclocheilus rhinocerous | reverse complement strand
TGGCAAAAGTTCAAAAAGGAGGTGGCTTGGATGTGATGGATCCAGAGTGATTTTCTGAGCCCTTTTCCTCACTCTGGATGTATACAGTTCTTGGAGGGTAGGCAGGGGAGCACCAATAATCCTTTCAGCAGTCCGAACCGTTCTCTGTAGTCTTCTGATGTCTGATTTTGTAGCTGAACCAAACCAGACAGTTATTGAAGTGCACAGAACAGACTCAATGACGGCTGAGTAGAACTGTTTCAGCAGCTCCTGTGGCAGGTTAAACTTCCTCAGCTGACGAAGGAAGTACAACCTTTGTTGAGCCTTTTTTTACAATGGAGTCGATGTGAGTGTCCCACTTCAGGTCCTGGGAGATGATAGATCACAGGAACTTGAATGTCTCCACTGCAGCCACAGTGCTGTTCATGATGGTGTGTGGGGGGAGTGCAGGGGGGTTCCTCTTGAAATCCACGATCATCTCCACTGTTTTGAGTGTGTTCAGCTCCAGGTTGTTGTGACTGCACCAGACAGCCAACTCTTTAACCTCCCATCTGTAGGCAGACTCGTCTCCGTCCTGAATGAGGTTGATAAGTGTGGTGTCGTCTGCAAACTTCAGGAGCTTGACAGAAGGGTCCTTTGAAGTGCAGGCATTGGTGTACATGGAGAAGAACAGTGGGGAGAGCACACACCCCCGAGGGGCGCCGGTGCTGATGGTGTGGCTGTTTGACATGATTTTCCCCAGTCTCACTAGCTGTTGCCTATCTGTCAGAAAGCTGGTGATCCATTGACAGATAGAGCTAGGGACCGAGAGCTGGGTTAGTTTGGTCTGGAGGAGTGTTGGAATGATGGTGTTGAAAGCGGAGCGAAAGTCCACAAACAGGATCCTCACGTAAGTCCCTGTTTTGTCCAGATGTTGCAGGATGAAGTGCAGTCCCATGTTGACTGCATCATCCACGGACCTGTTTGCTCGGTAAGCAAACTGCAGGGGGTCTAGTAAGGGTCCAGTAATGTCCTTCAGATAAGCCAACACCAACCTCTCAAATGTCTTCATGACCACAGACGTTAGGGCCACAGGTCTGTAGTCATTAACCCTCTGGGGTCCGAGGGTGTTTTGGGGCCCTGGAAAAGTTTTGACATGCCCTGACATTTGTGCTTTTTTCAGTTGC
>NW_015637564.1:0-1884 GCF_001515625.1 Sinocyclocheilus rhinocerous | reverse complement strand
CCGATGACTGTAGTGTCATCTGCAAACTTCAGGAGCTTGACAGAGGGGTCTTTAGAGGTGCAGTCGTTGGTGTAGAGGGAGAAGAGCAGTGGGGAGAGGACGCAACCCTGAGGGGTGCCAGTGCTGGTGGTGCGGTTGTTGGATGTGAATTTACCAATTCTCACTAGCTGTTGTCTATCTGTCAGAAAGCTGGTGATCCATTGATAGATAGAGCTAGGGACAGAGAGCTGGATTAGTTTGGTCTGGAGGAGTGTTGGGATGATGGTGTTGAAAGTGGAGCTAAAGTCCACAAACAGGATCCTCACATTAGTCCCTGTTTAGTCCAGATGTTGCAGGATGAAGTGCAGTCCCATGTTGACTGCATCATCCACGGACCTGTTTGCTCGGTAAGCAAACTGCAGGGGGTCCAGTAAGGGTCCAGTGATGTCCTTCAGATAAGCCAGAACCAGTTTTTCGAAAGACTTCATGATGACAGACGTTAGTGCCACAGGTCTGCAGTCGTTAAGCCTTCTTTCTTTGCGTGAACATTTGGGCGGTGTTATGCAAATCTTCCCACACAGTGACGTAGACATGTGGGGGCGTGTTTAAACAAGGGTGTGGACGAGTCTTAACTTTTATAAAGAATATCTCTTTGGATTTGAGACTTTAGTCTTTGCAACTTTAGGGATCTTATCTATTCACGAACAGCTTGTAACACTCCAAAGAGAAAGGAAAATTTGAAATTGCATCATATGACCACTTTAAAAAATTGTGTAATAAATGTATTGATCATTGTTTGTTCATGTTAGTTAACTTAATACATTAACTAATGTTCAGAAATGACACCTTATTGTAAAGTGTTATCATTCATATTTATTCATCATACTGTTGAACTTGACAGTATTTTCTCTCTTGTTATTTCATAGGAGCTTCAAAGAAGACAGAGAAAGCCAGAGTCTTGTGCCCTGCGTTTATCAGTATCCTTACGTTCGTTGGGTGAAAAAGAAAAACTCAGTAAACAAAGTTAAAAATAATTTGACTGATCTTCCCAATATTATGTTCACAAGTCTTGCAAAATTAAAAAATCACAGGTAGTCATTCGGGGCAGGCATTCTTTGCATTTTGGTACTCCTATTCTCATATTGGTTTATGAGGACTCGTATGACTATTGTATGTGACTCTGCAGTAGACTATTGTTTTACAACACTTGTGTGTGTTTACTCATGGTTTATGAGGACATGATTTGGTTTATGAGGACTCATATGACTATTGTATGTGACTCAGCAGTAACTATTGTTTTACAACACTTGTGTATGTTTACTCATGGTTTATGAGGACATGATTTGGTTTATGAGGACTTATATGACTATTGTATGTGACTCTGCAGTAGACTATTGTTTTACAACACTTGTGTGTGTTTCCTCATCGTTTATGAGGACATGATTTGGTTTATGAGAGACTATAGTTTTACAACACTTGTGTGTGTTTACTCATGGTTTATGAGGACTCATATAACTATTATATGTGATTCAGCAGTAGACTATAGTTTTACAACACTTGTGTGTGTTTACTCATACTTGTGTGTGTTTACTCATGGTTTATGAGGACTCATATGACTATTGTATGTGACTGCAGTAGACAATAGTTTTACAACACTTGTGTGTGTTTACTCATGGTTTATGAGGACTCTTATGACTATCGCATGTGATTCAGCAGTAGATTATAGTTTTATAACACTTGTGTGCGTTTACTCATGGTTTATGAGGACTCATATGACTATTGTATTTGACTCAGCAGTAACTATTGTTTTACAACACGTGTGTGTTTACTCATGGTTTATGAGGACTCATATAACTATTATATGTGATTCAGCAGTAGACTATAGTTTTACAACACTTGTGTGTG
>NW_015637563.1:297409-297579 GCF_001515625.1 Sinocyclocheilus rhinocerous | reverse complement strand
AGACTTTAGGAAGTGAATCTTCTCCACTTTCTGAAGGTATATCTACACAGTAAAATCCCGAGTGTTAAATTAACACTCCTCGGAGCATATAGGGTCCCACTCTAAAAGAGAGTTAAAGTAACACTGAAGCAGTGTTAAAGTTAATGAGATAATTATGTGATTAATTAAGT
>NW_015637563.1:296986-297351 GCF_001515625.1 Sinocyclocheilus rhinocerous | reverse complement strand
TTAAGAATTAACAGAGATTTAGATGTTAATGTTTATTGAAAATAATACAATTTGAAGTCACCGTTGTGGAGATAAGTGCTTTAGTTGGGATCTGGACCCTTGACTTTTTAACATTATTTTTTCTCTGGTTGCTGTAATTGTGTTTATGAAACACATTTTTTATGGCGGGAAAATCCAAGAGAAAATGTGTTCAGATTATATTGGCCATTTTTTTGATAATGACATTGATGTCATGTAGTAGCCAGGTTCACTGATGTCATTAGTGGTAGTGTGAAATATAGTTTAAGTTAATGAACACAACTATAATTTAATGAAATAATAGGAAGAGCTTTAAAAACACTTTGCACACCAGTTTAGAACATCTG
>NW_015637563.1:277234-296930 GCF_001515625.1 Sinocyclocheilus rhinocerous | reverse complement strand
GCAGCTGCATTGTCTTAGTATTTTCTTTTCTTTTCTTTTTACTATTTGCTTTTATTTTTGTTATTTTTTTGTTGTGACTTTTTACTGCCTTGTTTTGTGACGTTCAAAAAAATCACATAAAAATTATCAGAATATTTTGTCACCATTGCTGAGATTCACATGCTGATTCTTCATGTCTATGAGTGCCAGAATTGAAACCTCTTTATGAACCATATTTATAAAAATCGTTTATCAAGTTTTATCTCACATTGTTCTCATATAACTGCAACAGTATAGAAATCATAAAAGTACTACAGTTTTAGATAAACTGCAATCAGAGACTCAGACACATGACATGATTTTCCATAATTTCCTTGCCATCACAAGGATATATCACATACATACTGATGAGCCATTATGTTATAACCACCTACAGTATCTAATAACCTGTAGGACCTCCTTTAGTCCACAAAACAGCAGCCACACAGCGGCGCATTGATTCACTGAGGTGGCAATATGTCTCCTGGGGTATCTGGTACCATATTTTCAATAGCAGGTCCTCCTGTTCCTGTACATTGCAGGGTGGTTGTGATGAAGGGCAAACCCGCTTTTTTGCTCCATTTCATGTGTCGTTGGCGTGCAGTTAGCATGGGGACCCGGCTGGGCGCTGTGACACATTGCCCTGATCACCACTGTTTAGCTGCTGATGATTTGTCACACTGTGGCCCTGCAGTTGCTGTGAACAATGTGCGACAGTCTCAGCTGGACGATGGATTGATGTTTGGATATCTGTGCACCACTTTTGATATGTAGCGTAACAGAACTGAATGTGTGTTCTTGTAGTTCACTGAAAACACTGGTTGAACCTTCTTTATACCAGATGTAGCGCCAGCTAGTGACTCCTTCACCATATATGTCACATCTGAGAGTGACTTTCTCTCGTCTGAACACATGTTGAGCAGGTTTAATGGTCACTCTGGGTTTTGGTTTTTCTGTACAATGACAACAATTCACAATAAAAAAAAATAATGTGAATAATAAAATAATAACACGAGCTGTTTTACTGTATATACAGTTTATTGCAAAACACACATGCTATATCGGGCTAGACTGTATTGTCTCTATAGCTGTTACAGTCACTTAGTTACTGTCTTCTGAAACATTTTCACTAATTTCTCAGAGCAGTTCATTATGTGAGGAAATATATTCGCTGTGTATCGTCACTGCTATTGGCTCACTGGAATTTCTTCCTCTAGTTACAACACAGAATAACTTAAGGTGTATTTATAATCATAACACTCTTTTTACAGCTAGTTTGTAACTACAAAGCACAAAAAAGCAGCATGAAAAAAAAAAAATCCAGGTACACTAAATCACTTGATCCTATTCATAATAAAAGAGTAATTAACATCCACTGAAACACATCCAGATAAAAGCCATACTCACAGAGCACAAGAGGAAGTTGACTGAGCTCCATACTGACCGAATAATGACAGACAGTTAAAAACACAGACTGTGTTAAAGCCTCAAGACTTCCTGATACCTACAGTCAGATCCAACATGACACAGAGTTACAAATGCACCTCATGTGTTAGAGAAAATGTTGCTAAAGTTTTCAGAAAAAGTCAAACTCACAGAAAATGTCTAACATGTAAGTTTTGGACAGCAATTTTGTCATGATTCAGGATCAATGTAACGACATGAAGATTGGGGATCCAAATGCAGTTTATTAGGATAATCCAAAGACATAATCCATATGCAGGGTAGTCAGTCCAAAGGGTAGCAAACAGGTCAGAAAACTGAGACAAAACCAGGAAACAAGGCAAAACCCAAACAAGCCACATGGACCAGGAGAAGCAGACTCAGAGAAGCAGTGTGACAACAACCAAGACTAAGCAACGAATGTGAAAAAAACAGGCTTTAAATACGGTGAGACTGATGAGGTAACAAGACACAGGTGAATGCAATCAATGATCAAGCGTCCAGACAAAGGATTATGGGGAATGTAGTTTTGAGGGAGTGACAACAGTGTGAGGTGGAGTGCCCTCTGGAAGAGCTCATGGGCAATCCAGATCGTAACAATCAAACTGAACAGCATTCATTTTCCATTAAGTAATATTCCAGTATGAACAAGGAACATGAAACAACACTTTGATGGATATTTATTGTAATTATGGTATTATCTCTATTTATAACTCTATTGAAGTAAATAAGCAGAAACTAGTGATCAGCTGCTACTTTCACACTGGTTAACGCCACCGAGCTCAAACTGAACAAACCAAACCACAACTAAGAGCTCATCTCTATATGAATCTCTTCTCTCACACAGATGGTGTTGAGTTTGGCTCTGATATTTTTCTACCTGTGAACACATTTTAATATTCATACAACAAGACAAGGGATATAAATCAAGGGATTTAACGGTTTTTATGCTTTTTCTTAATCAATCTTAATCGGTTTATCTTAATTAATCTGGCTGCTTAATGATTCAAATAACAATTCTTTTAGTACTTTTGAAGAAACGTTTAGGGAAGAAACTAAATTTAATCTTCCTCAGAAGTCTGTTCGGTTCTTTAAAAAGGTCATAGGTGTCATTTACAGTTGTAAACAGTTGCACACATTATTAGCTCATACACACACACAGACAGACACACACACACACACACACACACGTTTCCTCTGACACACAAAAGGGTTAATTATGAAAAAACGTAATATATATGGCAAACAATTCTTTATCATCAGTGGACAGTCACACGGTAGAGTCATGTCGAATGTAACTTATTGATGGGTAACATTGACAATTTAAAATACTTTATTTTAGACTCATTTCAAAGAACCTTTTTTTATTGATTTAAATTTTATAAATACATTTAAGATAGATAATGTTGACTTGGTGTGACTTGAAACATTGGGTGCGCAAAGTATTTGTCTGAGATTATATTATACCTTAATGGGTAAAATATAATTTTTGCGAAGAAAATTGACAGAACATACATTCATTAATGGGCATGACATGTACCCTAAATTGTAGAGATTGATGCCTTGTCCAAATACTCACACTTGCGGTCTTGGCTACTTGAGAGTGCGTACGCGCGACAGGAAGTAAGTGCGCAAGACTGTCCCAAGTTTTAAAAACGCCAAAGCGCAGTGCCCTTTAACGCACACTAAATCCACACTATCTTGAATACCGCTCCGGAGTGCTATTCGAGGCTTAGTGTATCCCATCATGCAACATGTTTTGTAATAAATCGTGAGATTTTTGCCGAGATCTCACGAAAGGTCACGGAAACCTTTCCAATGTAATTTAAAAATGTATATAATAATTAGCTATTATTACATATAATTTGGTAGAAAAACAAAGTGTTGCACATTTTATTGCTGCAAAGAATAGTGGTGATTTTTTTGTACAACATTTGCAACTGCTTTTCATCACTTAATTAGAAGCACCACAAATTAAACTGTGTCATGTTATAGAGACTACTGAACAGACATTTAAAAGTTGATTTTAAAATGCAAAGTATTTCAAATAAAGCTCTGTAAACACTTGCATTTTTACAGCACTATAAGTGTGTCCCATCAGGTAATGAAAAGTTCTACACACACATGTGGTCTTCATCCTTACTTGAACACTTGGGCCAAATACAAGAAATACGTCATATAAGTAGTCAAGTGATCAAGTGCAAAGACCACAAATGTGGGTATTTGGACAAGGGGTGAGTGTGAAAGGAAGTACTACAGAAAAATAAAAGAGTGTGAAGAGAAGCTCACATCAGAGTTTTTCAGATCTTGTTTTATTCTTGCTTCATGCAGAATGACACTCAACACATAAGAATATTATTTAGTGTTGCTTGCTAAGCACCACTTTTGCTTTCATAAATATGTAACCTTATTACAGTGTTTATTCACTTGCTTTAGACAAAAAAAGCATTATATTAGCCCACTTATCATTTACCTCAGACCATAGTCTAAAAGAGTTCTCAAAACTATTGACGACCACAAATGTGGGTATTTGGACAAGGGGTGAGTGTGAAAGGAAGTACTACAGAAAAATAAAAGAGTGTGAAGAGAAGCTCACATCAGAGTTTTTCAGATCTTGTTTTATTCTTGCTTCATGCAGAATGACACTCAACACATAAGAATATTATTTAGTGTTGCTTGCTAAGCACCACTTTTGCTTTCATAAATATGTAACCTTATTACAGTGTTTATTCACTTGCTTTAGACAAAAAAAGCATTATATTAGCCACTTATCATTTACCTCAGACCATAGTCTAAAAGAGTTCTCAAAACTATTGAAACTGTTCTTGTGCTTCACTGTTCACTGTTTCACTTGTGTTTCAACTCTAAAGACATATTCAGTTCTTAACACCTTCACAATGTCACCACAACCGGCAGTTCTCACCATGTGAACACTAGTGTGCAACATTTGGACACACCTATCAGAACCACAGTATGTGTAAGAATAAGCATGTGTGAATTTGTGCTGTGGGTAAAAAAAAAAAAACCTGCACGTTCAGGAATTGTTTAAAACTTGATAGTATTTTTTAAATCTGGATATTAACTGTAAGCATGTCTGTAAATTACAGTAATATTATGCTGCAAATAATACCAAAGTAGACATTTAGAGATGAAATCTTATTCATTAAAGTAAATGGTGGCATTTATTCTGCCTTTATTGACACTGCAAGACTTTTTTTTTTAACAAAGCATCAGCTGCAGAGATAGTTTCTTTAAAGTTGAAAAAGTGAAAAAGCATAATAGGACCCCTTTAAAAAGGAAACAAACATATAAAAGCATGAAATATTGTAGCAGAATATTTTGTTACAAAGGTCTGGAGAGGGCAGAGGCGTTTGTTCCATATTACCAATAATACATTATTGGTCAAAAAGAGCAAAAACCAAACTGGTTAAACAGGTTAACATCCATGTTTCTTGTTAAAGTTCTATGAAATCAAAATTGACACTTTCTATGTAGACATAAAAATAGACATAAAAACTGGTCAAATGTATGGCAGCACAGGGTGCCAAATATTTACTATTAATGGAAATAGTGGTTAAAGATTGTTAAAAAAGAAAAAAAAATGTCAATGACTAGAAGAAGCGGCTTCCAAACAAAAACAGTCAAATTAAGGAAAAATTGTCATAGAATCACACTGAAAACTTTGTAGAAGATGATCCAAGAGCAACTTTAATAGAAGAAAAAAGGCAAAGGTAAGAAGCACCAGCATAAGAATACCCAGAGAACAGGATCCAGCAAAAACACAGAAGAACAGAGTGACAAACCAATACTTCAGCAACAAAGGTATGAGAACATGGTGTATTATATGGAGAGCTAAATGGGTAAATTACAAACAGCAGAAGGCAATGAAACATGATAGTCGAGGCAAAGGGTGATGGGAATTGAAGTCCACAAGCAATAAACTATGATCCAGGAGGAGTGCCCTCTGGTGGCTGTCACTCCAGAAGATGGCTGTGACAAAAAATATCCTAATTTTTCTTGAATGTTTTAGAAAAAAAAAACACTGTTACTTTACAGATATTTTCTAGATAAACATTAGCTAGCAACAGCACACATGAGCTAACTATCACGACATCAACAACTACACAGTTACTGCCTTTAAATAAAGCAACATGCAGCATAACATCAATGTTTCTTGGTCTTCTCCTGGACTGAAGCACAGACTCTACTCTTCAGCACAATGATAACCCACAAAACTCAGACAACAGAGACCCTTTCAATCCCAACAGAACATTAAACACTAACACATCTCTAGATTTCAGCATCTTGACTTGTGCTTGGACTGTTGCTCTGTGTGGACTTTTGCCTTGTGGGTTATTAAAGACTACTACCTTGTGCGTGTATAACTCACACTTCACAACGTGTTGTGACAATGTGATCAATAACATCCAGTTTCCTCCCTTCAAACACAATGTTCCTGTGTTTTGAGAAAGCAAGGATCTTTCCTCCAATGACTCTGGCTGTCTAGCAGCCCTCGTTCCTTACCTTCTCCAGTATCGGTCATGTGACCTCAGTTTCAGAGGAATCACTGTTGTGAACAGAGTTGAGTTTCCCCGGGAACAGTCGAGATTGAACAAAGAGAACTCTGTGAAGCACTTCGAGATTTGGATCACTTACAGAGAGCACCGGTACACCAGCATTTCAGCTCAAGCCATTGGGCCTAATGAGTTATTTGTTAGGAAAGTGCGCACTGTAAAAGTTTAGTGTGAAATTACAGTATATTCCAGGTTAATAATTGCATTACTTCCACAGTAATTTCACAGTGGGTCTTCTCTTGTATCTAACTGCATCATACTGTGTTTCTACAGTGTATGTGTACTATGAAGGCACCCAGCATACGATGCAGAATGAATCGATCATGTTGTAATTTTTTTTTTTTCTTGTTGGTTTTATTTGTGCTATTGAACTTGTTTTTGCTTCACCTTTAGCAGTTTGTGTTGTTAGTTTATTGTGTAATATTGGATCCATACAAACAGTTGTGAATACGAAATACACTATTGATTAATCTTCCTGCTTAAAGCTCAAATAAAACTTCATGTTCATGCTAAGAATAGTGCGACTATCTTGAAGTAGTTTTTTTTTTTTTAATTCTTGTTGGTTTTGTTTGTGCTATTGAACTTGTTTTGGCTTCACTTTTAGCAGTTTGTGTTGTTAGTTTATTGTGTAATGTTGAATCCATACAAACAGTTGTGAATACGAAATACACTATTGATTAATCTTCCTGCTTAAAACTCAAATAAAACTTCATGTTCATGCTAAGAATAGTGCGACTATCTTGAAGTCAGGAAACTAGCTTATTTCATGTTCCAGCTTGTCATCATTTCGACAAATGTTTTCATTTATCACACCTCTGACATAACTAGATCAGAAATTTGAATATGAATGAGTTAAGTCCAAGATTCCAAACAAATAATAGTCACTAATCACCATTATGGTGACTTCAAAACAATTAACAAATATAACAACTAAATTTCTCACAGTGGCACAGTTAAAGACAACTATAATGTGAATTCACGGTAAAACAAGAGCAGTAAATTACTGTGATGTTAGCATCATTCTGCTGTCCATTCACAGTTATTGGTAAGAAAATGACCCAGCATGCACTCTTCACAGTAAATGTCTGACTGCAGTAATTAATTGTAAAATAATACTCTTTAATCCTGTGAATTCCTGGCCATTTTTTTCCAGCGCACATATGAAAGGTAAAAACCGAACAGGTTTAATAGCTTCTCCTGGAAATGCTATTTCCAATTTTGCACAGCACATGCATACAGTCGACATGACGATTTGCAAAATGATGACCATAGAGTTTTACAGTGCTTTCAACCATGTCACATTGACTAACATATTAAAGATATTGTGCATTCAGCCAAATGTATGTATTGTATTGTATGTCTTTGATAGTTTGTCTCCATGTATGCTATGTAGACATCTAAAACAAATCTTGGTCTTTTTATAGTTCGTACAATAGAGTAATAAGTAGATTCTGTCACCACTAGCATCTAGATTTTTATTTTATCAAAAGAAAAAAATCTATTAATGGTGTTAATATTATCAAGGTAGGTAATTTAGCCTGCATGCTGTCCTTAATTGAGCTGACACTGATCCTGTGTTTATAGAAACAGGTGACATACCCTGGTAACGTGATATGCTGATGTATGCGTCACCCATATGAGGCCCTCTTCAATATTTTACGCTGGCGCTGTTAGAAGCTGCCAAAATTGGTTCTCCATCATGTAATTCAACAGAATTAATAAAAGTGGTTTCTGACTAAGAACTTTCCTTTTTATTTATTTGTTGATTTTTTTTTTCATAGTGAAGTTAATGCTTCAGCTAAATAATTAACCTCTGAAAATTGCATTTGTGTAACTCTGCTATTTCTCTGTTGTTACGTGCCACCGTTTGCCACCTGCTCTTGTTAGGTGATCTGCTGATGATTACTGGTGTGTATTTGGCTTTGCTGCTAACTGCAGGTAACATGGCCCCATGGCTTGAGTTTCAGGTTTTCTCTAGTCTTCATTACATCCTCATAAAGGAAGAGATACAGAGATGATTTCAAGCTTCCATACTCCATACTTGATGTGTTCATTTATTGTTGTACTAGCTACACAGACTACAATATGAACACTATAGGACAAAATTACCGTTCACAGAAACCTGTACTCCTCAGCTGTTCTTTCCAGCTCAGTGCTCACAAATAAAGTACTCAAACTCCCACCATACTAACCCTCCTCCCACAATCCTGGACCACACTTAAATGATCCCTGGGACAGCTTTTAGTTCAGTTTGTTTACTTATTTTAAAAGTTAGCTTACAAATTTGTGGCAGGAAGTGTTTATGAACCAAAGATACATGTACAAGAAAATGTACGTGCTTCTCAAATTCCATTTGTACAAACAGATGAGAAAAATCATATAAATAATAAAGAAATCCAAATTACAATTTAAATCAGACACGGTTTTGATGGATTAAAAAAAAGATGATATTTTAAATTCTACAACATATAGTGAACACATAGTCAACTTGTCTGTGTTAAAATACATTGAAATCAAACATCAAGTGTTTATGAACCAAAGATACATGTACAAGAAAATGTACGTGCTTCTCAAATTCCATTTGTACAAACAGATGAGAAAAATCATATAAATAATAAAGAAATCCAAATTACAATTTAAATCAGACACGGTTTTGATGGATTAAAAAAAAGATGATATTAAATTCTACAACATATAGTGAACACATAGTCAACTTGTCTGTGTTAAAATACATTGAAATCAAACATAAAATCTTAGTGCAACTAGTCCAAAAAACTAAAAGAATTGACCAATAAATGTAAAATCAGCTTTATACACCTCAGTTAGCTAAAAATGATGCTTCGTTGAGATTTCAGCTGAACGTAACAGAGCTAGTTTGCATTTTCATAGCAATTACAAAAGGCCATTTCACACTGTCAGTGTCATTACATTTTGAACAGCCTACATCGCACTTACACGGAGACCAAAGGCATCAAACATGTTTCTCCACGATGGAGAATGTGTGGCATATTTTCATTTATGCCTGTGCATTGAGCACTGCAACACTGAGTTCAGAGTTGTCCTTTGTTTGTTTCACACATAGTCTCTTCTGTCATAGCCTCCCCCACCGTTCGAGCGAGACGCAGGATACGGCATCCTAGACGGGTTATATTTTTTCTCCTGTGGAGGGCAGGAGCAACAAAGCAACGATCCCCCCAAAATCAGGAGCGCAGCTGCTGCCCAGCCGATGTAGAGCGCCGCTCCCATCTCCCGTCTCCTGGCGTCAGGCAGCAAAGGGTTGTAAAAGTCCCTGATGATGCTGTTTGCAGACCAGGACACGGGAATCAGCTGCATAAGCCCAGCTACGATGAACAGCACACCTCCTAGGATCATGACTTTAGCTTTGGACGACTCTTCTTCAATGCAGTTAGTGCACTTCGCTCCTCCGATGGACACCAGTACAGCCAAGACGGTCAGAAGGATGGATATGACAGTCAGGGCTCGAGCTGCTTGAAGATCCTGAGAGAGAGCCAGCATGGAGTCATAGACTTTACACTGCATCTGTCCGGTGCTCTGAACCACGCAGGACATCCACAGGCCATCCCAGATAATCTGAGCCGTCACGATGTTGGAGCCGATGAAGGCTGTGACCCTCCACATGGGGAGAGCACAAGCCACGATGGCCAAAAGCCAGCCCAGCACACATGACACGATACCTATGAGCTCCAGGCCTAAAGACATGTCTTCTTAAAGGATCTGTGGCAGCTATGCAATGCCAGAGATGCTGGTAAAATAACTGGACAGCTGTGAGGGAACCTGCAGTATAAGCCTAATTTCAGCCAATGTATCGCATCTGTGACAAAACAAGTGTCCTTTATACCCCAGATCAGGTAAAGAGGAGGAGTCTGTCAGGATGGAGACATTACACAAAGAAAGGGCTAGTCACACCAGAAAAAAACTGCCCTCCATTACTGGAAAGTTTTGGGAGTTAAGAACAAAACATAGCTTCTTTGCACATCAATAGAGGCTGTCAATGCTTGTGCACAATTACATTAATTTATTTTATAAAGGTAGAGACAAAACAAACAATTGTAAGATATTCTTTTGAATGGATGAGTCATTTTTCTATATAGACACTGTGTCATGAAATTCCAGGATTTTAAAACACTCTCATTTATTATAATAAATGATATTCGCTTAAATTCTGATTCTGGCAAAATATCAGTGCTGGTACTACTAGATCTCAGTGCTGCGTTTGACACTGTTGATCATAACATACTACTAGAGAGACTGGAAAACTGGGTCGGGCTTTCTGGGATGGTAATCAAATGGTTCAGGTCATACTTAGAAGGGAGAGGTTATTATGTGAGTATAGGAGAGCATAAGCCTAAGTGGACGACCATGACATGCGGAGTCCCACAAGGATCAACATTCATTTTAAATCAATTTTAGATTATTTTAAAAGTTTTTAATTTCCTTGGTTTATTGTTGTGATTATTTTTTATGATTATTTTAATTCCTTTTATGTAAAGCACTTTGAATTACCATTGTGTATGAAATGTGCTATATAAATAAACTTGCCTTGCCTTGCCTTACCAATTTCATTAAATACTTCTTTTAGAGAATGTTATTAATTTACTGTGTCTCAGACATCTGTTGCATTAGGCTATGTACAGCACGTTGCTATGGTAAATTCACAAGGAGAATTCACAGCATGATGTTCATTGCTGGATAATTAAAAACAGCGCAAACAGTTTCATAGATATTCATTCTTGCATTTTAGCTCATTTTAGAAACTATCTGATTTTAAATGTGTTTATAGCTACACAGTAACGTGTCACACGGTTACGCTTTGATTTGAACGAAAACAACGTATCCGCGTGACGCAGCTGACACAGAATAGCATACGCTGTTTACATTCATTTTGGATATTCTCCAAAATGGCACCAGGGTGACGCGGAAAAGACGAATTGTTGAATAAAGTCATTATTTTTGTTATCTTTGCTTACAAAATGTATTCTTGTAGCTTCATAAAATTACGGTTGAACCCGTGATGTCACATGGATTATTTTACCGATCTCCTTGCTACGTTTCTGGACCTTGATCGCGGTAATTGCATTGCTGTCTATGGGAGGGTCAGAGAGCTCTCAGAATTCATCAAAAATATCTTAATTTGTGTTCCGAAGATGAACAGAGGTCTTACGGGTTTGGAACGACATGAGGGTGAGTAATTAATGACAGAATTTTCATTTTTGGGTAAACTATCCCTTTAAGTTGAAAATGCAAACTTTTGAGCATGTGTTTCAAAGTGCGCATTTTTATAAATGATGCCATTATCTTATCAGTGAATTTGTGAAAACGGCGATGTCATGCACGTGTGTATTACGTGTTCAGTCTGTAGGTTTGTGCGCATGAGTGTAGTGTTTCTTTACAAAGTGACATCACCAACTACTAGCCTGACATGAATAATACAGCATTTTCGGTAACACTTTAGATTGGGTAACACTATTCACCATTAGTTTCTTATGAGCATGCATATTACTTCCCATATTGACTGTTTATTAGTAGTACTTATAGAGCATATACTGTATTAATGCCTTATTCTGCATGACTATATTCTACAGTAGATACCTAAACATAACTTTATATTTCCTTATTCACTAGACCTTATATAGTATATGCCATATTGTCCACTATACACTGTGTATAACGTGAAGAACTCCAAAAGTTCTAGGATCTTTTCATTTTTACACAGACTTTACTATTGTGCACCAGAGATGACACTGTTTTTTTATTATTTGTTTAATATATAAATGTATGAGTTAATTATAAAAAAAACAGCACTAATTGAGCATTATTTGATTAGACAAAATTACCTACATTCGAATATATATATACAACATATATAGGGGGAGGATGCCACCCTTAAGAAAAATTTAGATTTATTTTTAAACATATTTAGACACACATCAGCCAATGTATTTCACATGCATTGCAAGTTATGTTTTATATTTTATGGATTGCATGATACTCAACAGTATCAAAGTTACAATCCTAAAGATGCTTGAAGCTGCTTGGATCTTCTCAAAGGCCCATAAGCAGGTTTTTTGTTTTTGTTTCATTCCATGACCCAGTGCCTCATCTTCATCCCTGAAATAGGCCTATTGTCTGGGACTGGCTTAGATTAGGGCCCTGACAAAGACACGATTCTTGTGCAGAGAGCGAGTAGACCTTGAAAACAGGTGAATAACTAGGCCTAGTGACAGCTGATTCAACTAATCACTTTATTATTGAGGCTATGAAAGTTTCTTTTAACTCAGTGTTCTTCATTGTTTTCCATAGACAACTGAACAAAGATGGCACAGTATGTTCGTTCAGTGCATTTTCAAAGACATTTCTGAGACAAATCAGTTTTATGCTAACTCTTTCCCCACCGCTGACAGAATTTTCTGCCAATCCATGTTTTCACTATTAGACAGTTGGGGGCGCTACTCACATCTTTTGAAATAGCACTGATTTTCTGGATCCATAAACAATGAAGAAGAAGCAGAAACACATGATAGAAGCATTGCTTATGCACATGTAAGCTAACACGATCATCAAACATTACTTAAACAGCATACAAAACAAAACTGCCTAACGTTACCGAAAGAAATATCGACAGAGGAAGTGGTTTAAGTCTGTGAAGCTTTGGGGGTGTTGATGGAAGCGATCTACTCCATCTATGTTTTGATCATCATTCTCAATCTGATCCGGATGTAGACTTTAATAAAAGTGTGATTTTCTCAGCTTTTTGTTCAAAATGATGCTTTTATTTAATGAAAATTACTCACATTCAAATATTGATGAAAAAATGCAGGAAGGTAGGGTTTTTTCTTTCATTTTACATTGTTCATATATTCATACAATAAAATATTCTGGGTGCCACTAAATGTTTTTGAAAATGATCACAAATGCTGAAAATAGCTTGCAACTTCAAAAAAAAAAGTGTGGAAAGAGTTAATAAATGAAATTAATTAGGACCCAAAAATCATGGAACATAGAAACAAATTAATTTGTATTTTTTTAATGAACGTGTTTTAAAGTTAATGTGGCACACTTAGACTACAAGTCTTGATACATCATATAGATGCATGTAACGAAAAGTTTACAAAAACATACTAAAACACTGAAATTTTAGTTATTGGTAACACAATACTAAAAAGGACAACCTCGATATCAATATACACATGGCTATGAACACACTTTTGCATGTGCTTATTTTTAGTAATAATATAATACTTGCAATTCTTCAAAACTGCTTGCATGAACTTGGTAACAAAAGAAATGGCAAAACAGCAGAACTCACTGTCCAGAAACACACACTGTCTTGTGCTGTATCATCACGTTCTCTGTTCAGGACACATATGAACAGAGTTGCAACACAAAAAGAGTACGTTTGTTCACACATAGTCTCGTTTGTCAAAGCCAGCGGGTGGTACAGACCGTGCAGCGGAGTAAACCATCCTGCTGGATGGACTGTACCTATTCTCCTCCTGCGGGGGGCAGCTGCAGCAGAGAATCCCCCCTCCAATCAGCAGAAGGGCGCTACATGCCCATCCCAGGTAAAGAGACGCACCGATCTCCCTCTTTTTTGCCTCTATGATTACGGGGTTGTAGAAGGATCTGATGATACTGTGAGCAGACCAGCACACAGGGATCAAGTGCATGACCGCAGCGCAGATGAAGGTGACTCCAGCGGCGATCATGACTCTGGCTTTGGCCCGCTCCTCCTCTAGGCATTTAGTGCACTTGGCTCCTATAATGGAGAGTAGGAGTCCCAGTACTCCCATCACAATGGCAATCACACACAGAGCCCTGGCCGCCTGCAGGTCTGAGCTGAGAGCCAGCATGGAGTCGTAGACTTTGCACTGCATCTGGCCAGTGCTTTGCACTACACAGTTCATCCAGATTCCCTCCCATATGGTCTGCGCCGTTACGATGTTCACCCCGATGAAAGCTGTGACCTTCCACATGGGCAAAGCGCAAGACACGATGCCTACAATCCAACCGAGCACAGCTAGAGTGACCCCTAATATCTCCAACCCCAGAGCTGCCATTCTGTTTTATACAAGAATGTGCTATGAAATGAATTCCATTCGCCAAGGAAAGGCTTTCGGCACAATGGCTCATGCTTTATAATGCAATGATGAGGAAGGTGGAGTTATTCTGGAAAAAGTCTCAGGGGATTGGCTAAACATTGAGTGAGCTTAACCTTGGCGTGGAAACGAGTTAATGATTTAGCTCTCTTCATCTGGTATTTCCCACTCAGAGACCAAACAGCGGATAGATAACAAAAGCCCAGAGGGAACTGGTTAAAGGATAACTGTATGACTACAGCAAGTCTAGACTTTTGAGGAAAACTTTCAGTGGTTTAAAATTAAAATGCATGCTTCAGAACAGGTTTACCACAAGAGCAAACTTAAAGGGGTCATATGATGTTGCTAAAAAGAACATTATTTTGTGTATTTGGTGTAATGAAATGTGTTTATGCGGTTTAAGGTTCAAAAAACACATTATTTTCCACATTTATAAAAGTTAAGAGTTAGCCACACCTACCTAAAACGGCTCGTTCTAACACGCCCCCACATACCTACGTCACTATTTGGGCGGCGTTATGCAACTCTTCCCAGATAGTGACGTAGGTATGTGGGGTGTGTTAGAACGAGCCGTTTTAGGTAGGCGTGGCTGACTCTTAACTTTTAATCTGAATATCTCTTTGGATTTGAGACTTTAGTCTTTGCAACTTTACAGATCTTCTTTATGCACCAAGAGCTTGTAACACTCCAAAGAGAAAGGAAAAATTGAAATCGCATCATATGACCCCTTTAATTTGTTTGGATTCTATGAGCAGAGATTGATTTGAAAGTGATAATTGAACTGATTCGTCACCTGAGAAGGAGCAGTAAAGTCCCTGAGGGCTGAGAGACAACAAAGACAGAATCAGTGATGCCTGACAGCGTGACTTTAGCTGCTATCAGCAGTCCACGATTCCTCAACTCTAAACTAAACAGCATCAGGCTTTATAAACGCTCTCTCACACACACACACACATTATACACACACTTACTCTGTAATCAGTCATGCATAGGTATGTGAAGCCTGGTGACCTTGCGTCAGTCTTTGCAGTGTTGTTGGAGCATGTGGAACAAGTGGAATGAGCATCTTCTACTTCTATTTACATCAAATGTAGGTTTTCTTTCAGATACATTTGTTGTATATCATCTATGTCAGTATTTTTAACTTACATGAACAGTAAACAAAATATCGTTATAGCACCTTTAAGGATAATGTTTAATGACTTCAAGACAAAAGTAGGTTAGCATATTAACCTACCAGAGCTTTACATATTTTCCTAATTATTGAACACTTTGAGAAAGAGTTGCAGTAAGTAATTATAGAGGCATCTACTCTGCAATATAGCAGGTGCTTTTATCTGCACCCGTGCAAGTCTCAGTTACGCTCTCTTGACTAAAGCATTGGGCACAAAGAGGTTTAGAGATTTACTAGAACAACCAGCGCATTGTCTCCATTCACGTCTGGGCCGACATGGAGAGTATCATTAGTATTTGTGGTTGACTTTTAAGAGCAGGATTGATTTCAAATAATGATAACGGGCAGTCTTTTGCTAGCATTTATTTTGCTTTACTCTAGTTTCTGAGTCTCACAGTTTCTTTGGGTTTTTTTTTGTTGTTGTTATTTAATGTTTTAATGTTATTTAATGTCTGTCTAAATCAATTCAGGTATGTTTGTCCATTAATGAAACTGGCTTTATTTTGATAGTCCACTTTAGACATTGCAATAACTATAGTTAACTATAAGTAACTACATGTCAACTAGCAGTCATTAGAGTATTAGTGACTGTCTGCGTAATATCTGCTAACACTTTATTTTGATGGACATTCTACTGACTCTAAGTAACTCTGCAAGTACTTTTCAGCTTATTCTACTAAGCCTAACCTAATAGTCTACTAATACTCTAATGAGAGTTAGTTGACATGCAGTTGCAAAGTTACTTATAGTTAGTAGAATGTCTAAAATGGACTCAAAATGAACTCTAACCATTCATTTTGCAATTTTAGTGGACTTGAGAGTTACTGATTATTCAACTATTAGCATTTGGATTGTGCAAAAATGAGAACAAAAGATAAAATAACAAAATTACTTCTTGCAACAATATCAAATACATTAAAATGAAAACAAAAACAATAATACTAATCTTATATATGCCATGTTGGTAATCAAAGTTCAGCATCAGTCATTCATTTGTTATTGACATTTAAACGCCTATTGTCGTCATTTTGCAGACTTGTTGGCTTTTCTCTCAAAGTCATGTGCAAAGAGTCAGACCTCTCAGACATAGTCTCTCCTGTTATATCCATTCACAGACATAGATTTGACCCCTGAGTAGTCCACTCTTGTCGGCACGGCATTGTTCTGCGCTTTCGAGGCGCAGGAACAAGACAAAATGACTCCACCTAGGATCAGCAGGCAGGAAGCGCCCCATCCGAAGTACAGCGAGTTCCCAAACTCCCTCTTCTGCGTCTCCTCTAGAAGTGGGTTGTGGAAATCCAGGATGATGCCGTTAGCTGTCCAACAGACGGCCACTAGCAGCTGCAGCCCACACGTTATAAACGTCACCCCGGCTGCCAGCATAATGCGCGGCTTGTTAGCTGCATCTGATGTGCAGTTGGTGCACTTCGCCCCAGCCACAGCCAGAGCCATGTTTTTTTTAATGACACACCACAACGAGGAAGAATAGCAGCATGTATCATATTTGTCCTTAGTGAAATAAAAAATGTGTCCTAAGAAGGAAGCTTATTCGATTTTAGTTAAAAACAATGCACTAAAAAGAACAAACATAGCATTTCTGTCTCCCTTACTTGTTCAGCCCCAGTAATTATATGGCTCAGATTTCAGATTTCGGCACCTGCCTGCCTTGGCATCATATAAAAGTATACATTTTTGTCCCACGTTAAAATGAAACTCTTCTAGTGTCTCATGTGTCCTTGAGAAAATCTGCTGAATCACTCCTCTTTGAGTAGAGACAATTCACCTCTTTGTTTTCAGGAGTAAGACAAATAATCCAGCGGGAGTAATCATAGGTATCCATACTGTACACACTTACAGTTTCCATTTGTTTGCATAGACATGGAAACATACATTATTAACGTCGACTTTATTAAATTAATAAGCTGACTTTGCACAGTTACATAATTTGGTTTACCCATTTACCTGAAATGACATATAACGGTTTCATTCTGTTCTGTGTGATTCCATCACTACCCAAGTCTAAACCTTAAAATATTAAAATGAATGAAAATTTGATAATTTAGTCATTACTTAATAATTAATTGTTTATTGTGTTTGCTATGGGGCAGAAAATGACAAACACTCCAATAAATGCTCATAAATGTAACTCATTCTATATTATATTGTCTTTAGAAGCCATAGCTTTGAAACCATAGCTGTATTGAATACCTTGATCAAAACACAGGTGAAGAAGAAGCACTTTAGTGGACAGAGGTCATGAGAGGGATCAGAGGAGAAGCATTATTAGAGTTTTAGATTTTAAAAAAAGCATACTAAAATGACTTTTATTATTATTATTATTATTATTATTATTATTATTATTATTTCCAACAACAGCCCAGACAGCAACAGAGTGTTGGCCCAGATCCGGCCCACATCTGAGTTCACACAAAATATGAGAAAAATGAAATACTCTGAATACTCTCTGATTGCACTGTATCATGATGTAAAGACCACAAAACAGCCAGTGCTGGGGAAAGTTACTTCTAAAAGTAATGCATTACAATATAGTGTTACTCCCTAAAAAAGTAACTAATTACATTACTTTTTATGGAAAGTAATGTGTTACGCTATACTTTTGCATAACGTTTTAAATCTAGGCTGGCCTTGCTTGTCTGTTTTTTAATATAAAATGTTCTGTGTTTGGCAAATGTGAAAGCCCTTTCACATTAAAAGTGAAATGAATAAATCTCAGGCTGAAGGGACTGTAAATTCACATCTGTACAGTAAAGGGCGCAGCTCAAACAAACTTTTCAGCTGTGCCGCTATTCTGGATTGCATGAAGAATAGGATGCAGAAGAAGAAAGTTCAACACATTCTTCAGCAATAAAAAAAGAAAACAAATATATCATTGAATTGGATCGTTGAAGATCAGCAGCAAAAACATTGGTTAATAAAACTGGATTAAATACATTAAGGATACTTGTCCTGCAATAATTAAATATGTTAAATAGCACACATTTTGTGCTATTTAACATATGTAATTATTGCAGGTTTGCATCATATTCTAAGTCTGCATTTCACTGTTTTTATTCATATAGAGGAATACTGAATTTGTTTTTCTGCAGTGAGATGAGTAAATTCATAGTCTAGAACTACAGTAACACCATGTTCACACAGCGCACACAACGCCCCTGCACTTACTCCCCATTTCTCTCAATATGATGACAGGAGAGCTGACGATCAATAAATGGAAAAACAATGTAACTGGCATTACTGATTTGAAAAAATAACTCTGAACTTTTTTTTGTAAATTAAAAAGTAATGCATGACTTTACTTGTTACTTGAAAGAAAAGTAATCTGATTACGTAACTTGAATTACTTGTAATATGTTATGAGAAGAGTTATGTTAAAGAGAAAACAGCAATGTTGTAATGAGTCATATTTATGATTATTGACCTTTCCCAAGAAGGTTTACATTTAAAGAATGTTAAAGGACACTTTCAACCCAGTGTCTAGATGTTATCCACTAAGCCATAGTGTTGTGATCCAATACTGACCGCTGTTCAGTCTTCCTGCAGTGCATCTGTCTGGTTACATAAGAAATATAATCAGGAAAGCATCAATAAACAATTTCATAGCTCTATTTGCTGCAAACATTGCTCCAAAAGACAATGCTCAATTCTCATTATTAAGAATATTAGATTTTGATTTCATGAAGTCAAATGACTTTCCAGATCTCAGGATCATGGGCTATGGGGAGTTCTGGACTAGTATGTTAGATTCATTCGCAGAACTGAATTACACCAATTGAAGATATAATTAATTATTCCACTACACACAGGTCAGGTATTATATAACAGCAGTTCAAAAAGGAACCGCTACTGGAGAAGTGAATCCACAAGCTAAAACTAAAGACTATCGAGAGATTTAATACTGTAGACAGGTTTTGGATAGTCTTAGTTCTCCCAGTGCATCCATTTATATGTGAAAAAATTCACTTTTCTTACCTAGGCTAAAACAGTGTGCACTGTAAGATATCTCTCAATTTTAGAGTAAAATCAAACTGATAAACAGCAAATATATTTTCATGACATATACAAGTTTACTGTTTTCGATATAATTCTGTTGGGATCTGTTTACATGTGTAATATCAAATGGTACAGCATGTATTGTGTGTTTAAGTTCTTGCATTTCACTGATAGAGGGAGCCATTAGATAACTACTGTTTGCTTGTCTTAAAGTTTAATGTAATCCTGAATAATTCTTGAAGTTTGTACTGAGACTGCGTGTAAATAAATATTGTTTAAAATATGGTGTCACTATAATTTTAAAGCTAAAAACACTCACTCACTCACTCACACACACACGCACGCACGCACGCACGCAC
>NW_015637563.1:252063-276180 GCF_001515625.1 Sinocyclocheilus rhinocerous | reverse complement strand
CACAAGGTCAAAATTTACTAGTATTACTATCCTTGTGGGGACATTTGGTCCCCATAATGTGATAAATACCAGGTACACACACGTGTACAACTTTCAGGACCACGCGTGTATCAAAAGTGCAGGAATATGAAAGTAGTGTGTAATGTAAAATGTGGGAATATATTCTTAAAACACCAACAGAAGAATTCAACAGGTGAGCATTGACCTGAATGTATGCCTGTCACAACCTGTTATAAAAAATAAAATAAAATAAATAAATAAATACACAAGTGACATAAGAGTGACATGAGTCTCCTCTCTCTCTGAGTATCTCTCTGTGTGTGAGTCTCTCTCTCTCTCTGTCTCTCTCTGAGTATCTCTCTGTGTGTGTGTCTCTCTCTCTCTCTCTGAGTATCTCTCTGTGTGTGAGTCTCTCTCTCTCTCTGTCTCTCTCTGAGTATCTCTCTGTGTGTGTGTCTCTCTCTCTCTCTCTGAGTATCTCTCTGTGTGTGAGTCTCTCTCTCTCTCTGTCTCTCTCTGAGTATCTCTCTGTGTGTGTGTCTCTCTCTCTCTCTCTGAGTATCTCTCTGTGTGTGAGTCTCTCTCTCTCTCTGTCTCTCTCTGAGTATCTCTCTGTGTGTGTGTCTCTCTCTCTCTCTCTGAGTATCTCTCTGTGTGTGAGTCTCTCTCTCTCTCTGTCTCTCTCTGAGTATCTCTCTGTGTGTGTGTCTCTCTCTCTCTCTCTGAGTATCTCTCTGTGTGTGTGTCTCTCTCTCTCTCTCTGAGTATCTCTCTGTGTGTGTGTCTCTCTCTCTCTCTCTGAGTATCTCTCTGTGTGTGTGTCTCTCTCTCTCTCTCTGAGTATCTCTCTGTGTGTGAGTCTCTCTCTCTCTCTGTCTCTCTCTGAGTATCTCTCTGTGTGTGTGTCTCTCTCTCTCTCTCTCTATGAGTCTCTCTCTCTCTCTCTCTCTCTCTCTCTCTCTCTCTCTCTCTCTTCAGGTTGTTATCTTTACAAAATTACACTGCCTTATACTTATATTATAAGTACTTGCTACATCGTTAGAAGAATATAATCTACGCTAATATTAGTCTGTTTCTCTCTTATTCCGAGGTCACCGTTGCCACCAGATCCAGTCTGTATCCAGATCAGATGGTCACTGCAGTCACCCGGATCCAGTACATATTCAGACCAGATGGTAGATCAGCTGGCCAGAGGAGAACTGGCCCCCCGACTGAGCCTGGTTTCTTCCAAGGTTTTTTCTCCATTCTGTCACCGATGGAGTTTTGTTTCCTTGCCGCTGTCGCCTCTGGCTTTCTTAGTTGGGTACACTTCATTTCCAGCGATATCGTTGATTTGATTGCAAATGATTGCAAAGATACTATTTAGACTGAACTGAGCTGGATGATGACCTGACTGAATTCAATGATGAACTGCCTTTAACTGAAAAATTAGTGTTTACTATTGTCATTTTGCATTATTGACACACTATTTTCCTAATTAATGCTGTTCAGTTGCTTTGACACAATCTGTATTGTTAAAAGCGCTATATAAATAAAGGTGACTTATATATACCTGCCTTTAAGTTAAGTGCAGCATTGTTGTGACTTGGTGTGGGAGTGTGAACCTGTTCCACCATAGTTTCTCATGATCAGTACAGATCATTAATCAGGCAAATGCCTTTTAAGCTTGCAGCCTCAGACTGGGAGGGAAACAGGTGCAATGGATAGTTTTGCTCAGTACCTATTAGTATTTCCTTTTCCCTTTTTTTTTTAACAGTAGACCACCTACTGTAGCTATATTGGTTTTCATAATATATAATATTGTGATTTGTTTTTCTCATTTAATTTTGAAATGAAAATTTGTTTATCTTTATCTGAGATCAGCTAAAATGGTAAAATTGGTTCAGCAAATGCATTTTATCGCTTTTGCTTTTGTTTAGAGTAGGTTAATAATACGTATAATTTCAAACACGATAGAGTAGGTTATTAACCTTTTGGTGCCACCAAAAGTGAACTCGCTGTTTATCGCTTAAGTGCCAGTCAATGGACACTTCACTATGAAAGTGGCGTGAAACATAGTATATATACCCACAGCTACTTTTCTTCATGAAACTGGACTGTTGATATCGTTTATAGCGCGTAATGTGGACGCGTCACCAGAAAAGTGCTGTGAAATGTAAATAGAACAACGTATTTCACATTTTACAGAAATATAGGCGGAATCACATATTTTCAATGAGTCTGTGTTACAATAGTATAGGGATTTGTTGTGATATGTGGGAAGGTGATGATAGTAACAGCACACCATTATGGAATTAGAAAGATGTTTATTTTCTTAGAAAGATTTAGAAATATTCATGAGAGAATACCTCAGGACAACACTTGTCTTCCTGTAATTTCCTGAGACCAGAGTGTTTTAACATTTGGAAACAATTTTTGTGCTTTAGGCCTCTCAAAGACATATCTGATAGAATTAACAGGATACTGAACTATCGTTTAAAAAGTCTGTTTAGTATACATATAAAAAAGAGCTAAACTTGTCTCAAAGTAGGCTAGTTCAACTCTGTTATGGGAAAATGCTTTACAGAAAGAAAAAAAATACATTTAATTCCATTTTAAATGATTAATTTATTGACTCTTCTTTGACCCCCATTTGCACTATATCAAACTTGTCCATTGATTATTAGTTTTTGTACTTTATTTGAATTTAAACATTTCTGTTTTTCTGTTCGTTAGATTTATATTTTAGATATACCTTCAGAAAGTGGAGAAGATTCACTTCCTAAAGTCTTCTTATCTAAGAAAAATCGAAGCTTTTGTTTTGGGATGTGTAGTCCACTGTTCTTCTTCTCTTCTAATATGTTGCTTGTTTAGAAACTCAGCAGTCTGTAATTAGCTGACCGGGTCAAGCATCAGGTGCTCTCAGTGTTGTGCGGTCGTGCTTGATCATTAGAAAGCACAGTTGAGTCATCAGTCTTTTCATTCTTTGAGATCACAGTGTTGATCATCCACAGAAACTCTGTCTACCATCCCAACAGCCCAGGGGTGAAACTCTCTGACGTCACACATGCTGCCTCTCCCCCGTCAGCACTATTAACAGTTTCATTAGTAATCACACCAGAGTCAACAGAGTGTGGGACAAATGACTCACTGCTGGAAGTAGAAGTATATATTTTTAGAAGAAATAATGCATTTGTGTATTTGTTTCTTATCTCAAGACATTATTGTTTTCATTTTATTTTATTTACATTCTGACCGAAGAGTCAAAGGTGGGCATTTTTTGAAACTGCTCTTCTGGTGATATTATAAAACTCATAGTGTATGAGCTGCTCATGTTTGTGTAAAAGTTCACATCTTTTCATATGTGTAATATTTCCCATGCACTCATTTTCCTAAGAACTTGACGAGCCAGTTCTCCACGTAACTAAATGTTTAGATGGGTTTTTTACTGAGTTTGAAAGCCTTAAGCATGTAGAAACTTCTAACTCATGTGTTCAGATACATATGTTAGTACAAATCCAATTAAATTAACTAAGGGTGCGCTTGGATGTTTGAACAATCTACAAAGAATGATTCACTATATTACCTACATTATAGTCATGTGATTATGACTACTGTGCATAATCTTTTAATGTCCAATTAACTATTTTAAAAAATTATTTTTACTTGAAAGTAGTCGTCTTTGTATTTAAATTGAATTAATCCCATCACATGTTTGCATTGAAAAGTTGGATTGTATTAGAGCCTCAGATATGCTTTTAAAGAATTCAAAACGACCCTCTGAGAAGGTAATCTTTGGCAAACCATCTTTCCTCGGATCCTTAATTGCAGACATTCCTTACCTGTGTACGTGTGTGAGGAACCGTATCCTCTTTCTCCTGGCCAAGGGGATTTTAATGCGCTGCCATGTAAAACAGAGCCATTATTGTACTTCTGCCCACCAAACAGAGCCTTCTTTCATTTATGAAACAATCCGTATCCCTTACTCTCTCCCTCTTTTTTTCTATTTTCTACGCAGCAAACACCTGGGATTGACTTTCATCCCTCCACCATGTGCCTCTAAATGTCTGCAAACCCTTGGACAGTGAACACTTTTTTACTTCTTTTAACTATATAGTGCTGCAGTGGCTTTAGGAAAGATTGCACCTCTCTCTTTCTCTGGACACTGGAAACCAGGTCAGCAACTGCATGTTTTTTTTTTCTCTCGTTTGTCTCTTTAGAAGTGCTTCTGATTAGAAAAAACATGAAATATGAAAAGAAAGGAAGTTTCCAGTCTTATTCAAGCAACTGTCGAAGTCTTTTTGTGAGAGTAAAATGTATGTGTAACACAAGTGTTAGCGAGAGGGTGGCATGTGATATGACTTATTTACTAAAACCCATAATTAAAACGGTACAGTTGTCACATAATTATCTCTAAGTAGAGATGATGTGCGTTATGTAAAATCCTCCTTCTAAGCTAAAGTTGTATCTGCAATTAAGAGAAAAGACAGTGAATCAATATTCAGTGTGTATTATTAGAGGGAAAATCCCTATTTTAAAATCCTATCATTTTTATTTATTTTATTTTAACATACTGCAGTTATGTAACTTCATCTTTCAAAACCCTTCACGCGCCTAGAGACACCCATTTTCGGTATTATATTTGTGCCTGCTTTGCTTCTAGTTTATTTATGGATTACTCCTATGCTCTGTTTTTCTTAGGGATTTTTTTTAACGTTGAACCATGAGTCACACTAATGTTATTTTCCACAAAAACTATGAATATCTATAAAAATTGTGATTCATAAAATGTCCCGTTCAGCAAAAACAAATCCACCCTAATGCAATTAGAGCTGAGGCTCGTCACCAGGATTTGCTTGATTAATGACACCACAGCCAGGGGGCAAATCATGGTGACGGTGCACCTGAGAGTGATTCGTGCGGCCCCTCCTTGTTTCACTTCACTTAAAAGGGCCCGCTTTACTCCCATGTTCACCGAAGCAGCTCTAGAGACCGGAGACTGTTCTTTTACACACAAGCAAAGCAGCGTGCTAGCATGGTATCAGCAGGGTTGCAGATGCTGGGCATAGCCCTGGCTATCATCGGCTGGATCGGGGTGATCGTGGTTTGCGCTCTCCCAATGTGGCATGTCACAGCTTTCATTGGACAGAATATAGTCACTGCGCAAATAACCTGGGAGGGAATCTGGATGAGCTGTGTGGTGCAGAGCACAGGACAGATGCAGTGTAAGGTGTATGACTCCATGCTGGCCCTCAGCTCAGATCTGCAGGCGGCTCGAGCCCTGACTATCATCTCCATCCTGGTGGGTGTTGTTGGCATCCTGCTAGCGGCTGCTGGAGGGAAATGCACCAACTGCATCGAGGATGAGCGCGTCAAGGCCAAAGTCGGCATCATCTCGGGAGCCATCTTCATCGTGGCTGGAGTTCTGTGTTTGATTCCCGTCTGCTGGACGGCCAATACAATTATAAGGGACTTCTACAACCCTATGACCATCAGCGCACAGAAGAAAGAGTTGGGAGCTTCGTTGTTTATTGGGTGGGCTGCTTCGGCACTGTTGATTATCGGCGGGTCTTTGCTTTGTGCAAACTGCCCTCCTAAAGATCAGTACACTGCTAAGTACACAGCTCGGCCTGGAGGAAACCAAGGCTATGTATGAAGAGGAACCGAAGAGGACTGCGAATAGTGACTTTAATTTGCATACTTTGGTCATTTTTGACTTGTTGTGTTGACCATGCATGTGAATGGGTTTTCACTGGTTGAATTAGCTGTCAGCTGCCAACATTTGATAGTAATGGTGAAATACAAAGAAAGTTTCAGGTCACAGCGCTGAACAGAACAGTACTGCTTTCTGGGTTCACGCTCTGTGGATTCCCTCTTCTGATATGCTTAAAGTGTTAAGGATTTATACAAAATGTAAATTTAACCTTGTTGTGCTTTGTGACAGATATTTGTGCTATGCTACAAAACATTTCAATACATGCATTTCAATAAATAAATTCTTTACAAACACTTATTATTCGTCCTTGTGCTTCATTACACACAGATAAAAATGGATATGTGATAAAAGTCAGGACCTAGCAAACACAGTTAAGTTTGTACTCACTTTGTTTAGAAAGACAGTTGGGTTCCTGATAATTATCTGATCAACTGGGAGGTGTCACAACTCATGGGTAGTACTAACTACATGATGAGTGCAAAAGATTCACACACAGCCACACTTAGAGTAGTAAGCGTGAAATGAATAGTGTATGACTGTAAGCATTCTTGAAAAAATATACTTCAAAGTTATAAAAAAAATATATATATAATATTTATTTATTTATTTCAAACTTTGACAAATAATAGTTGAATAATGTCTACATAAATATCTAAATGTTCTTAGTACCAAATCTTTCATTCATGTGCTGTGGGTGGACGCATAGTTTATTCAGCCGTCTACTGGCCATTATTGCCATTACATGATTTTTACTTGAACATGAAGTCATGTTATTTTATTTTTATCACCAGATGGCAGCATTCTGGCCCCCCAAACGTAAATTTTCCTATTTTCTTTACCCTTCACATTTTAGAAGTGTAGGTTTTTACTACACTGAAGCTCGAAGAGTTTCAACACATGTTTGTACCTGTGAATAAACTATGAAAATGTCCAGTTGAGTTTTGTAGCCATTAATCTGTGTCTACACACACACACACACACAAATCCACCTTGAGAGGTAACTGCAGTAAAGTTATTTAGATGTGTTGATGAATAATTATGATTCACCATTATGTTTCCCTGTTGATGTACAGTTTACTGTGTGCTATTAAAAAATCCAATAAATGCAACAAATAAATTCATAATTTTAACAATTCATTATATTATTATCAATATTTTATCTGTGACAGACTATTTTGGAAGGGCCCATGATATTGACATTTTTTCATTTATCTACTGTAACAAATGTTCTTGCAATTGTGCGCCCATGATGTAAAGATGGTTGCCTCGAGGTCACATACTTCTGGGTGAAGAATGTGAGCAACTGCCAATGAGATGAATGAGCACACTAACAGAAATCTCCCTCCAGTTATTACAGATCACAACTGATCCGTAAAAAGATTTTAATGATCCTTTTGTGTGGTTTCAAATGAGAAAATGTTGTAATGTTTTTCTGCACTTATTATCATAAAAATGTGAAGACAGCATACATAAAATATTTCCAACCATAATCATCCATATAAAGACCATATCTTTTCACAGCGCCTTTTATGTCAGTGCAAGGTCATTTTGAAAAGCTATTTGTTAACTGACCTTGAAGGACCTTGAAGTGTTGCTGTGCTTCTGAAAGCCATTAGTTTTGTGTTTATAATGTAAATGAGCAATCATAGGGGCTCTGCGTAGAAATCATCAGCTCATGAGAACCAAACTCCACCTTCTCCAGTCTTTCCTATAAATAGCAAAAGTCTCTGGTTTGCACACTTTTGGCTACTTTATCACTGTAAAGTCTGTGGTTTAAAAATGGCCTCCCAAGGACTCCAGATTATGGGCATATCCACAGCCATGCTGGGTTGGCTGGGGGTCATTATCGTGTGTGCTTTACCCCAGTGGAAGGTGTCTGCGTTCATCGGGGCCAATATCGTAACAGCACAGGTCATCTGGGAGGGCATGTGGATGAACTGCGTGGTGCAGAGCACTGGACAAATGCAGTGTAAAGTCTACGACTCCATGCTGGCGCTCAGCTCCGATCTCCAAGCGGGCCGGGCCATGATCATCGTCTCCATTTTGACTGGACTCTGTGGAATCGTAATTTCTCTGGCTGGTGGGAAGTGCACCAACTGCATCGAGGACCAAGGCTCCAAAGCAAAGGCGTGCATCGTTGCAGGCATTCTCCTAATTATCTCTGGACTTCTCTGTCTGATCCCAGTGTCGTGGGCGGCACACACGACCATACAGAACTTCTACAACCCGATGATGGTGGAGGCCCAGCGGAGGGAGTTGGGCGCAGCTATGTATGTCGGCTGGGGATCGGCTGGCTTGCTTTTACTGGGAGGAGGAATACTTTGCTGGAACTGCCCACCGAAGCAAGAACGCATCTACAACCCCAAGTTCTCCGCTGTGAGGTCCAATTCTGCTCCGAGAGAGTTTGTCTGAGACTCAGAACACATACGACCGGCCTTAAAATGCACACTCAAGTGACTGATTGATCTAATTCATCACTGTATGTCAGCAATTCATCCGTAGAATTACTGGAGAGACATTTTTTTTTTTACATGTAATAGCATAATATTTTCATTCTTCCTCTTCACAAAAACACAAAGATTATGAATACATATCTTCTAAATAGAGATTGTAGAGTTAAAAAACATCATGGGTTTGATTCTCTAGGGATGCTTGAACTGATGTATTCCTTCAGTGCAATGCAAGTCGCTTTGTATAAAAGAGTCATGTATTTATTACAGCTTTTATGGTGGGATTCTAAATATTGATTGTGTATTTATTTTAAATTGTGTACAAAATTACCTTTTTATTATTTGTCATGTGTATTATGTATTTTTGTGCCATCAACAAAACAATAATAAAGTATTCCAAGTTCTGGTTTAGTTTTCTGTACCTGTTTGCCTACCTGAGTGTTCTAGTTAGTTTCCTTGGTTGTTAATTAGTTACCCACATCTGTTCTGCTTTTGTTGCACTCCTGATGTATTCCTTCAGTGCAATGCAAGTCGCTTTGTATAAAAGAGTCATGTATTTATTACAGCTTTTATGGTGGGATTCTAAATATTGATTGTGTATTTATTTTAAATTGTGTACAAAATTACCTTTTTATTATTTGTCATGTGTATTATGTATTTTTGTGCCATCAACAAAACAATAATAAAGTATCCCAAGTTCTGGTTTAGTTTTCTGTACCTGTTTGCCTACCTGAGTGTTCTAGTTAGTTTCTTTGGTTGTTAATTAGTTACCCACATCTGTTCTGCTTTTCCTTGTTGCACTGCTGTAGTATTTAAGCTCCTGTTCCTTGTCTGGTATTGGTTATGTTTGACCTTGCATTTAAGTGGTTGTGTTATATTTCCATTGATCTCCAGTGTTTCCTAGTGGATTTAAATAAACACTGTTTAATTTGTACTCCTTTGTCATGCGCTTCACTGCAACCACCAACAGCGTTACAACTGTAAGGTATAGCATATTAATCCAATATTATTTCTAATAAATAAATAAGACATGTGGTTTAAATGTTATGGCAAAAATCTGATCCCTAATAATCAAAACATCAGAATATTTCTCTCTTGGCTCAGTGCAACTATATAGAGCATTAGCCTCTTTAATATACATTCTCAATTCCAGTCCTCACGTACCACCGCTCTGCACGTTTTGTATGTTCCTCTTATCACTTCAGACATCTGTTCTATACAACCGTAAGTGCCCTGAGAAGGATATTCCACCATGATTCCAGTTCAAAGGGAGCTTATACGTTCCATTCGAAGGGCATTCAAGTGTGCGAGATGTGAATTTAAAACGTATTTATTTACAGAGGTACAGTATATGTCACACTTCACACTTCTCTTGTAGGTTTCGTCTTTGTGTGAAGACGCTGCAGGCCGCGGCGTAGCACAAATCCGCGAATTAATATTCCGAAGTGAAGTAAACTTCGACGGATTTCACAATCTCAGGGAGTAGGGAGCAAAGAACACTGGGGATCATTCACTAAGCATGCATACTCACAAATTGTACAACCGTAAGTGCACTGAGAAGGATATTCCACCATGATTCCAGTTCAGAGTGAGCTTATATGTTCCATTCAAAGGGCATTAAAGTGTGCGAGATGTGAATTTAAAACGTATTTATTTACAGAGGTATATGTCACACTTCACACTTCTCTTGTAGGTTTCGTCTGTGTGTGAAGACGCTGCAGGCCGTGGCGTAGCACAAATCCGCGAATGAATGTTCCGAAGATAAGTAAACTTCGACGGATTTCACAATCTCAGGGAGTAGGGAGCAAAGAACACTGGGGATCATTCACTAAGCATGCATACTCACAAACTGTATGTCAGCAATTCATCCGTAGAATTACTGGAGAGACATTTTTTTTTTTACATGTAATAGCATAATATTTTCATTCTTCCTCTTCACAAAAACACAAAGATTATGAATACATATCTTCTAAATAGAGATTGTAGAGTTAAAAAACATCATGGGTTTGATTCTCTAGGGATGCTTGAACTGATGTATTCCTTCAGTGCAATGCAAGTCGCTTTGTATAAAAGAGTCATGTATTTATTACAGCTTTTATGGTGGGATTCTAAATATTGATTGTGTATTTATTTTAAATTGTGTACAAAATTACCTTTTTATTATTTGTCATGTGTATTATGTATTTTTGTGCCATCAACAAAACAATAATAAAGTATTCCAAGTTCTGGTTTAGTTTTCTGTACCTGTTTGCCTACCTGAGTGTTCTAGTTAGTTTCCTTGGTTGTTAATTAGTTACCCACATCTGTTCTGCTTTTGTTGCACTCCTGTAGTATTTAAGCTCCTGTTCCTTGTCTGGTATTGGTTATGTTTGACCTTGCATTTAAGTGGTTGTGTTATATTTCCATTGATCTCCAGTGTTTCCTAGTGGATTTAAATAAACACTGTTTAATTTGTACTCCTTTGTCATGCGCTTCACTGCAACCACCAACAGCGTTACAACTGTAAGGTATAGCATATTAATCCAATATTATTTCTAATAAATTCTGCTCCGAGAGAGTTTGTCTGAGACTCAGAACACATACGACCGGCCTTAAAATGCACACTCAAGTGACTGATTGATCTAATTCATCACTGTATGTCAGCAATTCATCCGTAGAATTACTGGAGAGACATTTTTTTTTTTACATGTAATAGCATAATATTTTCATTCTTCCTCTTCACAAAAACACAAAGATTATGAATACATATCTTCTAAATAGAGATTGTAGAGTTAAAAAACATCATGGGTTTGATTCTCTAGGGATGCTTGAACTGATGTATTCCTTCAGTGCAATGCAAGTCGCTTTGTATAAAAGAGTCATGTATTTATTACAGCTTTTATGGTGGGATTCTAAATATTGATTGTGTATTTATTTTAAATTGTGTACAAAATTACCTTTTTATTATTTGTCATGTGTATTATGTATTTTTGTGCCATCAACAAAACAATAATAAAGTATCCCAAGTTCTGGTTTAGTTTTCTGTACCTGTTTGCCTACCTGAGTGTTCTAGTTAGTTTCTTTGGTTGTTAATTAGTTACCCACATCTGTTCTGCTTTTCCTTGTTGCACTGCTGTAGTATTTAAGCTCCTGTTCCTTGTCTGGTATTGGTTATGTTTGACCTTGCATTTAAGTGGTTGTGTTATATTTCCATTGATCTCCAGTGTTTCCTAGTGGATTTAAATAAACACTGTTTAATTTGTACTCCTTTGTCATGCGCTTCACTGCAACCACCAACAGCGTTACAACTGTAAGGTATAGCATATTAATCCAATATTATTTCTAATAAATAAATAAGACATGTGGTTTAAATGTTATGGCAAAAATCTGATCCCTAATAATCAAAACATCAGAATATTTCTCTCTTGGCTCAGTGCAACTATATAGAGCATTAGCCTCTTTAATATACATTCTCAATTCCAGTCCTCTCGTACCACCGCTCTGCACGTTTTGTATGTTCCTCTTATCACTTCAGACATCTGTTCTATACAACCGTAAGTGCCCTGAGAAGGATATTCCACCATGATTCCAGTTCAAAGGGAGCTTATACGTTCCATTCGAAGGGCATTCAAGTGTGCGAGATGTGAATTTAAAACGTATTTATTTACAGAGGTACAGTATATGTCACACTTCACACTTCTCTTGTAGGTTTCGTCTGTGTGTGAAGACGCTGCAGGCCGTGGCGTAGCACAAATCCGCGAATGAATGTTCCGAAGATAAGTAAACTTCGACGGATTTCACAATCTCAGGGAGTAGGGAGCAAAGAACACTGGGGATCATTCACTAAGCATGCATACTCACAAATGTGTGCTTGGAATGTGCGTACGAATGATTTTAGGAACAAAACACGATTCAGCAAAACATTCGTAATAAAATGTATTCTAAATTTACGAAAATATAGGAACAACTGAAACCACACATACACAAAAAGCACATCTGTATGGCCTTATAATCGTATTAAAGGATAAGTTCACTTTCAGAATAAAAAATTATCTAGCGAAACGGTCGGTCATTTTCTTAAAACAATACGAATTGATATACTCTTTAACCACAAATGCTCGTCTTGCACCAGCCCGACCTCAAGCATTACATTATCATGTTGGAAAGGTCACGCGTGACGTAGGCAGAAGTACTGACCCAGTGTTTACAAAGCGAGCATGCGAAGAAAGTCAAATGCCCTATAGAGCATTAGCCTCTTTAATATACATTCTCAATTCCAGTCCTCTCGTACCACCGCTCTGCACGTTTTGTATGTTCCTCTTATCACTTCAGACATCTGTTCTGTACAACCGTAAGTGCACTGAGAAGGATATTCCACCATGATTCCAGTTCAGAGTGAGCTTATATGTTCCATTCAAAGGGCATTAAAGTGTGCGAGATGTGAATTTAAAACGTATTTATTTACAGAGGTATATGTCACACTTCACACTTCTCTTGTAGGTTTCGTCTGTGTGTGAAGACGCTGCAGGCCGTGGCGTAGCACAAATCCGCGAATGAATGTTCCGAAGATAAGTAAACTTCGACGGATTTCACAATCTCAGGGAGTAGGGAGCAAAGAACACTGGGGATCATTCACTAAGCATGCATACTCACAAATGTGTGCTTGGAATGTGCGTACGAATGATTTTAGGAACAAAACACGATTCAGCAAAACATTCGTAATAAAATGTATTCTAAATTTACGAAAATATAGGAACAACTGAAACCACACATACACAAAAAGCACATCTGTTTGACCTTATAATCGTATTAAAACCCGTTTCCACTCATCTGAGAGAATGTTCAAATCTTTGTTCACAAGGATGAAGTCAATGACATTATCTTTGACACAGTTAAGAAAGACAAGACAGCAGTTTCATGCAGCCAAAACCATATCTGAATGTGTCTTCATGGAAAGCACTGAGCAAGCAGCATATCTGAAGAATCTTTCTTTGGATTCTTGTTCAGCAGGATTAACCAAACAGATATGCAAAACTCCTCCCAGTGCCTGTGTCTAAATCAAACAGGCCATCACTTCCTGCTTGTTTCTCAGACACCTATGGGTTAAGACCAGACCAAAGCTGCGTTTGAGTTTGACAACACCAGCAGCTTCAACATGGGGAGGATTGCTAAAGAGGTTTCCGGCCAGATCCTGTGCTTCATTGGTTTTGTTGGCATATGTGTCTGCTGTGGCATTCCCATGTGGCGCGTCACTTCGTACATCGGTGCCAACATCGTCACGGGCCAGATCGTCTGGGACGGCTTGTGGATGAACTGTGTGGTGCAGAGCACAGGACAGATGCAGTGTAAAGTCCAAGACTCAATCATGCGACTGACCCAGGACTTGCAAGCGGCACGTGCGCTGACCGTCATCGCAATGGTGATCGGCTTCATTGGGATGCTCTTGACGTTTGTGGGAGGCCAGTGCAGCAGCTGTCTGAAGAAAGAGTCCTCAATGGCCAAAGTGCTGATCCTGGGAGGCATCCTGTGCATTGTAGCTTGAGTCGTCTGTCTCATTCCCGTCTGCTGGTCCTCAGCATGCACCATCTCAGATTTCCAGAGCGTTCTCACAATCGAGACCCAAAAGAGGGAGCTTGGGGCATCCATATACATTGGCTGGGGCCTTCTGTTTGGAGGGATCATTCTGTGTACTTCCTGCCCACCGAGAGAAGAAATGTATCCAAAATACCCAGGCATGTACCCCTACCAAGGACCTATGTATGGGCCTCCTGGATCTTATATGCCTGCCAAAACATATGCACCGAGTGCTGTATATACTGGAGCTTATGTTCCTAACAAACCTTATCTGGCCCCAACTTACTCACCTGTTCCGGCACAATATCTTTAGCTAATGGACAATAATTTTAGCTGACACTTTCTGAAACATTTTTTAATGAAATCTCTACTAAATTCAGTGTTTGGTTAAATAAAATGTGTAAATGTATGTATGACATGCTTGCAGTGTCTTATTATTTGCTAGTCTATGAATAGAGATGATTTGGAAAATCTTGTTTGTACTCTTTCTCCTCTCATTGCAGTTTTTCTACTGGTAGAGATGATGTAATGCTAATGAAGTAGCAGCGTTTCTCTACTAGTAGTGAAGCTGTGGGATTTAGTTATTAAGAAATATATGTTTGAACTTTTCAGTTTCTAAGCTATTTTTTTGAGAAATCACAGAACAGTGTTGACTATACATTTTCGCGCTGAATGATCTGCGCGTGATGTACGAGCTACTGTCTGTAATGTGTGTGAGTTACAGTGCAGCAGCGCATTAGATTAGAACGGCGATTAACTTACCTGTACAATAAGCTGTTTAAAACGTGCATTCTCCCGTTCAATTTCGAGCATCCAGTAATATAATCACACATGTCTTGTGGAGCGCTTTCAGAGTATGCATTTATTTGTCATTTGAACTGTTTGGAAACAGAGCGTAAATGTGGAAGTCCTTCAAAGATTTCTTATCCTGTTGCGCCCTCTGTAGGACCAGCGACTAGTCGACATCAAGCTTAAAGCGTCATGGCAGAGAATTGAATCGACTAGTCGATTAGTCGGTGCAACCCCTAGTATATATGTATGTTTCAACAGAGTAGGTGAAATTTGGAAGTACTATGTCAAATAAATATACTTCTGGATTATTATAAATGATCTCAGAATTTCATTTATATATTTATCCTTCATTAGCTGAAAATTGAGCATTAAACCTTTATTGCCTATAGCTGTCAAATAGACAAAAAAGATTAAATATAAAAACACAAAATAAAAATGACTAAAAATGAAAATATGATAATATCGTTCAGCTTTATTTTTTGCTTCAATTTTTTTACTTTGAGTCTCAACAAATTTGTGTGTGATATCTGCCCAATCCTTTTGGTTGATGACTTGGTTCCTTTGTGTTTGTGTGACACTTTATTGTTCCTCGTTGATGCGCATCTCACCGAAACCAGCCGCTGTATCGTCATTCCTTGCTGGGGAATCTGGTCAGGCTTGAAAATTCACCTTAACCCGGTTTCAGGTCCATCCGACATGGACTCCTCCCTTCTGAGACAATCTTAAAACTCTGAAAGCTAGGATCAGAAGTCATTACTACGATTAACAGAGGAGCAAACACTTCCAAGCCAACGAAGCTGAGCAAACAAGAGAAAAATGGTGTCTATGTGTCGACAGATCCTAGGCCTGTCCCTGGCCATTATTGGTTTCTTGGGAGCGATTATTATTTGCGCCCTTCCCATGTGGAAGATGTCTGCGTTCATTGGAGCCAACATCGTGACAGCACAGATCATCTGGGAGGGCTTGTGGATGAACTGTGTGGTCCAGAGCACAGGGCAGATGCAGTGCAAAATCTACGACTCGCTCTTGGCTTTACCTCAGGACTTGCAGGCTGCTCGGGCGCTTGTGATCATCGCCATCATTATCTGCATCTTTGGGCTCGTCCTGGGGATTGCCGGTGGAAAATGCACAAACTTTGTTGAGAGGGAAGACAGCAAGACAAAGGTGGCTATCGCCAGTGGTGTGATCTTCATCATCGCCGGAGTGTTGGTCCTGGTCCCCGTCTGCTGGTCAACTAACAGGTGTTCGGTGCACCTCCTGCCCGCCTAAAGAGGACAACTACAACATCAAGTACTCTCAGCCACGGTCCACTGCCAACAGCAGAGCCTACGTCTGACAGTAATCAAGCATGCAAAGACTTTTTACTTACAAAGACCCTTTTTTCGTAAAACCTCTTTATTCCCATCTCTGGATTTTTTCCCCAATGAGAAACGAAGGAAGGCCAGTGTCTGATATGGCATAGTTTATTTACTGAGATTTTGTGCTGTGTTTCCACAGATCACTGAAAGAGAAAGTGTGCATTTATGATGAGAGGAATCAAACTCAGGGAAGCGACGGAGATCTGAAATGTTAACTGTGTTTTTTGTTTTTTTTTAGAAACAAGCTGTTCTTGTAATTTATGTTTAATATGACAATATGAATAGTTCCATTAATCATTGTAGGTATCTGACTGTTAATAAATTACAAAGGCCATGGTTTTATAAAATGTGCATTAACCTTCTACATTTTTTCTAAACATAAATTAGCATTTTTGCACAAAGATGCCTTAATCGGTACATTTGTCTTACCGTTTGTTTATTAAAATAAATGCTTCTGTAAAACAATTTATTAATACTGCATTGACTTCATTTCATAATAATAGTTTGACAGTACTGAATATTCTCACATCAAAGAAAACATTACAGATCGTGCTGAAACTGTTGAAAACAGCGACAGAGATGTTGGAGGAGATCTCCTGTAAACCCGGTTTTTAGCAATGCTGTTAAAAAAATCTCTATTTTGCTGTAAAAAAAAAAAAACTATTAATAGACAACTATCAGACATGTTTAGTCTGTCTCCACTTCATTCAAAGAAATTTAGTGAAAATTAGAGCTACTAGGCAAAAACAATTGTTTCTTCAGTAATATTTGCTCATTGACAGTGCTTTTTTTTTTCAAATGGGTGAACAGATACTCTATAACTTTTTTGAAACAACTGCCAAAAATTAAAATGATGCTGCTCAGTGGTGAAAGACCAGCCAGTGGTGGATTAAAATGATTTTTAGCCAGCAAGCTTTAAAAAAAAAGGATAATTCAACATAAATAAAATGAGTGTAAATTCACTACACTCTTAAAAATAAAGGTGCTTAAAAGGTTCTTCACAGAGATGTCTATAACTTTTTTGAAACAACTGCCAAAAATTAAAATGATGCTGCTCAGTGGTGAAAGACCAGCCAGTGGTGGATTAAAATGATTTTTAGCCAGCAAGCTTTACAAAAAAAGGATAATTCAACATAAATAAAATGATTGTAAATTCACTACACTCTTAAAAATAAAGGTGCTTAAAAGGTTCTTCAAGCGATGCCATAGAAGAACCATTTTTGGTTCCACAAAGAACCATTCGGTCAAAGGTTCTTTAAAGAACCATCTCTTTCTTACCTTTCTATAATCTGAAGAACCTTCTTTCGCCACAAAGAAGCTTTTGTGAAACAGAAAGGTTCTTCAGATGTTAAAGGTTCTTTATGGAACCATTTAGACAAAAAGGTTCTTCTATGGCATCGTGAAGCACCTTTATTTTTAAGAGTGTAGATCTATGAAGAGGCTGAAAAGAGGAGGAAGGAGAAACAGATTTTTTTAAAGTCTCAACCACACCTTCTTTCAGAATTTCTGGAAAAGGCAATGGCCGTGTTTACAGTGCATGTAGAAGAATACTATGTTATTAATCAGAATTTGGTCAGAAGTAGATTATGTGTCTGTGGCAATACTCTATGATGGGTCATACAGGTATAAACAGTTGAATGTGTTGCTGATGGGCCTTTTTGAAATATCTATGCTGAGGGCATGCCAACATCAAATCCATCCCTGAGATTCATGTGCATGCATTACAGCAAATTAGCACATTTTCAAGAAAAAACAAACAAAGGTTAGCACAGAATTTAAATATTTCATAAATGCAGGATGCTTGAACAATTTTAACATTTAGACGGAATAAAAAAACACACAGAATCTCTATTCCAACCAAAACACTGTGAAGATGTTTTGCTGAAACTTTGGTTTCACAGGTCCTCCCAAACCGGTTAGACAAGATGCCAGCGGTGATACCAGCAAAGGCATTTGTCTGAATATTAACAACAGGATGTGGGTCACATACTTTTGCAAGACATTTCTGTCTTCATGTGGACCTGGATAAATATAGAAACACGGAATTCAACCTGTAGAAAGCTTTCAGTATGCTTCTAAACAAGTTTGCTCCCTTTAGGAATTGACAAAGGACCGTAAACTGATCTCTCATATATTTAAATATCACAAACGCATAGAATCTCACAAAGCTGCTTTGCCTCAGTTTGTGCAGATTCCCATTTGCACTAGCATGTATTTTTCTGAATCCAGCACGTTTACCTCCTTCATACAGGTTTAGTTTTTTTAAAAGGACGGCTATTCAGATGGCGTCTATGGGCATGTAGTTACATGGGTTGCATCCTGGCCCTGTTCGGCTGGATTGGAGTGATAATTGTGTGCGCCCTACCCATGTGGAGAGTAACAGCCTTCATTGGCACCAACATTGTGACCTCCTCTGGGAGGGGATCTGGATGAGCTGTGTGGTGGAGAGCACCGGACAGATGCAGTGTAAGGTCTACGACTCCATGCTGGCGCTGAGCCCCGATCTGAAGGCTGCTCGTGTCCTGCTGGTGTTTTCCATCCGTGGGCATCACTGGGACTCTCGTGGCACTCGTCTCAGGGAAATGCACCAACTTCATAGCTGAGGAACGAGGAAAAGTGAAAGCATCCATTGTTGCTGGCGTGCTTCTGATGGTCTCTGGAGTTCTGTGTCTTATCACTGTGTCCTGGACTGCTGTTATTATAGTGAACGACTTCTATAACCCCCTGTTGCTGGATGCTCAGCGCAGGGAGCTGGGGGCTTCTCTGTGCCGCCGCAGGGCTGCTTCTGGTGCTGGGAGGGGGGCTGCTTTGCAGTTCTTGCCCACCAAAAGAGAACTGCTCAACGTTTGTCATATACAATCCTGTAAAGATGTCAAAGCCGTCCAGAGGGGCTGACGCTCTTCTGAACCACACAGCGCCAGTATCACGCTCTCCAACTCCTCCCAAGACCTGCATCTAGACCACCAGACATTACTTTAAAGATAATTTTGTGGTGTGTTTTGAAATGACAAAATATTGTAGGTGAAATATTTGGTGCACTTTTAGCTCTTTGAATTGTCTTTTGTAAATGCTTGCGCAAAAGCACTTGTTTTTCAGTAATGATGTGTAGGTTTATATGAATTAAATATGCCCATACTGCGCAATTTTTTTTTCTGGCCAAAATATATTTTAAATATATGGTGTGAACAAAGAAGTTAAATGAAATATATTTATTATGCTAAAAATATATTTAGTTTCAACCTTCTTATACCAAAATATATGTCTACATTTCCAATCTTTAGTCTAAATGCAAATGTGGACGGAACAGAGCTAAGCTAGATTTATGATTCATTATAATTTTTTTTTAAATAAAATGGATCAAATATATGTTCACAATATGTTATAGACACCAAATAAAAATTTTCTTTAAATGTGAAATGTGAATGCATTTTCTTGTATTGAAAATATGGAGACCAAAATATATTTTGAAATGCATTTAAAAAATATATTCATATATATTCAAAAATACACAAAAATGGCATCAACAAAAAACAAACAAACGTATATGTTGATAGAAAATATATTTATGGAAACACATTTTTAGCAAACACATTTCTAGGCCATATTTTGTATATTTTAATACATACATTCACTGATTCGTTCATTTATTTATTTTCATTTTTTATCCTGTATGGGTGTTTCCTAGCATATGGCTGGTTTTGTTTTTGTGAGATTGAATTTACTGCCAAAAAATAAGCGTATGCTGCTCAGTGATGGGCCATACATAAGTAGCTGCTGTGGAATGTTTTGCTGATGGGCCGTTTTAAGACATTTTATGTAAGTTTTATATGAATGAAACATGCTTCCTAAATCGTTGTTGGTGTTTCTATTTTATTTCACTTCATTTTATTGATATTTGTTTTTATTTTTATTATTCTGATGACACCATGACGTGTATTTCACCTGTATTGCGTGTTTCTTCTTCTTTCTGTACAAAGAGTTATAAGCATGAATGGGTAATGTGACACAAGTGCTTCTTTCTCTGTCTGACTCATTTGAATTCATAATTAATATAAACAAACTGAAACCCAGTTCTCCCACCTAGCCTTCCTCACAGGCTCATATTACACAGTTCTCAGGCTTCAACACACAAACAACCTGGCCTTGCTTACAATGAAAGCATCATTTGTTCAAATTTTATCCTCAACAGTCTCGAGTCACAGAGTTATTTCAGATAACCACTTCAAGGAAATGTCATGTGTTCTTTTAAGCAAAGCACATGCGAATTCTTTTATGTCGGAGCACATGCAGTGCATTCTCAGAGATGTAAACAAATGATGTCAAAGACAGAAATAAAAGCATGACAGGCACCTCTCCAGCTCTCTGTTGAGTAACTGCTCCTCAGTCAGTATCGGTTTCATTCACGCTCCAAACACAAATGTCTCAGTTGAACAAATTCCAGTTAAACGTCACCCGTAGTTTGATATACTGCCCCCTATCGAGAGAAAGCCATTCATATGCTAGCCTTTACAGAACAAAAATATATGGGAACACACTGCAAAATATAATGCGATATATTACATAATACATTTCCATATATTGGAAACTAGTGCTTATATTTTTCAATATACAGCAATATATCAACAACTAAATCTGCTGCGACTAAATCACATCTATTTCATTATTAAAAGCACTGTTGCTCAGAAATAAAACAACTATTTCCTAATGGTTGTTTTCTGTCCTCCCCAGCCCCTCCATGGCTCTGCAGGTCTTGGGAATCACTCTTTCAATGATGGGCTTTGCAGGAACCATCATCATCTGCGCTCTGCCCATGTGGAAGGTGACGGCCTTCATCGGCACGAACATTGTGGTGGCTCAGGTCTTCTGGGAGGGCCTGTGGATGACGTGTGTGTACGAGCGCATCGGTCAGATGCAGTGTAAACTCTACGACGCGCTGCTGGATTTGGATCCTTCCCTGCAGGCGGCGCGCGGGCTGGTCGTGACCACCATGGCTCTGGCCTGCTTGGCTTTCCTCATCTTTCTGGTTGGGGCTGACTGCACGAACTGCCTCAGTAACCCACGAGCCAAAGCACGGATCGTGGTGGTCTCTGGGGTCACCTTCATGCTTTCTGGACTGACCGCTGTGGTGCCCGTGTCCTGGACGGCCGACTCCATCATCAGAGACTTTCACAATCCCATCGTGCATGAAGCGCTGAAGAGGGAGATGGGGGCGGCGCTGTATGTGGGCTGGGTCACTGCGGGCTTTCTGTTCGTCGGTGGGGCGGTTCTCTGCACCAGCTGCCCACCAGAGCGGCACAACTACTCACCGAGATACACTTTATCCAAGACGGACACCCACAGCAGCTATGCCATAAAGAACTATGTGTGATATACAACACATGACACTAAACGGACACGCTGATCAAGTGCAAAAGTGATATTTACACAACTGATAAACAAGAAAAGTTCAAAGAATAAAAGAATATACTTGGCTTTTGAGGTTTCTGTGCTAAATAAGAAAAGTGGTATTTTTAATTGATTATCAAAAGAAAGAAAGAAAGAAAGGAATTTGTGCTTGTCAGTTTTGTGTACTAATCTCTGTATAGATAAAATAAAAAAATAAATAAAAAAACATTTAAAACCTTAGGTGACTCAGACTTAGATGACATCAGTATATTAATATTTTGTGTGTGTGTGTGTGTGTGTGTGTGTGAGAGAGAGAGAGAGAGAGTGAGAGGGTGTGTGAGAGAGAGAGTTTATTAATGTGTTTAATAATGTGTTTTCTATTTTGTAATGCTTCAAACAAATAATTTTGAGAAATAAAGATTAAAATAATGTTAAAAATAATTCTCACTTGTTGCATTGTCCCCTTAAACTGTATATGCTCTATTTTTATTTGTGAGTAAAATGATTACTGATCAATATTAGTGAACAAGATTTAATGAAAAATATCCCATGGATTATTCCATTAAAATGAAGACAATGCATTCAACTATTTATCTCAAACTTTGATGTGATATTAACATTATACATTTATGTACTAGAAATAAATTAAAGAGATAAACCACACACAAATTGAAATTCTGTCATCATTCAATCACTGTTATGTTATTCCAGCACAAAATATTTTGATAGATATGAACATGATTTTTTTTAATGCATTGTATTTTAAATGTCATAATTGTGATTTTTGTGTGATATGATTACTTGTTTACTTTTTAATTTAGGTTGCCTAGTCAGGGAATACAAATGAAAATAAGCCTTTAAGGAATTGTTTTGTTTCTTTTAATTAATGAGTGCTGTCCCCATCAAATAAATAAGTAAATAAATAACAGTTTTGATTACCATTGACTTCCATTGTCTAGAGAGAAAAAAGGCGAGATTAATGTAGAATTGTCATTTTTGAGTGAATTGATCCTTTGTTTTAAACCCCACAGCTTAGCCTAACTAGCCTATGTAAATCGATTTCAAGTACATAGAGTGCTGTTGTGAACCAGAAAAATCAGAAAGAAAGAAAAAAGAAGGAATTGGTGTATTAGGCCTACAAAACATTAAAAAACATTAATTAAAGAGTTCATAAGCCGTGTAATTGTACACGTTATAGGTACTTTTTTGTCAAGAGAAAGTAAAATTGTATTCAAATAGTGTTTTATCTCGTTAAGGCCCGTTCACACCAAGCACGATAACTATAACGATAACGATAAAGATATAGTTCTAAAAATCGTTCTCAATATTAAAGAATAGCATAGTTCACACCACAACTATAACGATACAGAAGAACAATATCGTTGTGATCACTTTCAAATTTTTTTCCAGCTGATGAACGATAAAACACTGACAGCCAATCAGAATCCATCCTGCTGTAACGAGCTCAAGAATTTAAAGCGGCAGACTCATGTGCGCTTAGAATAAACAGACACTAAATGATTTTAGCAAATGGCTGCAATATAACAAAGAGTGTAAAATTTAAGGGGGTCTGAATACTTTCCGTACCCACTGTATATATAGCACTGAATTCTGTCTGGAGCTCATTACGTGTGTCTGTAACGGCGGGATGGAAAGGTAAGTTCAATACCGACGGTCGAGTTAAGTTTCCTTGTGAAGCTTCATTCGGCGAGTCTGTGCTTAGGACTTCGCGGGTTGCGTACGCTAAATGCAATTCCCGTGAAGGACTTGACGTGTCTGCTGCTTCAGTTGAGCCGCGGAGCAGCACCGGTTACCGGCACGGACTGGCACCAGTGCACGCTTGGACTGGGTGCAAGGCTGGCGCTGAGGAGCCCCAGGCAAACACGGGAAACCGGTCCCATCCACAACATACAGAATTTGGTGGGGGGAGGGAACATTTCTTTTTTGTAGGGGGCACACTTTTTATAATCTGACCAACAGATATTCACCAAAACAATACCAACCCGTATTATAAATGAGACTGAATTGGAAGTCCTATATTAAAACAGAACACCAAAACAGTATCAACCTAGAACAATGTAGATGAATTGCTACACATATTAAATGGTCATCAATGGGTCATAATTATTGCACAAATATTATTTAGTACTAAAAATCTCCTCAGAACATTAAATATTATTAAGCTAAAGTATAGTGCATTTATTTATTGTGTGACCCAAGTAAAGACTACCTGTGGGTTAAACTCAAGAAAAACATATTAATGTTGTCTCTTCATCACTCCCCAGAATAAAATGCTACTGTAAAGCCTAGTCCAGGGGTCGGCAACCTTTTGGGCATGAAGTGCCATTTTAATTTTTTTTTCGACCGCTATGCCAATACCATCCCCACCAATCTTTGATTATCATACAAATAGTGCAGAATCTTAAATATTTCTGAATCACTTTTTTCATAAGTTGTTTTTTTTTTTTTACTTTTCAAAATCCTAAAAGTTTCTTTATTTTAATGTTTAAATTAGACTTTGAGTAACAGATGATGTGACCCTACTGAACACCACTGTGTGTGAGAGACAAGGCCAATTGTGCATTAAAACCATTTCGCTTAATCATCGTTCTATATTAATGTGCTGCTTTAATTCAGCATTTGTGGTTCAGTTTTTTTTTGTTTGTTTTTTTTTAATTACTGATCATTTCGTTATATGGGACTCTTATTCCTCCGCTGGGATTGTGTTGAGCCCTTTAAAACTTTAAAATGGTTTGCTGGCGCCAAGTGCATCTGTAGACTAATGCAGGTTAATTTTCATACTTTAAAGGGGTCCTATTATGCTTTTTCACTTTTTCAACTTTAGTTAGTCTGTAATGTTGCTGTTTGAGCATATTTGAGCCGG
>NW_015637563.1:250734-251838 GCF_001515625.1 Sinocyclocheilus rhinocerous | reverse complement strand
CTGGGCATAGAGGAGAAACAATAATGTAAAATATGTGGGAAAATAATGTGTTTTTCGAACAACCTAGTATGAGAGCCTGTTCTAGTACACCCCCAAAACAAAATCAAGACTTTGTAAAAGAGCATAATAGGACCCCTTTAATCGTATTTATAGCTTCTAACAGGCTGTGACTATGAGGAATGATTGCCTCTAATGGCTCGTTTCCACTGAGCAGTACGGTTCGATACAGTACAGTGCGGTATGCAATTATGTCCGTTTCCACTGTCAGAAGTTGTGAATGGTACCAAAATAGCGAACCATACCGTACCACTTTTTTGGTACCCTTCCGTTGGGGTACCTAGCACAGCAAAGGGTACCAAGTTTTAATCAGCATGGCTTTGACTTCTGCATCAATGAAGTTCTGCTTATTGACTGGAAAGAAATATGCTCTTTTACGTACTGGGATAGATTCGCTAGTTATTATCTGGTGCTTAATGATCGAGGTTTTAAAACGTAAATTTTAAAAAACATATTAAAAAGGTCTCTTATGGCTCGTTTCCACTGAGCGGTACGGTTCGGTACAGTACAGTACGGTATGCAATTATGTCCGTTTCCACTGTCAGAAGTTGTGAATGGTACCAAAATAGCGAACCATACCGTACCACTTTTTTGGTACCCTTCCGTTGGAGTACCTAGCACAGCAAAGGGTACCAGAAGGGTGGAGCTAAACTGCAGAACGTTGATTGGTTGACTAGAATCGTCACTTTTGCGTGATACAAGGGGATAAAGCGTCCTTCACTCGTTCCGCTTTGCTGTCCATGAGTGTTGGGCTTATTTACATCAGAGTGCGCAAACACAAAAAATATAACCATGTATTTTATAATTTTTATATTTTCACACAGACAATAGCCATTTCTCAATATGCATTATTTTCTGTTGTGGACTTGTGAAACGTCACTGCCCCCAAAAAAAGTTTTTTCAGGAGAGAATGTAACTGTTTAAAACTCAAATCTGCGGTTTATTTATAAAGATAGTGCCTATTTGAAAATTTGCTATGCTGATTTCGGAGCTCCAGGCGATCACCGGGAGCTCAGTGCTCATGTATCCGCCGAGAGCAGCCTTAGT
>NW_015637563.1:231404-250673 GCF_001515625.1 Sinocyclocheilus rhinocerous | reverse complement strand
GTAGCATACGTTTGACTGAATTGTTTGCTTTTGTCTTTATTTCCTCTTATATAAGCCTCTTATACTTTGTACTTATACTTTTATAATGGCTATTATTGTTCATTAAAACTGACATTTAATAAAAAGAGGCAGAGTTGTGCTATTGTCGCGGTTCATCGTCGATCACTACTTTCCGGCATACACCACGCCTATCAAGAAGGGTATTATTGGCAGTGGAAACGCAAGCTGGATCAGAGTTACCTGTACCGAATCGTACTGTACTGAACTGTACTGCACCGTACCGCTCAGTGGAAATGAGCCAAAAATGTACATCGGTATGCAGTTTTCCCTACTGCTCGCATTTCAGTGATTATCCCTCTGCGTGCCATTGTTGGCACACAAGCCTGGCCTAGTCAATCAATGCACAATGCACATTAAGCATTAATATTTACCAGAGATTGCTGCAAATATAGTGAAACTGCTGTCTATTCTTCTGCTTAAACCCATTCACACAGATTGATTGCACAGAGTTGTTTGGAACTATTGAGAGCTACATGAACCACGTGACAGCGTGGCGGCATGTACTGGAAACTAGAGAGCTGCATTATTTGAAATGTCACAAAGCGTGCACAAAAGTGGAAGCAGTCAATTGGTGGAGGATGATGATGATGTCATGGGTTTGAGGCACACAGAAACTGCATACTTTGAATGCTTGAATGATAGGATGGGGGAAGGAAACCTCATAAAACACAGAGGTTTTCCCCTGACTGTTCCAGGATAAGATTCAAAACTTTGAGAGCCTCACGAGAGCGAATGATTGAACGACATTTAATTAATTAAATGATGAAAGTAGTAGAAGTAATAATAATAATAATAAAGTGTAAGAAACAGAGCAGCCAAAAGCCTGTGAAAGAAGCTCTGTCAAATGAAGCAGCCACCACACTATACAATAGTTTCAAATTTATGAGCAAAAATAAACTCGATAGGTGAGTAACATTGGTTTTGCTTTGTTTCACAGAACTAATATGTGCTGTACACATATATGCACGTTAAAACACACAGTACTACCAAAACACATTCGACCTGCATTACCATAGTAACTCAGAATTGCTTTCACTTATTGATAACATCATACCCTCGGCCGGCTGGCACAGCATGTACTATTTCAATACTCCTTGGGACTAAATTGGCCCACTTTCTATAAAAGTACAGTTCAGTAAAGTGTCATTAATAAATCCTTACATGTCAATTAAGATTACAGTATACAGACTTGAGAATAATTTTATGATATTTCAGCAATCAAGCCATGTGTTTTTCTATCAGCTGTTTAGAATCAGAATGCAGATTTGCGAATGAATCACTCTTTGATCTAATTGGTCAAGCGGGTTTGAAAAAAATATTCTATTATTTTTCACATAATAGCAATAAATTATGTATAATTTTTCGGATTCTCCCTAATTCTTCTTTTTCATCTTTTAATTTTCCTTTTTAAATAAACTTACTATTTTTATAGATTTGAAATGCACAAATTTATTTTATTTCTTATTTATATGTAATGCAGGGATTTCCAAACTTCATTGTCATCCGAACCTCGTTTATCTAATATATATTTTTTGAAGTTGAACATTTGCATGTTCATGGTTGGTCAATGGTCACATGGCATGCTGCTAAACAAAATATTTCATATTTTTTAATAAATGTTTTATTTTTTGTTGTTATTTTAAAATTATATATATTTTTTAATTTTGCATTTTCATGGTTTAATTGATTATATGCTTTCCATTAAACCCTCGGCAATTTCTTCACGAACCCCAGTTTGGGAAACCTTGATGTAATGTAATGTGTAATGCACTTCATAATGTTAATAACAATGAATGGAATATATTTTCTTTCTCTTTGTATTTTTATATCAATATTGTACAATATTATCCTATTTAAATCAATTTGATAAGTGAATTGGGTCAAAAGTAACCTAAAAGTAGTCTGATTATATTACCCAAAATGTGTAGTGTAATGGATTATGTTACTAATTATTAGTTTTTCTCATGTAATTTGGAATCAGTAACGGACTACAATCTGTAAGTAATCTTCCCAGCACTGGTAACGGCTTATTTTATAAGACTCTGGATGAGGTGGATATTTGACTTGCAAATGTCTTCTATAGTTTGTTAATAACGAAGCAGCTTTTTATTGCCTATGCAGCTTGTGAACCACTCTGACTCTGTACTGCAAGTAAAGATGATTCATTTATATCCATGGGTGTTTTTTGCTTCCCTGTACTGATGAAAGCTGGCTCCAATCTCAATTAAACCTGAATCAGCAAAACAAGGTCTTCTGGAAACTTCCAGGCAGATGTGTTGGAGTAAGTTACAACAAAACTCTGCAGGATATTGGCCCTCCAGAAGCAGAATTGTACACCACTGAAATAAAGTGCTACCTATTAAGAAGGAATCACTGGAATGTTGTCGAACCATCAAGTTCTTCTGTTTGACCTCTCATGTTTTTTCCTCCTATACTGGTGGAATTTGTCGATTAGTGTGACCAAACAAAGACATCTTTGAGGAACAAGAACAAAAGAGCTGTAGCTAGGAAAGCAAGATCAGGCTCTCTTGCCACCGCTGGCCTTGAGCTGTTTGCTTAAGCTATGGACTTTTTATGGACGGCATTTTCCCAAAAAGAAAACAACACAAAATAAATAGTTTCAAATACTACTCAGTAAGGATCTAAACCTTGTCAGTATTGCACATTCAACTGCTCCCTATTCATGTCTCGTCGTGTGAGGAAACAGAGGGACTTGTTATGAAACCATGGCAAAAACACAAAGGGATCCTCCACGTTTCAACCGCAGCGTGTCTCTCCACCCACAGCTGGAATGCAGTAAAGTGAGTTTCCATGCTATGAGAAATAGTTCAGCTCGGCGCTGCTGAATAAACACAGACATGAATATTAGGGTAGAGTTCGCTGTTTTAGGGCTGGCCAGTACGGGCTGGTTTTGCTCTATCCTTACAAAATTTCTACCCATGTGGCATTTAACCGGAATGGTGGAAAACATCACAACAACACTTCCATTGTACTGGGATGGCGTTTGGCTGAACTGGCAACACCACACGACTGGCAGACTTCACTGCGCCTTCTATCAGTCTCTGCTGAATCTAACCGAGCACTTTAACACCTGGAAAATCCTCGTCATCACATCTATAGGATTGGGAGCTCTTGCCATTGCAGTTTACCCTCTTGGCTGGATACGATACCCTAAGAACGTATCGTTTAAAATAGCATCCGGGCCCATGTTTGTTGTGAGTGGACTGGTTTTACTGGTGGTGATTTCCTGGACTACACATTTAACTGCTTCGAAAGCTGGTGCTGTATTGGCACGGGAGTTCGGATCAGCGATCTACACTGGCTGGATAGGCACAGTGCTGCTTGTGGTGGGTGGTGTAGTGCTAACCATTATTTGCAGTATTGCACTCGGGGAGCAAAGACGGGATGAGAGAGCGGCGCAAACTTCCGAGCCAGGCGTTCAGATACCACTTCAGGCCACACACAGCACTGCGTTTACACAATATCCCTAAGCGGATAGTAGACTGTGAGTCTAAGAGTGACTGTTGTTGCCTCTAATTAAGTTGACATTTTAGAAGATCTGTTGGTCATTTTACATTTGTATTATTGTTAGATGAAGAAGTCAACTCTGCTCTGGTTCCTGATTCAACATTTGACAGCTGGCATATACATACATGCTTTTGTTTTTGGTCTCATTTTCATTTCATTGGACTCTTCATTTGTTTACCTGTCTTTTATTTTTAGCTCTCATATGCTAATTTGTTTGCATTGATTATGTTCATCACCTGTGTCTTGTTTGGTTCCTTGTTTACCTGTTTATTTATTCCCTCAGTTTTCTCAGTTCAGTGTCCGGTATTGACTTAAACTTTGTGATGTTTGCAGAGCTGGCCTGTTTACCCTCTGTCAGATCTCTAGTTGTGATCTTTGTTAATTTGTTTAAATAAAGAAAAGTTAAGCTGCATGTAGATCCAAGCCTCACCTCTACCCTTTGGGGGTAACGCATTACAAGTAACACAAGTTGTGTAATCAGATTAACTAGTAAAATAACACATTACTTTTTAATTTACAGGGAAATATCGGAGTTACTTTTTCAAATATGAAATGCCGGTTACTTTGTTTTCCAATGTATGGACTGACAGCTCGCCTGAAGCACAGCTGAAAGGTTCGTTTGAACTTTTGAATTTGCAATTCTTTTTTTGTGTGTGCTTTTGAATTTGCAGTTTGCAGCCTGAGGCATGTTCTTTTTTTTATTTTTATTTTTTGATGTTAAAGGCCTTTTTCATTTGCAAAAAAATATGAGAAAAGGCAACACTAAAGTAACGTAATGCATTCAAGTGAAAAAGAAGTGTGCTTAATTGTATCGAAAGCCTCTGTTTTGCTCAAGGGGAGAGAGTGAGGCTCAGAATTCATCGCTTAGGTCTTAACCCTAACAGTGGAAAAGCGTGTGGGTACAAAATTCTTCTCCCAAACAGCAATGTACTACATTTAAACCAAAGTGGCACAAAAGTGTAAATGTAACCGACTGAGATTTGAAGTATTAAGAACAGCCTTTGGGTGAAGTTATGTTAGGTTAGTTATGATTGTAACAGTCTTTTTGAAACTATTTTTGCCGCCTTTATTGCAGTAATTTATTTCAAATGAAATGTGTTTATTTACTGAAGTAGTAGAGGGAAGATGTATTGTGTGATTCAGAGTGTGACCGCTAGGTGGCGGTAAAAGGAAACAGAGGGAGAAATTAAGTTGATGACCTGTTCTTCCACGCTTACTGACATTAAAGACTGTTGTTACTGGATTTAGTTTTGACTTTTACATCATAAATCACCACACCTCCACATTCAACAACTCTTGCGCAGATGTGAATAAATTGGGATCTGTATGTTCTGGTTGAGTCTCTCACCCTCTCCTATGCATATATTTTAATTTAAAACATTTTAAATTAAACACTGTATGGAGACACTGTATATAATTTACATTTTTAATAATTTAATTTATTAATTTTAGCAAGATAAGTTATGTAGTGCTTTCTAGTCTGTTTTCTAGTGTTTTCTGTCAAAAACCATCACTGGCATTCCACCCAAAACAGTTTTCCTGGAGAGAGAAAGAGAAGCACTTTTACCCAGCTGTGCTCTGTTCATTTCCTTCCCTTCTGCAGATACGACAGAAATTCTGAACACAAATGAATGATCATGGCTGAGCTCTTCAGTCTCTGTAAAAGGTGCATGCATGTGTGATCACTGAATCAATCCGAGCCTTTAGGAAATGAGTAGACAACACACTTTTGTCAAGCTCCACTATAACACGCTGTCTAGCTTTATTCTTCATTAACGATCCCAGGTCCAGGTGATCTATGCTTAGGCTACTAAACCCATAGAATTTGGTGTGGACGAAGTTCAGACACTTCTGAATAATTCTTAATGTCTAGCGATCATATTTGTGACTGAACACTGATTGAATACTGAAGTATTGAAAAAAATATGTTATAAATATTGTGTAGATAATAGTGTCATGTCATTCCTAAAACCATTACTATAATGTGCTTGAGGCCTCGGAGACCATGCAGGGTCTCTGCTCAGGGTTGCCAGGTTTAGGAAAAATTTCCAGCCCAAAGCAGAATCAATGCCTGCCCAATCATTCCTAAAACCATTACTATAATGTGCTTGAGGCCTCGGAGACCAGGGTCTCTGCTCAGGGTTGCCAGGTTTAGGAAAAATTTCCAGCCCAAAGCAGAATCAATGCCCGCCCAGATTTCCCCCATCCAATCACATTTGACAGCTGCAGGTTTCCCATAAACAGCCTTAAAATAAACATTTTGATTTTATGTTTTAAATCTTATTCGTATGATTTTTAGCTATACTGGCGTGGTTATAATTGTGCTTGCTTAATTATTAAATCTGTATTTTATTACTCCTGAGTTTATTTCATTTCATTTGGTTCTTTTACTGTAGTTCTTATTTTAACTTTTAATTTTCAGCACTTAAAATGTGAGCTATAAATATGAATATGACTGTCACAATTTGATACCTAGCCCTCTATAAAATGCTATGTAACCTAGTTTTTGTCTTATGTATTGTGTTTTCACTTCCTGAAAGGAAAAGGGGCAGGTGTTGCAACAGTTTAGCAATATTTCCAGTGTTACTAAAATATCTAATTTCAGGTATAATTCTTTTTAGGTGATGGTCCTTGCATAGCTATATCTAATACAAACGATAAATCCATTTTGACATTTTTACTGCATAAAGACCACCTTGACTTTATCAAGGAATTTGCTGATGTTTTCTATCTGAATCAGTACGGATTGCCTATAAAGTGTTGGGGATTTTAACATCCCTGCTGATAATGAAAAAAAAAGATGCATTAGGATTGACATTTACACACATCCTAACTTTTAGAAATTCTGGGGTTAGACAACGTGTCAAGATCCTCACATCATCGTAATCATACCTTAGATTTAAAGGGGTCATATGATGCATGGCGGCGGCAACAACAATACTACAGCGAGAATAAAAGTTGCGCATTTTTCTTTGTGTGAACATTTGGGCGGCGTTATGCAAATCTTTCCACATAGTGAGGTAGACATGTGGGGGCGTGTTAGAATGAGCTGTTTTAGGTAGGCGTGGCTGACTCTTAAATTTTATAAAGAATATCTCTTTGGATTTGAGACTTTAGTCTTTGCAACTTTACAGATCTTCTTTATGCACCAAGAGCTTGTAACACTCCAAAGAGAAAGGAAAACTTGAAATCGCATCATATGACCCCTTTAATAATGTCAAATGGACGTTGATGGCTCTAAATCCTGCAGCATAATATCTATGATCATTAGTCTCTGGTATGCTCCGTTCAGCTAAGACTGTCAGAACAGTCTGACACCGTGGTATAACGAACACACTCACAGACAGCAACATAGCCAGAACTAGAGGTCTGTCACATTGCATGGAAAGATACTGTTGCTCCCATCAGGTTAAAAAGGTTCGAGAGAAACACCCTGCTGCACCATGGTACAGCAGTCAAACTCACACTCTCAAGAGAGCAACTCATAACCTTGAGCACAAATGGGAAAAAATAATTTAGAGGTTTTCTGAACTGAATGGAAGGACAGTATGTCTAGAGCTGCCAGGGCCGAGCAGCTCCGCAAACTCAATGAAAATATTCAATAACAAATAATCAGATGTTGCCCGAACTAAATATTCCAACACATGCTTAGTAGTAATGACTTTATGATTTTTTTTTTTCAGTGATAAAATAGAAAAGCTCAGAAATACAACTGTCGAATGTACAACCAATAACAGCACCGCAGTATTAAGCTTCAAATATCATCCCACAATAACAACCGCAGATCTTTATTACTATAGGAGAGCTTACCAAGCTTATTGCTGCATCAAAGTCAATCACATGTTATACCCACACCCACTAAACTACTGAAGGAACTGAGAGCCTCTTCTCAACACAGGTCACAACCCGAGAATGTGCAAGTTGGCGTTTATTAAGTCTCTCATTACAGTAGGAATCCACATCTACACCCAAGTGAATTATAACTACAGACCCATCTCAAATCTTATGTTTATTTCAAAAATATTAGCAAAGGTTGTGTCTGCTTATTTTTTTTATTTATTTTTTTTTGCAAAAGAGTTATATCTATAAATAACTATAGTTGTAGAAATATTTTTATATTTCTAAAAATTTATTTATTTATTATTTTTTAAACATATTTGGGGGGGGGGATTTATGTGTGGTTTGGTTTTGTTGTGTTTTAAACTGCATAATAAAATTACAAAAGATAAAATGTCACTCTACAGATGTTGCAAGATTTAGTTTAGGACTCTGAAAATAATTTTGTTTTGAACGGTTGCTTCACAATAATCAGCGGTTGTCATGACGACCATGCACACATTTGAAGTCATGGATAGCAGTGTTTGGGTGATAAGGTTTCTCTCCCACACAGACAGCCTCATGCATGATTCAGAGTCTAGAGTGCACACTGGAGAATCAGATAGCTTTCGGTTAACAACATACAGACAATGTTTTGGTATTCAATAGCAAATATGCCTGTGGTTTTGACACTATGACAATGAGGAAACAAAAACAAACAAAGATCATCATTTTCATATTGTCTTTTTAAAATCATTTTGTACGTGAATGTCATTTTGACCTCATAACAGTTAAAAAAAGATCATATTTTTACATTTCATTAATCTAATACAATATATTTGCTTATGTGCAAAAAGAACAGAGAAACAAGACCCATCTCAAATCTTATGTTTATTTCAAAAATATTAGCAAAGGTTGTGTCTGCTTATTTTTTTTATTTATTTTTTTTTGCAAAAGAGTTATATCTATAAATAACTATAGTTGTAGAAATATTTTTATATTTCTAAAAATTTATTTATTTATTATTTTTTAAACATATTTGGGGGGGGGGATTTATGTGTGGTTTGGTTTTGTTGTGTTTTAAACTGCATAATAAAATTACAAAAGATAAAATGTCACTCTACAGATGTTGCAAGATTTAGTTTAGGACTCTGAAAATAATTTTGTTTTGAACGGTTGCTTCACAATAATCAGCGGTTGTCATGACGACCATGCACACATTTGAAGTCATGGATAGCAGTGTTTGGGTGATAAGGTTTCTCTCCCACACAGACAGCCTCATGCATGATTCAGAGTCTAGAGTGCACACTGGAGAATCAGATAGCTTTCGGTTAACAACATACAGACAATGTTTTGGTATTCAATAGCAAATATGCCTGTGGTTTTGACACTATGACAATGAGGAAACAAAAACAAACAAAGATCATCATTTTCATATTGTCTTTTTAAAATCATTTTGTACGTGAATGTCATTTTGACCTCATAACGGTTAAAAAATATCATATTTTTACATTTCATTAATCTAATACAATATATTTGCTCATTTGCAAAACGAACAGAGAAACAAGTACAGCATTTCTTGTTTGTCAAATATGGAAATGTTTAAACCACCCTATGTTGTCTTTGATTAAATTGTGATCACAGTAGTGTGAAGAGAAGAAAAAATATTAAAGCAGCAACAACTGCATACTGAGCTTAGCCATTTTGTGCTTATGTACATTAGGGCAATTTTCTGTCATTTCCCCCATTGTATATTCTGTTGTACGCTTTTTATTTGATGTGTATTTGTTAGAATTAATTCTTTGTTAGACTCAAACACAGTATTCTTTATTCTTGTGTCTGTGCTATAACTAAAGGGTAATATCCTTAACCTCTCTTTTATACAGCCTTGCCAAATGCATATTCATTGGCGCTCATAATGACACTGGATAATGGTGTATGAATAACACAAACATTTCTTTAAGGGTGCTAATTACAGATAATTGCTCAATGATCGTGCTTGGTTTTCACTGATTGTCGCTTCCTCTTGTTTCTAAGGTGTACAACATGTTGACGTCTATAATTTCTGTTGCTAAATATTCTTATTTACTTTGGTATGGACATTGGCAAACTGAGAACAGAATGATTACGAATGAACATATTTATATGCCAACTGCTTTAGTTGCAATAAATATGCAACTACAGTCTTCATTCTGTTTGCACAATGCTGAAACCTTTAACAACAAATGGAAAACATTTTTTAGACATGATGTGAAAAAGGTCATATCTGATGACACCAAAACTGGTATATAAATAGTAGACCACCAAAATAGTTATTTGAATCCATTATCACATAGCAATTGTCAGGAGGATGTGAAGGGGTCATGTAATAAGGACATGCTTATGGGGAACTTTTCCATCCTAGATTTGTTGCTGCTTGTTGACTGACCTGATGAATTTTTTAAGCTCCTGGGGAGGCGCATCAGTTACCACTGAATCTATCGCAGATCTTCATCTCCATCTGATGACAACTTAATTGCATTTGTCCTCTCAGAGAAAGAAAATTAACCAAGATGTTCTTGCAGCTAAGTGTTCTATGTCTATTTTGTTTACTTTGTATGGTTATTTTACCTCTATATACTCCATTCTGGGCAAAGCTAACGAAGGAAACTCAACACTTCTGTCTGTGATTAATAAAACATCGTCTCGAGGCCCAAAGGGTCAACCACCCGAACGCTATCAGCTGTATAAGTGGTGAAAGGCGACATAATCTCCTCGGGACATGATTTGGACTGAGATTGAAAGACGCTGTGGGAGAGGAACAGTATAAGGGGTGGAAAGAGGACTCTTCATGCTGCACTCGAATGGACGGATAGTCTGGAAGCATGGAAAGCGGACGGAGCTTGGCGCAGGTCATGTCTGAAATGCAGAATGAGATCAGAAAGCTGGAGAGCGAAAACAAAGCACTCCGTGGGCAGCTCAACCGGCCGGCTTCAGCCTTGGACCCAGTGAAGCAGAAAGACGGGTCACAGGACAGCTCGACCCACGCCAGCCTGAGACGAAACGTGTCCGCACCACAACTTGAAGCACAGTACAAAGGTAAATAAATATCTTGTGTTGCTCAAACTTTAATAAGCGTGTGTCACATCTTAATCCAGTGGAATGCAAATAAGCAGCCTGACTGTAAAAATGGTTACACTTTATTTTGATGTCTCCTTTAGAAATTCTGCTGACTATAAATAACTACATGTCAACTAACTCTCATTAGAGTATTAGTAGACTTTTAGGTTAGGGTTAGTAGAATAAGCTGACAAGTACTTGCAAAGTTACTTATAGTCAGTAGAATATCTGTTGGGAGACCATCGCAATAAAGAGTTAGCAGATATTAAGCACATTTTAATGACTGCTTGCTGTAGCTGCAAACTTACAGAGAGTAGAATGTGGACTATCAGAATATAGTGTTACTGTTAAACATACAATTGCTATCAGGTAGGTTTATCTATTTTACCTGACTAAAAAGGCTTACTCAGTGGTGATGTTAAATAACAGTTTTGACTAACAATAAAGTAATTTTAAAATAATTTGGATATTACCTGGTAAAGAATGTTTTAGAGGCAACCTGGCATTTTATATTTACATACATTGCTCTTTTTGTTGTTGTTTTATATTTTCACACTGTGCATTTACAGTAATACCTATTGTTTAATTACGGTCCCATAGTAGGCCCTAAGGCAAGACTGGACAACTCTGGCATACGCTATGTCTACATTAATCCAGATACATCTGGAAATAGTGTTTTCAATTTCAAAACACTGTCCATCCACACTAGTCTTTTTGAGAATTTCCAAAAGTTTCTAGTTCACACTGAAACATCAGAAAACGCTAATATTATCTTACTGTGTATGCTTAAAACCTCATAAAAGCGCACTGAGATGGTACCAGACATAGTTAAGTTCTCACACTATTCCTTTGCCACAATCATGTTATTATCAAAATCTCACCATGTACTGGTGCATCCAGGTCGCACTCAATCACCATTATAAGTTTGGTCTAAAATGCAACTGCCCACGTTTTGCTTCAGGCCAGCAAATGCGCAGATCTTTACAAGAATGTCATATTAAGATTGTACAAAGTAACATATATATTTAGCAAAACTGTGAAAGTGAATAGCACATAACAGGCACATACTGAAAAAAACAGATTTGAACAATATGTATCACGTGACTAAACATGCGTCATCATTTTTTAAATACCTCTGTCTTCACGCTGTTTTCAAATTTATCCATTAAGAAGAGCATCTTCAAAAACCTCAATTTTTGCAGAACAAATACGCTATCTCATCAGTTTGCAGGCCAAAACTTTGAGGAAAAGAGTAGATGTAGCCCTAGTTTAGCTCAAACACAAAGCCTGTCATTTTTAAGCAATTCTGAAGACTGTGGTTAGATTCTGTAGATTGAAAACTGTAGATAGGACCATGGACCTGGAAGGACAGAGTTGCCCACCCCTGCCCATTCATGATAAATGCACTGATGAAAATTATTCATTTATCTCTTTCCAAACCAGTAATGCCATTCTTAGTCAAGTATTGGTTGTTATTCAAAAAGAGGTTATAGTACATGCCTTCTGCTTTATTTCTATAGAAAACATTATTATGACCGTGCGAAGATACTCCATATCGTCAAACTCCATGAACGGAAACTCTCGAAAGAATGAGATTTTGCACAAGCCGAGACGATACGAGGAGACTGTGAACAACAATAAATGGGCAAAACTACATGATGGTTCACACAGCCGTCCTTGTAGTGCCTACGCTAAACCAGACATAGAGAAGTTGACCAACAGACATTCCCTTCAGGAGTACGTCAACAAAAACAGGTGAGTTTGGCTTTAGTCGGTATGAAATATTAACTAGCACTTAGTAACTTTTATGCTAATTGTTATATCTGACATTTTAGAGCCAAAGTCAAGACGGTGACTTTCCTGTTGCCAGTGGATGACATTTACACCAATCGACCTGTACTGGCTGAACACCTGTCAGAAAGAAGCAACTGTGAACTCCAAGCGATAGCGGAAACAGACTCGTAAAGCCCAAACTAATGGCGGGAGAAACAAAAACACCCACAAAACGGATGCTTGTGAAGCTGACAAAGAGGAAGTGCAGTAATGCGGTCAAACTCTATCCCAATGCGTTTTTAGTTGAGTCCTGCGGTGAATTAATACCCACACCTGACCTCAACGCTTTGACTCCTGTTACAGATTTGGTTTCTCAAATTCATCCAGCTAAAGAAACTCAAGTCATCCCATGGTCTCGTCCGATGACCTGTCAGTCCCACTCTGGCGTTTGGATCGGGTGTCTGCTTGTGTGAAGAACCAGAGGAGACACGCGCTTCCCGCTCACTATACTGAGTTCTGTGTAATTGTTAGTTCATAGCGCTTTGAATGATGAACATTATTTACATCAGTTTGTTCTCCACAAAATCTCCCACTATTTTATTCAGCGTTAGCGTGCTCAACTTTAACAGAACAGTTTACTTAAAAACATGTTTAAAGTGATAGTTCTCCCACAAATGAAAATGAAAATTCTCTTATAATTACTCATTCTTAAGTTGTTCCAAAGCAAAGGAAGATATTTTGAAGAATGTTGGTAACCAGAGAGTTGACAATAACACTGACTTCCACAGTATATATATTTTTTTAAACTATAGAAGTCAGTGGCTAACTGTTTGATTACCAATATATTTCTAAAATATCTTCTTTTGTGTTCACCATGAGAAAGAAACTCATTGAGGTTGAGTAAATGATGATAGAATTTTCATTTTTGGGTGAAATATCCCTTTAAATAAAAACTGTTATTAAATCATGTTAAAATGTATTAAAGCAGTGACACTTTTGCTACAAGGAAGAGAAAGCCAAAGGAAGGTTTACACATTATTATTATTATTATTATTTAGTTAAGATAAGGAAAGATCTGCACAAGGTATCAGGGGTGACAGTCCAAAGGCTCCTTTTTTTAAACTCCTGAAATCAATTATTGCTCAGGGGTTCACATTTCTTTAGGTTTCACTTCCCTGTTTAACCCAAAGGTATTAACAATTAATAAAGAGAAAATAGTCACATCTAAAGGCTAAAAACAGAAATATTTATCGCATAGACTATTTGAGGTGTAGAAAACACTTCAAAAACAATTTAGTACATGACCATTAACTTGTCTCTGACATACAATTTCCATATTAACAGCTTAGGTCATTATATTAAACTCTTTAGAGTTACAGTGCAACATATTGGATACATCTGGGCTCAAGAAACGGGTCAGAATAACAAGCAGAACCTAGCGTGAACATGTTTGCTGCGTTTATCAGCTGAAGGTTTCTTATTCTCCGTCTTGTTGGGTGTGCCGTCCTTCGTGAGCTCAGAGGGCTCGTCCTCACTGTAAAGACTCCCGTAACTCTCCGAAACTCGTGGCTTACCTATTAGTGAATAAAGCAGTCAGTGTGAATAAGCAATGTCAGTGCACCCTTTTGTTATCAATAAAACAGTTTTTTTTAAACAGTTGTATTACTTTTTTTTTTATTTCTACTGTACTGCATGGTGATACCTGTTATAGTGCTGTGCTCAGATTCAGTACATTGTGTGGGAGGTTTGCTCTCTGCTGGACTATCTCCATATTTCATTGGTACCATTGGAAAACGGTCTCCTTTCTGTAGTCTCTGGGTAGCTTTGAGGGAGAGATAGACGAGGAAGAAAACAGAGGACAATTACAAATAGAAAACCTTACCATAACTTATGTTTTATGTACACAATTTTTTTATTATTATTTATTCATAAAATTAATTTCTTCTGGAATTGTGCAATACTGTCACTCTAAAAATGTTCGACTCTGTTCTTATTGAAAGTGTATACAGCACATACTGTATCCACTGTAGAATACAAAACAGGTCATACAAATGTGCCACTTGTTTTTCCTCAACAAAGGGTCCGTGCAAGGAGGTGCTTAACTAACAGAAATGAGGTTAAACTAAATATTATATGTGCTGTTATATGTTTATTTACTATTAAAGGGACAATTCACCAAAAAATAAAAATGAAAAGATATTTTAAGAATGTAGGCAGCCAAACAGTTCCAGGTGCCCATTGACTTCCATTGTATTTTTATTTAATTATATATTTATTTCCATGCTATGGGCGTCAGTGGGGACCAGCAAATGTTTGTTTATATTTTCAAAATATCTTATTTTGTGTTCAGCAGATGAAATAAATTCATACAGGTTCGGAACAATGTAAGGGTGAGTAATTTTGATTTTTGGATGAACTATTGCTTTAACTTTGCAACCCTGATACCAAATCTTGAATGCAGGTTAATCTCTCACACAAGCATTCGTCAATGCAGCGGTCTGTTGTTGCTGCAGTCTCCGCTATTTTGTTGTTGTTCCCTCTCTTTAGTTTCGTTTTCTACTGTGATAGAACAATTTGAGCCAGTGCTGCCACCTTGTGGAACAAGTGATTAGTGCAAAACCAAGTCAATGTGCATGTGCGACCTGTGCATACAAAGAATGCGTAGTTACAAAAATCGGGTGGTGCATGTACAATACGCGCACAATAATCTTGTGACAAAATTTGTGTGCACCCTCGCGCAAAAACTAAAGTATACCTTGGGCTTAAGAATGTATATTGGGACAACAATACATATGCCGTTGCTTATGACTGGTAACCAAATGATAAAGAGACATTCAACAGACCTTTTAATGCTGTGAAGCTTGTGTAGAATGATTCATCTTCCTGTCTGAGTCAGCGTTGGGCACCAAAAGCCCCATGATCTCACTCTCTGTGACTTTTATGTTCCTCTGCAGGAAGTAGGTGCGCATTCTTCCTTTACATTTAACCTCTATCTCTCCATGCTCCTCCATCTGATAGCCTTTATTTCTTAGAGCACTGGTAAGAAGAAATCAGCCAGAGATTTAAGTCAAGATTCTCATCTAGAGTCAAGTATCAATCTACGTTAATGTTTATATACACTGCATCTTTACAGGTCCAAACAGAGATTATTTGAAGTAACTAAGACAGAGGACATATTTTTGTGCTTCTCACTGATAAACACTGGGACTGAGGTTGATTGTGTCAGGCAGTCCATGACTCTCCATTTGGGAAGCCATATTAACTGTCTCCAAACAAACAATACAGAGGCATCTTCTCACCAACCACCCCTGCCTGCCGCTGTGCAAGCCCACTCAGATCTGGGACACAAAACTCCAAAAATCAATTCCAACTCTTTTAAGAACCAAAGACTTAAACTACTTCAGTCTGTGTGCATTGAATTTATTTAATACACGAGTTTCACAATTTGAGTTGAATTACTGAAATAAATGAACTTTTCCATGACATTCTAATTTATTGAGATGCACCTGTACAGTTTGAGGTTACAGGCTGAAAGACTGATCTCAAGGCTGAAGCATTAATCAAAGATAACCCTCAATCACCTGAATAGGGCAACCAGTCACAGGGTTAGTGACCCCTTTTGCAGCTATGATCATGCCCAGGGCGAAGTTGGCCACACGCTCAGTGTGACTTGACATTGGGATGGGCACACCACCGACAACCATGTAAGCATCTCCAATTGTCTCAACCTGCAGAACACATGTTGCATCACATTAAAATCAATAGTCTTACATTTAAGAAGAATCCTCAAAACTAATGCTCACATTGTAAACATTGTGTACAGTGGTAAGACGGTCAAACTTCAGATACATGGAATTGAGCATGGAAACAATGGAATTGAGCATGGAAACAATCTGAATGGGTTCACACTCAGAGCAGATGTTGGTGAAGGTCACCACATCGCTGAAGAGGACGGTGCACTCTTCAAACTCACCTAAAAGAAAAGCAATGTAAAATTAAGATGTGATCCGTGGTATAGAAAAAAATAATGAATAGGAGTTATTCTTCCAAGATATGTCTATCTTTGGGTCCATTTGTTTAATGAAAAGTAATAAACAGTTTATTGTGACTTTATGAATTATGTGGGACTTTTAATTACAAACAAAACCAATGTACACTGGGACTCTTATTATGAAATATATATGCCTTACTGCTTCCACCTGCTCATTCACAAAGATAAACAAAAAAAACCTATCTACAACATAAACACCATGAAGTAGTTCATTAGCAATCGCTTTGCATAAATGCTGTCTGGCATAAATGCTGAGCTGGCGAGGAGGTGCACTTATATCAAACCCTGCAATTTCATTTCACTCAGAAATACATCACAATATTGGAGTAAAGTCAGTCGCAACTTCTGGATGCAGGTGTTGTCTCAATGAAACCCTTATGACATGCTGTAAAAGTCACCTTATAGACGGTAAAAAAGGGTAATAGTCTTTGATTACCATCTTTGATTACCAAAGCTGAAAAATGGTCTCCTAGATCTTCCTCCTCTGCTGGTTTCTTCAAGCATAATTTACCCTTGGTTCCACCTGGGTCCATAACTCTTCATCCTCCCTTGGTCTCGTCCAGCATGAAAGACTTCCTGCTAATCCCTACCCAGGATAATTGTTCCTTCCCTTTTGGCTTTGCCATGGTCTTCATCTGCTCTCCTGATTCTTCCTCACCTTTCTGCTCTGCCGGTGCCTCTGGCTTTACCGGCTTGACCAGTCTCTTAGCCAGCCAGACCCACCAGTGGTTCTCAGGATTGTCACCTCAGCCAAGGAACTTGGATCCACCACCTTCAATCGCTTGGCTCCACCTGTTCTCCTACCTTGGCACTGCTGTGATGGTCTCCAGCTCCACCAATTCCACCATGGTGTTCTCCTCCACTGACTCTGCCATGGTGGTCTCCTGCTCCACAGGTGCCTAATGGACAAGGACCTCTCCCGATCAGAAGTCCTAACCCTAGGTGTGTCTAGCATGGGAAGGAGGTAATGTCACATTTCTGTGTTTCTAGGGGTCTTATGTTTACAAAAGATTCTTGATGATAGTTGATATTTTGTTCTGCGATATCTTTATTTCACTTCCTATGTTAAATGTGTTTCCTTAGATCATGAAAGATAGCATCCCAGACAACATACCAGAATGTGTGCTAGAAATTTGAGTTAACCAGCTATCACCAGTCTTTACAACAATTTTTACCCTCTTCCTCGACGAATGTGTTGTTCCCACATGCTTTAAATAATACCTCATGATTCCTGTCCCCAAAACCCCTGTCCTTTCTCTTTGAACTCTGTTGTCATGTAGCACTCACTTTTAAAGTGATGAAGCCCTTTGAAAAAACTGATCAGAGCCTACATCAGAGCTCCTTCCTTCCCAGCTGCCTGGACCCATTACAGTTTGCATACTGATCCAACAGGTCCACAGATGACTAGGGTTGGGTACCGAAACCCGGTATCTATGTAAACGGTATGTACTAGAACCAAATCCGAACGCAGATTTCGGTGCCTCATTTCGGTGCCATGCCTGAGCGATCGATTGAAATATTTGTCCTCTAGTTCTCCGAAACGGACGTAAGAAGCATCATCACCGGCATAAAATAATTTCCCGACTGAGAAAATGCACATGAACTCAAGTTGGAAAGCTCTAATAATACAAATCCAACACATCTTTGTAGTAACGAGAGTGTCCATGTTGTTTTCACATTCCGACTTAAAAGCACAGTTCGGGAAACGAGAGCAAACGAGGAGCGCGTGAATGCAGCAATTACACTTGCTGTGATGGCAGCAGGTAGCCTTCCGTTAACTAAACATGCTAAACATGCTTAAATTAAAATGCCTAAAGCTAAACCTCCCTTGTATTCACATTTTTAAACCTGTTGTCCAACAAAAGAGAACATTATAACCTTTTTACTCCACAACACCAGTCAGATGCTTCCTTTTGTGATCTGATGAGGCTTCTTGTTACAGAATGAGGCAGAAAATATGTTCCATATGCTACTTTAAAAAGAATACATCGATTAGCAATATATTATAAATTAGGGTGACCATACGTCCTCTTTTCCCCGGACATGTCCTCTTTTTGGACCTACAAAAATTCATCCGGCCGGGATTTCTTAATTGCCCAAAATGTCCGGGATTCGGCTGCTTTCTTAATCCCACTCCCGCTGAATCTCTGACCATTGCCTCCCGCGAACATGTGTTTCGCTCCCGCGATTTTCGTGTCCACTCCTTTAAACATTCTAAGATTGTATATAATTTTGGCGCATCAGGAAGCCGCTCTCAGAATGCGGTGTATTTAAATATTTTTGAATGAGCGGTCGCGCTGTTTACTTTCACTTTCGATTTCGCGATCACATGAACTCTGTGTAAAGAGAGCACATCTTACAAGATCAGATATTTGTCAATGAGATCAGAATCTGTTGAGCAGCAAATACTCCAGCATGGTCTTGTCAGTCATCTCTCCTTATTGTCGACCTGTGATCAGTCAAAGCTGACTCCGGTAGCTCTTGCTGGATGTCGGGTTGCCAAGTCCGCGTTTTTTCGACAGAATTGGGCTACTTTTAAACTGTTGCCATGGGTTGATTTTCCCAAGTGGGTTAAAGGTTTGAAATATTGCATAAATTACATTTGACTGAAATGCTTGTATTGAAACATTTTGCATTAAAACTGCACCAATCCTCCAGACCGGCCATAAACATGCAAATGGGCCATAAAGGGAAACAAAGAAAACTTCTCCTGCTCAAAAATTAACGCCTGGTATTGGCTATTCCACCCAAAGGTGGGTGTGGATAGGAACTATGAAACTCATTAGCTTAGGCTAATCTCTGCTCAGAAAACCTCTTCTTTTGAGACGACACTTTCCAAGACTCCTCAAACACTCCTCTTGAGTTTGATTTTCCGGCAGTTTTTCATCTTCAAGTAACTCTGTCGATCCGCTGTGGACTTTCCTATCTTCAGAAGAACCAGA
>NW_015637563.1:224577-230730 GCF_001515625.1 Sinocyclocheilus rhinocerous | reverse complement strand
ACATAAACACATTGCATTACACAAAATACACAAAATAATGTTCTTTTTAGCAACGTCATATGACCCCTTTAAATTAAAATGCCTAAAGCTAAACTTTCCTTGTATTCACATTTCTAAACCTGTTGTCCAACAAAAGAGAACATTATAACCTTTTTACTCCACAACACCAGTCAAATGCTTCCTTTTGTGATCTGATGTGGCTTCTTGTCACAGAATGAGGCAGAAAATATGTTCCATAGGCTACTTTAAAAAGAATACATCGATTAGCAATGGATTATAAATATACTTAATTATTATGAAAATACCAGAGATGGCTTAAATAACACAGATAAACTATATTGTCGCAGTCGAGTGTTTATTGTCTTTGTTTTATTCAAAACGTTTATATGTTCGGTTTACTCAGTTACAGCTATAATAGCCATGCCTTTGTCCATATAAGGGATTTCCTGGAGGGTCATGAATTCTCTACTTCTGTGACTGGATATGTGGATTTTCTGTGCGAGGGTGCCCTCTGGCGTCCAGAAACAGACATCATGCGTTTATAGTGCTAATGGCCAATCCTTAATTTTTGGGGGGAATTTTTATTTATTTATTTATTTATTAAGAAGTATCGGTTCAGGCACCGTTTAGGCACCGGAACTGTTTTAAAAGTATCGATTTGGCACCGGTATCGAAAAAAACCAAACGATACCCAACCCTACAGATGACACTATTAACCACACCCTACACGTTTCCCTTTCCCACCTTGATCAGAGGAAAGGGAACTACATGCAGATGCTGTTTGTAGATTACATCTTTGGTTTTAACGCCATTGTCTCTTCACAAAAAGCTTCAGAACCTTGGACTGAACCCTCCTTCCTGACTAGATGCCCCCATGTGCTTTAAGCCCTTGACACCAGCAACTGCACGACCAAACACAGCTCCAACAAATCATGGAAAAAGTGAACTTTGCCAACATCAGAGTGGCCTCATCACTAATAATGACAAGAAGGCCTAAGTGGACATCCTAACAATCTCTTCCTGAATGCCACCAAGACTAAAGAGATTATCGTCAAATATGGGGGTAAGCAGGTGAGGAACTACGGTTCCTGATAACCATTGTGGCTGCTGTCGAGAAGGTGACCAGCTTCAAATACCTTGGGATCCATCTCACAGAAGATCTCTGCTGGACAACACACAAACAGCTTGGTGAAAAGGGCGCATCAGCACCTCTACCACTTATGACACCAGGTTCAAGGTCTCCCACAGCAGGCTGAGTGCTTTCTATACTGGGGCTGTGAAGAGTCCTCTCACAGAGCAAATCACTGCCTGGTTTGGAGGTAACATGGCCTAAGTTACCATGGCCCAAGACATCACATGTTTGGAGGATTGGATTGTAACACAGTTTATAGTTAAGGGAAGAAGGCGGGAACCGGCAGACATTTGTCAAAACTCACAGACCCCTCACAGGCTACCTTCATAAACAAACAAAACCACAACTAAGTATCCCAGGCCTGGTCCTCTCTCATCCTTCACCATCGTCACTCCTCCTTTTATCCTTCCGGAGCTCCTCCGTGGAATCCGAGACTGGCGAGTGGCACAGGTGTCGCTATTATCATTCACTCCTCCGGCCTCACTTCGCTCCCACTGCTCTCAGCCCCATCCTACTTGTCACAAGGATGTTTGGATGACACCTGAGCTGCAAGTAGACCTAATCCGCAATTACCCTCTCTAGACAGCACTTTGACATAAGCAACTTCAATACACACCATAAGTTCATAGTGCCTTTGTGGAAGGGGTTTCTGATCTCTGCATCATGGAGCCCAGCAGTAGAGTATTAATGTGTTATACCATGTCTTTGAAACAGTTTGAAGTCCTCCTGAGGCATTTTGTCCAGCATGGACTGAATTATTCCAAGGAAATGCATAAAGAAAAACAAATCCTAAGCCAAAGATGCCCTAGAGCAGTGCTTCTCAAGCCTGTCCCGGGGACCCCCAACCACTGCATTTTTAGTATTTCTCCCTCATTTAACACTCCTGATTCAACTCTTGATTCAATTGTTGAATCTTGCTGTGCATTTGTAATTTTTATGGCCTCAAGCCTGTTATTCCACTCCATCTGTGTCTGTGCAACTTTCAGAGTATACTCAACCACGGATGATTGTGGATGGACTAGTTTGACATATGCACAGTACCCAGTGAACTCTTCAAAACATTCCAAACCTTGTTTATGAATTGTTGTATGCACATCATCCACACAGACACAAAGAAAGCGGAGTGTAGCTAATGTTAACAGCCAAAGTATACTTTAGGTTTAAGAATTTAAAAGGAACGACTGCCTAGATTTACACCAGGAGTTCTCAACTCTAGCTTTCAAGGTCCACTTTCCTGCAAAGTTTAGCTCCTAACTTAATAATAATTCCTTACATTTATATAGCGCTTTTCTGGGCACTCAAAGCGCTTTACATAGAAGGGGGGGGTCTAAAGTGAACTTTGCCAACATCAGAGTGGCCTCATCACTAATAATGACAAGAAGGCCTAAGTGGACATCCTAACAATCTCTTCCTGAATGCCACCAAGACTAAAGAGATTATCGTCAAATATGGGGGTAAGCAGGTGAGGAACTACGGTTCCTGATAACCATTGTGGCTGCTGTCGAGAAGGTGACCAGCTTCAAATACCTTGGGATCCATCTCACAGAAGATCTCTGCTGGACAACACACAAACAGCTTGGTGAAAAGGGCGCATCAGCACCTCTACCACTTATGACACCAGGTTCAAGGTCTCCCACAGCAGGCTGAGTGCTTTCTATACTGGGGCTGTGAAGAGTCCTCTCACAGAGCAAATCACTGCCTGGTTTGGAGGTAACATGGCCTAAGTTACCATGGCCCAAGACATCACATGTTTGGAGGATTGGATTGTAACACAGTTTATAGTTAAGGGAAGAAGGCGGGAACCGGCAGACATTTGTCAAAACTCACAGACCCCTCACAGGCTACCTTCATAAACAAACAAAACCACAACTAAGTATCCCAGGCCTGGTCCTCTCTCATCCTTCACCATCGTCACTCCTCCTTTTATCCTTCCGGAGCTCCTCCGTGGAATCCGAGACTGGCGAGTGGCACAGGTGTCGCTATTATCATTCACTCCTCCGGCCTCACTTCGCTCCCACTGCTCTCAGCCCCATCCTACTTGTCACAAGGATGTTTGGATGACACCTGAGCTGCAAGTAGACCTAATCCGCAATTACCCTCTCTAGACAGCACTTTGACATAAGCAACTTCAATACACACCATAAGTTCATAGTGCCTTTGTGGAAGGGGTTTCTGATCTCTGCATCATGGAGCCCAGCAGTAGAGTATTAATGTGTTATACCATGTCTTTGAAACAGTTTGAAGTCCTCCTGAGGCATTTTGTCCAGCATGGACTGAATTATTCCAAGGAAATGCATAAAGAAAAACAAATCCTAAGCCAAAGATGCCCTAGAGCAGTGCTTCTCAAGCCTGTCCCGGGGACCCCCAACCACTGCATTTTTAGTATTTCTCCCTCATTTAACACTCCTGATTCAACTCTTGATTCAATTGTTGAATCTTGCTGTGCATTTGTAATTTTTATGGCCTCAAGCCTGTTATTCCACTCCATCTGTGTCTGTGCAACTTTCAGAGTATACTCAACCACGGATGATTGTGGATGGACTAGTTTGACATATGCACAGTACCCAGTGAACTCTTCAAAACATTCCAAACCTCGTTTATGAATTGTTGTATGCACATCATCCACACAGACACAAAGAAAGCGGAGTGTAGCTAATGTTAACAGCCAAAGTATACTTTAGGCTTAAGAATTTAAAAGGAACGACTGCCTAGATTTACACCAGGAGTTCTCAACTCTAGCTTTCAAGGTCCACTTTCCTGCAAAGTTTAGCTCCTAACTTAATAATAATTCCTTACATTTATATAGCGCTTTTCTGGGCACTCAAAGCGCTTTACATAGAAGGGGGGGGTCTCCTCAACCACCACCAGTGTGCAGCATCCACCTGGATGATGCGACGGCAGCCATATTGCGCCAGAACGCCCACCACACACCAGTTTATTGGTGGAGAGGAGACACCAATATAACTTGATCAAACTCACCTGCCTGTAACTTTCTAGTGATCCTGAAGAACTTGATTACTTAATTGATGTTTGTTCCGGTGTGTATGATCATGGTTGGAGCTAAACTTTGCCTTTGTGGACCTTGAGGGCCAGAGTTGATCTTTATACTATAAGGCACACTTCTGTTGTCTCACAGAAACCATACGTTTTGCATTGTCTGCTCTCCCAACCATCCATCTTTTTCTTTGATTCACCTGCCTCTACTCTCTTGCCCTCTTTCAGCTGGTTGGCCACATGTTTGGGCAGCATGGCATACAGTAGATTCTCCGTCTTCTGCTTTTCCTCCTCAAGGTGTTTTGAGAGCTGATGAAGCTCTTCCTTTTTTCGTTCTAGCTGGTTGGAGAGCTCCATCTCCGCCAGTCGCTGCTGGTTGAGCAGGATCAGGTCACGTGTAGCATCATGTGGAGCAATATCAGAGAGGTGCATGGATTGCTCCTCCAGCTCCTGCAAGCTGCGAGGTAATGGTGACGCTACGTACAGCATGCAATGCAATGGAGGCATCCATAACATTTGTCCTGGGAGAAGGAAGTAAGAAAAAGACAAGCTTAATTGATATTCCCTAAAGGTACAAAAATATGTGAGGTGGACACAATGAGATACTTTATTCAAATTTGGTCAGTGTGGCATCAATTCTCAATTAAGTGAGTGCTCGACAGTTGCATTTAAGTTCTAATTCTGTGACAGCTTAAGAACTTCTGCCTCTCTTCAAGATCACTTGCCACAGCAACCACAGTTAACAGGTAAATCAGCAATAGGCAATAGCCCTCCATTACGCTTAATTTAAATGCTAGATTTAAAACGTTCATCTCATAGCATTATTTATGCAATTGTAATTGCAGTGTTAATGCATTTTGATCAATGGTAAGATGTAAGATTCTAAATGTAGTTAATAAATGTTTTTCAAAGTGTATAATATATAAATCTGGAAAATAAATATAAGATAAAATAATCAAGTATACAGACTGTACAATATGCGGGGTTGGTCAAAAAAGCATCCACGCTATTATTCAGGAAGCTGATGGTTCAGAATGCATTCTTCAAAGACAGTGGTTGTTAAATCTGTTCCTGGAGCTCCCCCAGCTGTGCACATCTCATTTCAATGAATATACGTAGTGCTCATATAAGGGAAACTGAATTTTAGACAGAACAGCAGTAATAAGGTATAAATGGCTGAAGAGGTGAAATACAGAATTAAGAGTAATAAAAGACATACATAACATACATGTTCATACATTAAGTCATCACCTTTTCTAGAATTCTCACCTCTCAGTTCTAGTATGGGTCTCTCTCTCCAAGCCATAGGCATTCTGTCTCTTTGCGTCCGCAAAACAAAATGGCTATTAATGAACTTGCGGATGCTGCAGATGTTGAAATATTGATCCAGCTGGCCGCACCTGCTCTGTAACCCTGGCACGATTTTCTGAATGGTCACCCCTGCCTGTCTGACCTGGAGCTGAATGGATGCATCGAGTAAAAGAATAAAAAGAGCAATAATATAACAATGTTCAAACTATTTAGTGCTCAGCAATGCAGAAATTTTTAAATACAATGCTTTCAAACTATGTGAAAGCAGAGGGGTTAGTCCTCACTCATATCATCAACACCTCTGTCACAACTGGCAACGTTCCAGATTTAAATATGCAATAAATGTAACGATTATCACAGATTATCGAGGTGTGCTGTGATTGGCCAGCTATGCAGTGCGTTGTGATTGGACGAATACCTCAAGCGTGTGACGGAAATGTTACGCCCCTCACATACTGTGATGCCCTGTCCGGCCGGAGCGATGATTCAAAAACATGAAAACCCATTATAAACGAGGCATTCGTTGCATCCAGTGGAGACATAATTATGGATTATAATGATTTATATACTGTCTTTTTACGCGTTGCGTTGCATCGCGCCGCGTTAACATAAAACCATGTCTGCATTTGTGATCGGAGAAATTACAAACAACAAGCACTACTCTACACTGCCCAAAAAACTCGCTTTAAATATATAAAATATAAAAACTCTTTAAA
>NW_015637563.1:201611-224262 GCF_001515625.1 Sinocyclocheilus rhinocerous | reverse complement strand
AAAAAAAAAAAAAAAAAAAAAAAAAACACAACATGGATCATAAAAAGTGCATTTTGCTTGTCGTTTACGGTCCTGACTATGCTTTTACGCATAAATAATAACTAAATTGACAAAAAAATAAAATAAAATCCTCCAGATGCTGCACTTTTTTTTTTTCACAGGCGTTTTCTCCGTATTGAACTAGCCCACGCATTGTATATTGTTAGGAAGTTTAGGTAAGCTATTTATGCACCCAACTGTATAACTACACACCAATAAAAATGCAATAAAGCTAAATAAAGAGCATACAGAACATCTAGATTCTAGATAAATAAAAAGGCCATTTCCTTACCATTTCTCTGTCAGGTTGTTTCCTTTCGGCATATGAAAGGTAAATTAGTGTCCCTTTTTATAGTCCATTGATAAACCATTCAGCTCCATGACCATCATGCTTAACTGAAGAAGAAACACACAATACAACGCTCTATCCAGCAATAAAGTTTTTCTGCATCGAGTCCCAAACATCCGCGTGACCCTGAGAGAGACCTCCTGAGCACAGTCTGTTCTTAATACATTTTTACATTTCAAAACAGCTTTTACTCATTAAAATGTGCCTTGCAGGTTTTATTCTGGGCAAGAGATCGCAAACTGCACCGATCAACAATCAAATCAAGTAAAGCGACAGGCCTAACGCATTAAGCAATTATTGTGACAATTATCAATTAGCCTAATATTCAACTTATTAACTTATTTAAATGAATACAAATGCATGCATATAAACAGACTAAAAATGTCTAAACTTGCGGTTTAATTTGAGCTCTTTTAATTATTAAATAAATTTATTTGATTCATTTGCATTAATAGTCATATATGTTTTGTGTAATTGATTGTCATTCTTTCATGAAAGGTGAGCAGGTGCACACGGTCCAGTCTGATGTGTGTTTGACTTGTATGATTTATGACTATGTCTCTCAACATGGGGACAGGAGAGCTGCAATCAATAAATTGGGGGAAAAAAGTAACTTGCATTACTTATTTGAAAAAGTAACTCAGATATGATCTTATAAATTAAAAAGTAATGCGTTACTTTACTAGTTACTTGGAAAAAAGTAATCTGATTACGTAACTCGCGTTACTTGTAATGCGTTACCCACAACACTGTTGAAGACAAGCTGCATGTGCAGTCCACCCTGGAAACCTAGAGCCAATGGTGGATGTAGGTTTATTACAAAAACAGGAGCAGTGGAAAGAGACATATATGGGAATATGGTACATGCATCCCTGAATAAGAAATTTAAGTAATTTAAATATATACAGACGGGTGTAAAGACCCTAGAAAAATATTTTCCCTGTGTTTCCAAGAACAATTTAAAATATTGTATCAATGCATTCTATGGCACCTTTAATAGTAGCTAGTAGCCTAGTTGAAAAGTAGTGTATGTATAAATGAACTTAGACAAAGAATTAACACTATCAATTCACTATTACTTAACGTTAGCTACGTTAGGTGTTTTTATTTTATGTTCTTTCTTTGTCTTCTAATTGAGTGTATTCAGTGTCAGCGGTCACTGGAGCTAACGCTGTTCCAGTCACAGACCGAAGGATGAGCTGCTTTATTCTGTGCTTTTCAATCTGTTTTCACAGAGTTTAAGATGTGGTAGAATATAAGAGAGACCTGCCGTTTTGTTTAAAGCTTTCTGTGTTTTTGTTAAGAGGAGATAAAGAAGGTTGATTATATTTTCATTTTTATTCTTTTTCTTTTTTCTTCTTCTTATGTCTGTATTGGGCCTGTATTGGACCTTCAAACCTTAATTGTTTTATTTTGCTCACAAAAAAATAAAATAAAATAAAATGTATTTTATAATAATTATTTAAAATATAGCATTATTGTGGTGTCATTATTTATTATTTTATTTTATTTTTTGTTTGACGGCTTAATGCGAGCCTTTGTAGGCTAATTATCTTTTATTATTAACACTTAAGCATATAATGTATTTGTACTACGAGGATTCAATAGCCAAATTTAAATAATTTAAATTATAATTGACATGTAGCTAACGTTGACAGAGCAATGCCAGATTCCTTGACAGGAAAAACTAAAGATGAGTGATTTAATATATATTTTGTTTGCATCAAATGCACAAGTATTGACATGAAGAAATGGGTGAGGCTTAGCCGTCTGGACGCTATCTCTAATTGGTCAACTTTGATGGTTTTAAACAATAATACTCCTATTTCACTACTGTGTCCTCAGTTTAATGGCTATTAACGTTTATTATTATAGTTATTCAGTATCATATCTTTTATTATTAACACTTAAGCATATAATGTATTTGTACTAGGAGGATTCAATAACCAAATTTAAATAATTTAAATTATAATTGACATGTAGCTAACGTTGACAGAGCAATGCCAGATTCCTTGACAGGAAAAACAAAAGATGAGTGATATGATAACTTATACGATTTTTTATATATATATATATTGTTTGCATCAAATGCACAAGTATTGACATGAAGAAATGGGTGAGGCTTAGCCGTCTGGACGCTATCTCTAATTGGTCAACTTTGATGGTTTTAAACAATAATACTCCTATTTCACTACTGTGTTCTCAATTTAATGGCTATTAACGTTTATTATTATAATTATTCAGTATCATTACGTGATACGTGTCACTTTTCTCAGCGCAGGTATGTCTGGACCATTTGTGGTAATGGATAAGACAAGTTATTAATTCATTTAATAGCTGTTGCTGATGGGAAGATTTTAATTTGTATATCAGAAATAATTAGATTCCAATCTCTAGAAATAAGACAAAATGTCATTTTAATAACTCAACGGAGGATTTGGCTTTCTGAGCCGTCAAGCGCCTCCTTCAGCTTTTTCGACAACAACAGTTTTTAGCTAATAACACTTACGTTATCAGAAATACAGTTATTAATCACATTACACGTTTCTAACTCGTTTTCCAGGCTGAATATATTCAATGGTCTGCAGTATATGTGTGAGATCTCGCGAGAGTTTCCTCGGTGGTGAGACGAGAGTCTGCGAGATTTGCGCGTCCGCCATCTCTAGGAGCAAGAAAAGTAGCAGAACGCGAAGCGCCTGTCAACAAGTCCGAAGAGTGAGACTCATAAAGAAGGTCAAGCGGGGCTCAGCGCTGCCTCTTTATACCTGTTCCCCGTCTTTTGTCAGAGAAGACTTTCATGTGAAAGGAGACAACGGCGGGGAATAAGCCAGACATGTCAAATCTCAGCAAAGGGGGCACTAAAAAAGACACCAAGATGAGGATACGAGCCTTTCCCGTGAGTATGAGCGCTCCGAGCCGGCGACACCGTCACTCGAGCTCCGGGGATCCGAGCGGACAGGCCTGTGTGAACAAATCCCTTCACACCGCCTCTGTGTTTACCCAAATCCCACAAATAATCAAATAACCATCATGAGGGAAGCGTCACTTTGATCTGGGGTTAGAAGCTCTTGCGTTGTTTTTATGTCAAGCTAATAACTAATGACACAAGTTAGCGAGCCTGCTAGCTGGCTAACCTGTTTAACAGCAGCAGATGATCACAAATAAATGCGTAGTGACCCAAATACGCTGGTTTTATTGCATAAGTTCCCTCGGTGAGCGTATTCAATCAACAGTAAATGTGTCACTAATCAAAACATGTGTTCTAGTAACGTTGTTTGTGGGGGGTCGGTTTGTCTGTGACTAGGTTTTGCGTCATACATGTACCGTTTGATGTGGGTATGACGTGATACTCATTTAAGTTACTGCCAGCGAAGAAACTTGTTCAGTAGCACTAATGCTGCTATAATGTTTGATGTAGATATGTGCAATCGCCTTGATCTAAACCAGTGATGGGCAAACTTGGCCCTTCCAGGCCACTTTCCTGCAGAGATTTGATCCAACCCTGATAAAACTCACCTGCCTGTAGCCTTCTAGTAGTCTTGAAGACAATGATTAGCTGGTTCAGGCAGTGTTTGATTAGAGTTGGAGCTAAACTCTGAAGGAAAGTGACCTGGAAGGGCCAAGTTCGCCCACCCCTGATCTAAACAGTCAATATACTGTAAAACCAAAATGCATTGAGATTCTCTTGTCAGCTGTAAAATCATGACTATCAATGACCGTGACGTCAGATGATGGGGTATTTGTGGAAAACGGGGCATCGTGAGAAAATGATGAATCATTCCTGCCATCAGGCAACTCTTATTCAGAATCACATCTGTTGATTTGTCCACATCGGTTCGAGCTGCATGTTCACATGATTTTACTTGACAGTTTTATGTCAAGCCAATATGGACTACCCAGAACACATGGGGATAAGTGTTTTATTAAGATACTCAAAACTGAGACAACTCCCTTTTATTATGTCCTGTTGGCCAAGACTTTTGTGTTTAACTTGCTTTGCCTCAGTAGACTATGGATATGGTAAACTACCATGTACGAGTGTCATAAAACAACAAAAAGAGTGTTGTACGATCAAACAAATACAGAATGATGCTGTATATTTTCTTAGAATTAACTTACTTGGATGCATCAGCTGCTGTTCCCCTAAAGTTCACACAGGTGTCTTTGCGGAGTATGTCATGTTAACTATGGGCGATTGATAAGCTCAGAATGGCACAGTACTTTCTGTCTGCATTTTGACCTGTTGAACTTTTTGTGGAATGTTTTGCTTGATTGTGCTTTCTTTCTTTACGATAAATGCCATTGGTCTGATACTATCTTATGAAATGCAATCACGTTCACACATTTTTTTTTTCAAAGTGCATTGTCTCATTTAGGTTAGATTGATAATCTAACCAGTTTGCAGTTCAAGGTTATGCTGATTGCTGAGCCACAGTAAAAGCCCGTTCATACCAAGGATGATAACTGTAATTATAACTATGACTATAAAGCTTTAATAACCATTCATACCAACAGTAAAAACTATATTGGCATCCACATCAGCGGACAATAACATTCTGTTTGCATGCGCTGCAGTTTTGTCATCAGCTGCTTTAAATGCTTGAGCTCTTTAAAGCAGAATGGATTCTGATTTGCTGTCAATGGGTTTATTGTCATTTAAAATCAAAGTGATTTTTATTTGACATTTTTCTGTGTCATTAACCTTCAGCGTGTTTATCGAGTGAAAATCTGTGTTGAACGCCTCTCACACACATACTGGCGTGTAAAATCTAAGAATTTATTAGCCAATGGCTAATGTTAGACATTATTTAGTCGCCCAGAGTAAGATTTAGTCGCATATGCGAGTGATTTACTCGCAATGTAGAGGGTTGGTTGTGTGGACTTCCCTACTCTCATAGAATTGGGATGATCATTCAAACTTTACAGTTATCATTATAGATATCGTTCTTGGAGTGAACGGCCTTAAAGGGATAGTTCACCCAAAAAGTAAAGTTTTATCTTCATTTACTCACCCTCATATCGTTTCAAACCAGTATGACTCACTTTCTTTTGGGGAACATAAAAAGACATTTTGAGGAATATTGGTAACCAAACTGCTGCTGGTAGCCATTGACTTTCATAGTATGGAGAGGGGAAAAAAATAATATAGAAGTCAATGGCTACCAGTAGCAGTTTGGTTACCAATTATCTTCTCTTGTGTTCAACAGAAGAATGAAATTCATACAGATTTGGAACAACATGAGGATGAGTAAATGATGACGGGTTTTAATTTTTGGCTGAACTATCCCTTTAAAAGGAAGGGTAAAAGAGTGCATAACATTTGAATTTGGTAACCCTCAAACAGTTGGTAGCTTCATGTATCACCTTTTCTCCCTTAATGGTTTCCTCTCTTCTCTCTGCTTCATCTCAGATGACCATGGATGAGAAGTATGTCAACAACATCTGGGACCTCTTGAAAAATGCCATCCAGGAGATTCAGAGGAAAAACAACAGTGGGCTGAGCTTTGAGGAGCTCTACAGGAACGCCTACACCATGGTCCTGCACAAGCACGGAGAGAAGCTCTACACGGGCCTCAGGGAGGTGGTCACAGAACATCTCATCAACAAAGTAAGAGCCAGATGTCTCTGTCGTGCCTCTTCTCCACGGTGAGGGTGACGGTGTCTAACCTGGAACCGTTCTGTTGGCAGATCCCCTGGCCGAGTACCAGATCTGGCATGAGAAACGATGCATGTACATGTACTTTTATGCGTTTGGTAGATGCTTTTGTTTGAGGTTCATGCATGCCCAGAGAATCATATCCTGTGAACTTGACGTTGCTAATGCAGTGCTCTACTGTTTAGCTACAGGAAGATCCAACACCAGTTCAGTGAAAAGGGGTAGAAAGTAATGTGTCGAGGAGATAAACACCATCTCATACCATCATGAATGTTCAGCACAAAAATCTACTCAGATTTTCTCGTGCAGTTTGTCTGTTTAGACCAATGTGAAAAAAGGCAGATGGGCTGAGTGAAAATGCAAATTCACTCTTTGACCGTAAGTGCACAGCTTATTTTGTTTCTGATGCACCGATGTATTGCCCGATAAAAGCAATTATCAGCACTATCGGACAGTCGTTTAAATCAACTGATGATCAGGGCTGATTATATCCTGTCAATCAAAAGGCAGCGGAAACGTGTCGGACAGCATGCAGACTCTATTTTGAATTTATGTAATAATAATGCAATAATAACACATTAATGCAATCTCACTTCTTAAAAACAGTGCTGTTAACGCAGTCTTTTCCCCTTTTTTCCCCCAGGTTTTATCATGATAATCAAACAATAAATGCCGTTTTGAATCTCTTAAATGTGGCGTGACAGATGGCTTTAGCTGCTTCAGTTCAAGTGGCATCATCTCTTTCACTTTAATAAAAGTTATAGCACAAAATAAATGTGAATGAATAGCCAAAGTTATGTTGAGAGATACAGTACACTACTGAGATACATCATGCCTCTAGTAATCACTCATTTAGTGTTTCAATAGTTTCAACAATTAAAACCGCTTGTGAACATTAAGTCACTTAACGTTACATTTACCTCAGGAAAGTTATCCAGTGTTCACAGTTGGTTAGTTAGCTATAAAAGGAAAACACTAGAGAGGAGCTTATTAATAGAAGTTAATTGATAAAGAAAATCTATTTATGACATTATTTTTGACAGCATCCTCATTTTACAGCATTTTTACACAAGTGCCTAAAACTTTTAACAGCACTGGAGCTTCGCAGGTAGGTTTCTTGAAGCGTCTTGGAGACGTTGCCACAGTTCTTCTGGATTGAGTCTGTCTCAGTTTGTTCTGTTTCTTCATGTCACTCCAGACAGACTGATGATGATCAGATCAGATCTCTGTGTGGAGCAAACAAGAATCTCACTGGATTATTACAATTAATGGCTAAATGAATGTTTGGAAATGTAAACTTTGAATTCCTACTGACACACTACAGCAAAAGATAGAAATAACTGACTTAAAACCAATTTTTAGCTGATGAAAATACTAGTGTTCTAATAATTTTGGCCATCACTGTATGTATTTGCTGGAGAATTGAGTGAGTGTCAGTGAGTGTGTCTGCATCTGTCAGCAGGGGGGCGTTTAAGGGATAGTTCACCTAAAAAATACTAATTATGTCATAATTTTCTCACTCTCCTGTCATTTCAAAACTTGATGGCTTGCTTCTTTGCAACGTAACAGGCATTTTGAGAAATCACACATTTTTTCCAAGGCCTGAAATTCATTTCAGAAAAGGTGGGGTAATTTTCCCCATTAGCTGACTCTCATTGCAGTTATCTCACCTAAATGTTTTGCTCACTTCATGGATTTATGTATTTTACAAAACATTGTAAACAGTTTTTAAGGGTGCCTTGCAAACACCTTAATTAACAAGCCAAAGATGACTATTAATTGCATTTTTTTTTAGTTATTAAATTGATGCAGTTATGCGCTGAATCATATTTATATTGTTACTAGGAAAATACTTTTGAAAACAAACTTGGATGCTAGACTGTACTATGGGGCTATTTTTGTTGTGCAATAGCCTGCCTGTGTAATTCTGATGCATCAGTAAAGATTTCTAGGCCCAGTTACGTGAAAACCATTAAGTGATTTTTAATGAAGTGATTAAGGCAAGAGATTTCTTTGCAGCAAAAATGTTGTAACCATAACCCTTACATAAGTGTTTATAATAAGCATTTCACGATCATTTCTCGTAAAAACAAAGTGATAGAGAAGCGGTTGCTATAGCAACAACATCAGCCACAATAAACTAAATATATAACTGACCGCTGGCTTTTAAACAACTTGCAAGCACTGGTATTTCTTTTTGGGAATTCAAATATATTTTAGTTTTTTCTTCTGGATAGTTGTGTATTATATTTCCAACCAAATTGCCTGTTGCTTGGAAGAGCTTTATCTTCTGTATTAGCTTCATTCTTCTCTGCCTCTCTCCCCTTCTGTCTTTGTACAGGACCGGGTGTATGTTCAGCAGAATAACGTAGAGAACGTCTATAATCTAGGTCTCATCATCTTCAGAGACCAGGTGGTTCGTTACGGCTGCGTTCGGGACCATCTGAAGCAGACCTTACTCGACATGATTGCCCGTGAGAGGAGAGGAGAGGTGGTGGACAGGTGGGCGTCTTTGTTTTGTTTGAGTAGCGTCAAACATGTAGACCATGCAGAAAACTGTGTGCGAGTCATCATAATATGGCAATTTTTAGTGCTGTCAAACGATTAATCGCATCCAAAATAAAAGTTTTTGTTTGCATAATATATGTGTGTGTACTGTGTATATTTATTATGTATAAGTACACACACACATGCATGTATATAGTTCAGAAAAATGTTTATATATGAAATATATTTATTTATAATATAAATTATATGAATATAAATATAGACTTGTAAATATTTGCAAAATATATACTGTATGTGTGTGTGTCTATATATACATAATAAATATAACACAGAACACACACACATATATTATGCAAACAAAAACATTTATTTTGTATGTGATTAATCGTGATTAATCGTTTGACAGCACTACTTTAAATCTATCAAACCCTACCTTTGCTAATGTGCACACAATAATGCCAGAATTTTTATTTTTTTTTGCCAATTATCCTGTGATTTAAATTCATGAGCCTCATAAGTACCCACTTTTCTGCTCCGTTGTTTGTGCAAACACAACAGTATGAGCCCCTCTGGCTAGGACGGCCTGAGTTTGGGGTGTAAAAAGTGCTAAGACATTCTACATAAAGAAAAATAGGTAATATGTCATTTTAATGTCAAATTTATGGTTTTAAAAGTCAAACTAGCCAGTGACATACTTTAGAGAAAGTAAAAAGGTCTACATTTAATTGTACGTAATGATTTATTTCTTTTTATATTTTTATTTTTGAAATGGATTCAACAAATCAAGAGACAGTGGTGTTTGTTTCATTTAAGGGATAGTTTGCTAAAGCATGAAGTTGCTGTCATCAGTCGCCCACTCTCATTTCGGACAATTATGATTTTTGTCATAATCGTGCAGCCCTAATGGTAACCAAAACTGTTTTGTTACCAACATTCTTCAAAAGAATGTTGAAGAATTAGTATGGCCTTTTCTCAAATAATGCTTCTTACCTTTTCTGTTTTGTCTGTTTTCCAAGTTGTCATTATATAATCTACAAAGAAATAACATTTTACTTGTTTGTAACTTATATAGCCACTCAGACTGCTGACTCGCGAGATAATGCGCTCAACGCTCAATACGCTCCGGCAAATCTCTTTTTATATGTGACCCTGGAGCACAAAACCTTAAGTGTCAATTTTTTCGAAATTGAGATTTATACATCATCTGAAAGCTTGTTATGATAGGACAATATTTGGTCGAGATACAACTATTTGAAAATCTGGAATCTGAGGGTGCAAAAAAATCTAAATATTGAGAAAATCATCTTTAAAGTTGTCCAAATGAAGTTCTTAGCAATGCATATTACTAATCAAAAATTAAGTTTTGATATATTTACGGTAGGAAATTTACAAAATATCTTCATGGAACATGATCTTTACTTAATATCCTAATGATTTTTGGCATAAAAGAAAAATCAATAATTTTGGCCCATACAATGTATTGTTGGCTATTGCTACAAATATACCCCAGCGACTTAAGACTGCTTTTGTGCTGCAGGGTCACATATAGTCTTTGATCTCCAGTATATTTGAGCATATTATCTTAATTTACTCAGTCATTTCCCTCAAATCACCACATCATAATAAATTATTAAAAATGCCAACATTTATGTCCATATGCACATTTTTCCAAGAATACATTAAACAATTCTGAGTCCGGTTGAAACATATTAAACTCAACACAACAACGTAATCCGATACAATAGGAATTAAGTCATGAATCTGAGTCATCTCTTGTTTAATATGTATTTGCCAGGGCACATTATACAACGTACATTTAAGCCATCACGTTAATAATGCAAAGGAGAGCAAGTAGAAAATACAATATTGCTTTAATAATAATAATAGTGAAAAAAATCACGTGGAGAGTCATAATGCACAGCCAGCACCAAACCGACAGAACGGCAAAACTAACTGAATTATAACTGCCACCATTTAGAATTAAACAAAGTTGTATTTGATGACCCGAGCTGACGCAAAAAAGTTAATTGTGAAATGCGCTCATATTTATTTAATGAAATCAGCCTTTTGAAGTTTAACAAACACATTAGGCTGTATCACCACAGTTATGTTTTCCATCTCCAAATTTAGGACCTCTCAAAATGATTATTAAGATGTTTGTCATACAATTTAAGATATTTGAGACTTTTTATGGCCTTAAATGTAATAAAACATACATTTTTAGACTAAGGACACAAAGTCACAAACTGAAAAGTATAAGTGTAAAAAAATAAAACTATATTTCTGATTTGCTGCTTTTCATAGCACTCAGACTGGTTATTAAATGCAATGGGAAAAGTAGCTGCAGTTTTCTTAGTGTATGTTGTAATAAGTGCTTGTCTTCATTCAGGGGTGCCATTCGTAACGCTTGTCAGATGCTGATGATTTTGGGCTTGGAAGGACGGTCCGTCTATGAAGAGGATTTCGAGGCCCCGTTCTTAGAAATGTCTGCTGAATTCTTTCAGGTTTGTTACACTTTATTGCATTATTATTTCTCTATCAGAGGGTTTGTAGTTGGTATCACAGTGAATGTGTATATTAGCATTTTAAAGTAAAAGTTGACCCAAAGAATAAAAATGCTGTCTGCTTATCAGTGGTATAATTTACGCACTATTATGTTGTTCCAAACCTGTATACTGTAAACTAGGGCTGAGCGATATTGAAAAAAAAAACTATCGCGATTTCTTTGATCAATTTTGCGATTTCGATTTTAATCACGATTTTGACACACACAGACATGCTTTACAGTCATTAATGCATTCAGTGTGAATTTGAAACATATTTCCAAAAGAAAACCAATTAGAGCTTTATCAAAAAGCTGTAACATGTCTCTAGAACAGACATAAGGCAAAATAATCACTAAGTAAAGGTGTAACAAAATGTCTCTAGAATAGACATATGGCAGAAAAAAAAAATCCCGTGTCCAGGGATTTTTTTTTTCTCCATGTGTGTTGACTGTGAAACAGTAGACTTTAATTATATGCATTTATGGTGTAATTACTAAATTTCCATGTCAATCCATGTAAATTTTTACCGCGAATAATGCGCTGTCACTTTAATTCAGCATGTGCAGCACAACAGAAATAGACTCCGTGCGGAAACGATCGCAGCATGACTGCCCTACTGTAAACTCTTTCTTTCTTTCTTTCTTAACTACTGTTGAATTAAATTGAATGTTGAATTGACCAGACTTTAATGTGAAGATTCCTCAAAAGTATTTTGGAAACGGGGTTTAGAGTGACATAAGTGTGAGTAAATAATGACCGAATATGTAATAATTTCTTTATTAATGTGATGTTTTCCGTTTGTTTGTCATTATGCTTTAACCCTGTTAATTTGTTTTAATTTTATTAATCTTTTTCAGATGGAAAGTCAGAAGTTTTTAGCCGAGAATAGTGCAAGCGTGTACATAAAGAAAGTGGAGGCACGGATAAACGAGGAGATCGAGCGAGTGATACACTGCCTGGATAAAACGACGGAGGAGCCGATTGTGAAGGTGGTGGAGAGAGAGCTGATCTCCAAACATATGAAGACCATTGTAGAGATGGAGAACTCGGGCCTGGTGCACATGCTCAAGAATGGAAAGACGGAAGGTGCACTGTCCTCATCTCAGTCATTTATTATTACTGTTGCATTACATCAGTGCTAAAGCTTAGTGGTTAAAGAGCTGGAATGAGAAGGTCCTCTTATAATGTTAGTTGTCAGTTTTATCACCATTTTTAAACAGTCTGGTTTTTAACATTTGACCGATTCAAGATAAAGAATTTGATTTTTACAAAAATGTTTTTAACTAGTCAACTTACAAACTTAACTTGCAACATGATTCAGGTAACATTCACTTTATTAACCATCTGGTTAAAGAAAGTTCTGTTCCAAGTGCAGCACACATGAAGTTCAGCATAGTGTAAATGTAAAACAAATTCACTCGTTAAATATCTTTGCAGAAAATATGCATGAAATATGAAGACAAGTATTGTCCAAACTTGCCTAAAACATGACCTATATGTGACCCTGGAGCACAAAAGCAGTCTTAAGTCACTGGGGTATATTTGTAGCAATAGCCAACAATACATTGTATGGGTCAAAATTATAGATTTTTCTTTTATGCCAAAAATCATTAGGATATTAAGTAAAGATAGTGTTCCATGAAGATATTATGTAAAGTTCCTACGGTAAATATATCAAAACTTAATTTTTGATTAGTAATATGCATTGCTAAGAACTTCATTTGGACAACTTTAAAGGCGATTTTCTCAATATTTAGATTTTTTTTGCACCCTCAGATTCCAGGTTTTCAAATAGTTGTATCTCGGTCAAATATTGTCCTATCCTAACAAACCATACATCAATGGAAAGTGTATTTATTCAGCTTTCACGTGGCGTATATAAAATTTTTCTAAATTGACAATTAAGACTGGTTTTGTGGTCCAGGGTCACATATGTTCAGAAGTAATACAAAATAAGAAAAAATGCTAAATATTTCTTAGAAAAAAATGTAGACATTGAGTTTTACAGGTCAACTCAAAAGTTCAAGGCAATTCAAATTCAAATACTAAAAGTATAACAAAAGTAGATTATTATTAACAGTAAATGTTTTGTAAAAACAAAGAAAATGCCAGAAGCTTTCAGCCTGTGACCATCATGGGAATATGAAATATCAAACTTAAAGCAGTATTTATTTATTTATTTTATTTTTTCGTTTTTGCATTTCACCATGCTGCTTTTTCATGTTTTTTCTGTGTAAACATGCTCTTGAAGGACGCGTTTGGACGTTGTGCTCACGTCTCATGTATTTTTCTAAAAATGTGGCACTCAAGTTAAAAGAAACTCAGCTCGCGTCTCATAATTTTCCCCTTTCCACTGTCTGCGTCTTGTGTTTTTCAATGATAAAAATAATACTTAATTGATCAAATTTTCCAGCCCTAGTTTGAAAGTGACTTCTGTCTGAGCACTGTTCATACATCACTGCTCTGTTCACAACAGACCTTTTTTAGTCTCCTAATGTGACCGTACTCTTACACTAGGCAGAACACTAAATACAAGACGAGTCACATAATCGTATTCATAGTTGTGACTATGCAGAAACACATTTTTGAAAGAAGTGTCTGTGTAGCTTAATGGTCAGAAGAATTTTTATTTATCACAAGCAAAGAAAAAAGCATTTGATAAATTAAATATAAAGATTAAGAGTTCATTTTGTTCCTAAATTCCAATTGGAACATTCAGTGAGCTTGAATGAAACATTCAATGAACGTTAAATAGAAGGTTAACAGGAAGTCGACATCAGTGGTTTGGAAGCTTTTATGATATTATAGAGATAATATTCATGCTTGTGTGTGCAGATCTGGCCTGCATGTACAAGTTGTTCAGCAGAGTGCCGAATGGCCTGAAGACCATGTGTGAGTGTATGAGCTCCTATCTGAGGGAGCAGGGCAAAGCTCTGGTGTCTGAGGAAGGAGAAGGCAAGAACCCTGTTGACTACATCCAGGTAATAGAGATAATATCTAACTCCTAGAACACGTGAGATGTGGGGAAGACCTTTATATCCAAACCTCCCTCTTTCTTTCTTCCTTCCTTTAGGGTCTTCTGGATCTGAAGTCACGGTTTGATCGCTTCTTGCTAGAGTCCTTTAACAACGACCGTTTATTCAAGCAGACCATTGCAGGGGACTTCGAGTATTTCTTGAACCTGAACTCTCGTTCGCCCGAGTATCTCTCGCTCTTCATTGACGATAAGCTGAAGAAAGGAGTGAAAGGAGTGAGTCAGTTTCTCTAGTCACATGATTAGTGGACGCTTTCCAATATAGAAAGCATGCCTCAAAATCTTCATTGGAGCAACGCAGTATCAGTTCTTAAATCCTAAAATCGATCGTTTAGTGTAGATTGTGGATGACTGAAAAGGAAGGATTTGTTTTGCTACGCATTATTAGTAGTTAAAACACTAAACCTTCCTAAATATTCCATATGTCATTTATAAAACCTTTGTCCATTAGTGCATAGCAGTTTTTTTAAAGGGGTCATATGATGCTTTTTTAAAGATCATTATTTTGTGTATTTGGTGTAACAGAATATGTTGACATGCTTTAATGTTCAAAAAACACATTATTTTTCAAATACTGTACATTATTGTAGGTCCTCTATGCCCCGCCTCTCTCAAACGCTTCGTTTTCTACAAAGCCCCCTCCTTTGACAAGCGCAGTCCGCTCTGATTGGCCAGCTGACCCAGTGCACTGTGATTGGCCGAACACCACAAGCACCTGTCGGAAATGTAACGCCCCTTACCATAATCGCAAGCTTCATCTTTCAAAATAAATGTAAAAACAGAGCCCGAAAGGGGAACAGAGTCCCGTGACAGACACAGTGATGAAGCTGGTATGTGTTTGCAGTACACAAGCCACGGTTAAGACAGCTGACTCCACTGTGAAGTGACCTTGTCTCTCTCTCTCTCGCTCTCTCTCACACACACATGATGCGCAAAACTCCGCATTTGAACAGTCAATAGCAAATACTTAAACTAATAACAAAACAGTAGCTGATTCAGAAGCGCCAGATTATCATAGCAAAGTCAGAATTACCTCCTCTCCTAGGTTCACGAAACGGTCGTCCATAAAATGCATTGCTGTTCTGTTGTAAGTAATCTTAAAGATTCCTAAATGCATCTACTTTCGGAAGGCCAAATAAAGTGCTTTTGCTTTCGCCTAGAAACACACAGCATCTCCCTGACATGGCTGCTTCAACACTAACTGCGGTTACTGAAACCACGCCTTCTTTCTTTGCGTGCACATTTGGGCACATTATGCAAATATTCCCACATAGTGACCTAGATATGTGGGGGCGTGTTAGAACGAGCCGTTTTAGGGGGGCGTGGCAGAGTCTTAACTTTGATAAAGAATATCTCTTTGGTTTTGAGACTTTAGTCTTTGCAACTTCAGGGATCTTATCTATGCACAATCAGCTTGTAACACTCCAAAGAGAAAGGAAAACTTGAAATCGCATCATATGACCCCTTTAAATGTTTGTAGATTACTAGGGATGTAACGATTAACCGCGAGCCGGTTGAAAATCGATTTAAATATGTGACGATTCAAATCGCGATTCAATTAGGGTTAAGAGTTTATATAAATGTATGTCTGAGGGTAACTTACTGTCTTTCGATGGTTTTTGTTTTTTCATCTTGCCTCTTTATAATGCATATTAAAGTTCATTTGCCACAGGTTTGTTAAAATTTCCAAAGGGTGCCGCGACTAAAAAAAGGTTGGGAAACACTGCTATAGATTACATATAGGAAGTCAGTAGTTAATCCAAGGTGTTTTTCTGTTGTTTGTCTGGGCTTTAGCTGACGGAGCAGGAGGTGGAGTCGATCTTGGATAAAGCCATGGTGCTCTTCAGGTTCATGCAGGAGAAGGACGTGTTTGAGCGCTACTACAAGCAGCACCTGGCCAGAAGACTCCTCACCAACAAGAGCGTGTCCGACGACTCAGAGAAAAACATGATCTCGAAGCTAAAGGCAAGATCTGCTGCTGTACAGAGCGGAGGCTCAGCGTGCCCTAACACTGTATGTGTCTCATGTGACGTTTCTCGTTCCACAGACGGAGTGTGGCTGTCAGTTCACATCTAAACTGGAAGGCATGTTCAGGGACATGAGCATCTCAAACACAACCATGGATGAGTTTCGGCAGCACCTTACGTCGACAGGGGTGAGATGCAGATGGTACTCAACCAGAATAAGTCTTTTGCCGCCTCAGTTACTACTGCAAATCTGGACAGTTAGACTGTTTAGTGATTAGAGTGGACAGTTTGAATGGTGTTTAATTGGGTTTTCTTCTTAGGTGTCTTTAGGTGGTGTCGACCTCACAGTGAGGGTGCTAACGACAGGATACTGGCCGACCCAGTCAGCGACTCCCAAATGTAGCATCCCCCCTTCACCAAGACATGCTTTCGAGGTCTTTAGAAGGTGTTGGTTGTTGTATTTTGCAGTAGTGCTACTGCACCACAATTACCCCACTGTAAAATAAAAAAACACTGAGTGAGCAAAAATTTGTGAGATAGCTAGTTATAATGGTAATTAAATAATGTTTACATATGTATAAAAGCCTACATTAAAATCTGTCATATAAATTGGTCTCTTCATTAGAAATTAGCCTACTGATTGCCACCATTGATGGACAATTTTTTTTAATAATATTAAAAATATCTGTATGACATTATATTCTGCAGTTCTTCCCTGTTGTACCGAATATCTATACTTTTCAAATTATCATATCGAAGTTAGAAATTCAAATATTGTGACAAAATTAATGTTGTAGGGTGCCACAGGTTTGTTAAAATTTCCAAAGGGTGCCGCGACTAAAAAAAGGTTGGGAAACACTGCTATAGATTACATATAGGAAGTCAGTAGTTAATCCAAGGTGTTTTTCTGTTGTTTGTCTGGGCTTTAGCTGACGGAGCAGGAGGTGGAGTCGATCTTGGATAAAGCCATGGTGCTCTTCAGGTTCATGCAGGAGAAGGACGTGTTTGAGCGCTACTACAAGCAGCACCTGGCCAGAAGACTCCTCACCAACAAGAGCGTGTCCGACGACTCAGAGAAAAACATGATCTCGAAGCTAAAGGCAAGATCTGCTGCTGTACAGAGCGGAGGCTCAGCGTGCCCTAACACTGTATGTGTCTCATGTGACGTTTCTCGTTCCACAGACAGAGTGTGGCTGTCAGTTCACATCTAAACTGGAAGGCATGTTCAGGGACATGAGCATCTCAAACACAACCATGGATGAGTTTCGGCAGCACCTTACGTCGACAGGGGTGAGGTGCAGATGGTACTCGACCAGAATAAGTGCCTCAGTTGCACATTACAGTGAGACTGTGTAGTGATTACAGTGGATTGAGATTGAATGGGGTTTAATCGTGTTTTCTTCTTAGGTGTCTTTAGGTGGTGTCGACCTCACAGTGAGGGTGCTAACGACAGGATACTGGCCGACCCAGTCAGCGACTCCCAAATGTAGCATCCCCCCTTCACCAAGACATGCTTTCGAGGTCTTTAGAAGGTGTTGGTTGTTGTATTTTGCAGTAGCTTTGTTCCAGTTTTTAACTCATTTGGGAAGAACTTTGACTTTAAGAGTCACTCCAGAAGTTTTGTTTGTGTTCACGGCCACTTAACTCTTTCGTTGCAGATTTTATTTAGCCAAGCACAGCGGTAGGCAGCTCACATTACAGCATCACATGGGTTCAGCAGACCTCAATGCCACCTTCTATGGGCCAATCAAAAAGGTATCAAGCAGTCACTGAAGAATTCCAAAGAATTTACTTATCTTATAATCTAAGCTGTGATAATTTGATTTGCGTCTTTCTTCAGGAGGATGGCTCGGATATGGTCGGTGGGGCTCAGGTCACAGGCTCTAATACCAGGAAGCACATCCTGCAGGTTTCCACATTCCAGATGACAATCCTCATGCTTTTCAACAACCGAGAGAAATCCACATTCGAGGTACTGCACTCGTGCCACATTTTGCAAAGCTTGGGCAATTTCTCTGCTTTAGAAAAGCATGTTTCATGGACGTATTCTTAAAATATAAGCAATAGTTTTAGTGCGAACAAGTTGTGAGATTTTTATATAATAATAATAATAATATAATATAATAATTACTTAACTGGTTCCAGTGCTGAAAGCTCTTTGTTAATGTTCCCATATTCAAAGTTGCATACTTTGCATGTGCTGCACATTTTTTGTACCATTTTTTTATTAGTATATTTTTATCTATTTGTTTTTTTTTTTTAGAATTTAAAGCATAATTTAAAAAATTAGATTCTGATTGTAGTCTTTGAAATCCAAAAAGTAGTAGGGCTGTCAAAATGGCTGAAAAACTAAATTCAAATTTTTTACTTAAATATGATCAAAATTCGAATTATATTCTTATTTAAAATGCATAATTTCAGTTACGGTGAAGAAAAGCTTTTGGCTTCTCTCCTGAGGCCACAAGAGGGCGCATCGAGCAAAATATTACTAATGCACGTTTATTCAAAGCATAAGAAAACATGACTATCTATGAAAAAAAAATGCATAATGTTTAAAATAATGTTTATAAACCAATTATAATTAAGTTGCTTAAACAACTATAAACAAAACAGCATCATGTATGTATGCATAGTTTAATACAAAGGGCCGAAGAGTAAATTTTTCATTTAAAAACACGAGTTTGCAGTGGGATGGGGAAAAAACCCGCCATAAAGTCTCGAGAGATGTTTTTTCAAAGTTGTGGCTCTTTTGTGCGAGACGCGAGTGCAACGGTGATAGATGTCCCTCTAAAAAATGTGCGAAATATGCGTTCTGTGTGAACGGCTTGGTTTCAGTTTTGACGTAAACAAGATCTTCTCAGCATTGATTGTTCTCTTTTCCCGCAATATTTGTAATTAACAACGTAGCAGCGCCGCATCTAGTGGCTTCAGCTGGATAGGCTAACAAAAACATTAAAATGCAATGACACTTACATCGTCATCATATCTCGTGAGCCACTGATAAGGCTGCCTCCTTAACGCACACCTGAAATTCTAATGCAATGTTTTTGCATTCGAATGTGGATTTTTATTTTAAATTCGACGAATATTCGAAATTCGAATTTTTTTTTTGACAGCCCTAAAAAGTAGTGCTTGAAAAGTCTTTGAAAGTCCTAAAATTTAATTTTAAACTATCTGTACAAACCCTGCAATTTTATTACTAATAAATTTATAATGAAAATTAATGCACAAGATAAAGTTTAAAGTGAGGAATAATAACTGACAGCTCTGTTCAAATTGAGTATTGACAGAGAAAGAAACATCCCCAAACTCACTATATATACACAAGGCACAGCTAAACGTGACATTCATTATAACGGGTTTAAGTAAATGTTGTTTTGAGATTGCTTAAATTGAAAGTTGTTGATTATTTGCAGTTTAGGTCTGGCTGGTTTAGGTCTTTCAAAAGGTACTAAAATGTACCGTTTAGGAACTTATATGCAGTCTTTAGGGGTAAATAAGGTATAAAGGTGTACCTTTTCAAAGGTACTGACCGCCCCAGTGACAGCTTTTGTATAATGTTTTTTCTGTAATGTTCAATGGCTATAATTACTCATATAAAAAATGTAGGCACTGGTTCCAGAATAGGCAACAGTTGTACTGGCCTTCACCCATAGTACTTATTAATCAGCCTGTACATTGAATTAAATGGCATTGCTGTACTTTTCCCACATGTCCCTGCTGTTTTCCGCTCTTGGCAGGAGATCCAGCAGGAGACGGATATCCCGGAGAGAGAGCTGGTGCGGGCGCTGCAGTCTCTGGCCTGTGGAAAGCCCACACAGCGAGTCCTCACCAAAGAACCCAAGTCTAAAGAGATCGAGAGCGGCCACGTCTTCACTGTCAATGACCAGTTCACCTCCAGACTGCACAGAGTCAAGATTCAAACAGGTAACGGTCAGCTTGACCGATGCTGTAGAACTGTTCAGCAAAACCCATACAAATACAATTTAGCTTTCATCTTTAAAAGACTTGAAATAACAATGTTGTCTATTTTGATATATATTAAAATTGTATTTATTATTGTAATGGCAAAGCTCCATCACTTCAGTGTCACATGATCCTACAAAAATCATTTACAGATTCAAATAACAGCTTTTATATTTACAACTCACTCTCTTTGCGTTGGATTACTTTTTCTCACACATATAATTCTTTTTACAATATATAATAAAAGATGGGTTTGTGAAGCAATTCATTTGGATTATGCTCATAGTAAAATGCATGTGTATAATGCATGTGCTGATTAAATACAGACAGCAGACAGACTGTGATTTCTGCAGTGTTGAACTTGCTTCTCCAGTGTCCTGTTCTTCTGATATCCAGAATGCAGCTTCTCATGTTCATCTTGCGCCCTCTATCGTTCAAGTGTGAATTTGCTTAATCTATAATCTATAATAATTTAATCTTGGTGTTAAAGGACAATTTATTGACTATTTTTGTTACAAATAGATTCAGATTCAGCATTGGCCATAACAATCTGTTAATTATTGTTACTGGCGCATCCCTTTATTTATATATACTGTTAAACGACCAAAATTGCAAGACCATTGTTACATACATTTTTGCATGTCGCTCATCCCTTGTAAATGTCATATTATGACTCTGTATTGTGGTTTTCCTCACAAATACAGTATTTCAGGATAATAAGTATCGTTATACACAGCATCGTTTAGACCTACACCCATGCTACTTTTCAACAGTTCTGCTAGTTAATCGTTTGGAAAGTGTTTTTCTGTAACCTGTGTGTCACGTCTCTGCAGTTGCAGCCAAACAGGGAGAATCGGACCCTGAGAGGAAGGAGACGCGACAGAAAGTGGACGATGACAGGAAACACGAGATTGAGGCGGCTATCGTTCGGATCATGAAGTCCAGAAAGAAGATGCAGCACAATGTTCTAGTAGCAGAGGTGTGGAGACTGTTTGTGGAAATAGTTTAAATATCCAAAAAATGTTCAGCCACGCTTGAACATGTTATTTGAGAATAACAGTGTGATGTAATCTCTTTCCTGTTTCTTTGAACAATTGTTTATAGAACTTCAGTTTGATCCTGTGTGTTTTTGTCTTTAGGTAACCCAGCAGCTGAAGGTGCGATTCCTTCCCAGTCCTGTGGTCATTAAAAAGCGTATTGAAGGACTTATCGAGAGAGAATACTTGGCAAGAACACCAGAAGATCGCAAAGTGTACACATACGTAGCATGAACAAGGAGCGCAATTAAATCTGGCATGAGAGAGCGAGTGAGAGTGCGAGTGAGCGAGCGAGTATTGTTTTGGGACTTTGTTACACACCTCACATGGGATGTTATTTTATTTTATGCATTTTTTGCCTTTGTTGTCATTCGTACTGGGAATAAACTGAGAAGAAACCTCTCATCTTCTAATGAACTTGTTTTAAATTGTTCCTTTCGATTCCCATGACGCTTTCCACTGGATTAGATTCAACACTTTTACAGAAGGTCTTGGTCTCTATGAGAGAAGTTATTTTTGTGTGTGTCTTCACAATCCTACAACCGAATTAATACAGTAAGCCACACAATTTCCGAGCATTGGATATCATTACGACCATTCATATCATGAAATACACAGATATAAGAAAATAACTCAGAAGGTAAGTGCGTTTGCGTCTGTGGCACCTGATTTGGATGTACAGGTTCTCGCCATCAGTGCTTTACCTGTAAGATTGCCAAATGTGTATCTGAGTGACAAAGGGGTGTAGCGTTTGGTTCAAAGCATGCTTTTACTGAAGGCTGATGGAGTAACACTTACACAGCATATAAAATGGTGGTTTGGCTGTCTTTTTTCCCTTTCTGTATTTTTTTTTTTTCATGTCTAACATGGCCAATTGTTAAAGATGACTTAAAAGCGTTTTATTTTGATGGGTCCTTTGAAAGCAGTTTAAACAGGGATGGGGCGCAGTTTGTGTTTTTTCAGCATTATTATATTTCAATGTGTATAAATTGTAAAATAATTGTTATTGTACTCAATGCTGAAGTGAACTGTACAGGGCCTTGTTTTCATCATTAAATGTAGAAAAATACAGGAAAAAAAAAACAATAAAAGGATTGGCCGTTTTGGGTCAGACTTTTTGTCTTGTTCTGATTTCCTCAATGGAGGATCCTGGTTGGTAGGACATCAAATGTGATAGCAGTGTGAAATTATACATATCAAAATATGTATTTTGATATGTATAATTTATTTATTCCGGTAGAAGTCACCTGTGTCCTGCCTGAATGACTATCGTCCCATAGCACTGACCCCAATCATGATGAAGTGCTTTGAGAGGTTAGTCATGCACCATATCAACTCCAATCTCCCCAACACACTTGACCCGCTCCAGTTTGCATACCGTCCAAAACGCTCCACGGACGATGCCATTTTCTCCACCCTCCACCTGACTCTTACCCACTTAGAAAACAAAGACTCTTATGTTCGAATGCTGTTCATCGACTTCAGCTCAGCATTCAACACAATAATCCCACAACAGCTCATTAACAAACTAAACCTGCTGGGCCTAAAT
>NW_015637563.1:200007-201184 GCF_001515625.1 Sinocyclocheilus rhinocerous | reverse complement strand
TTACACACCTCACACACCTCACATGGGATGTTATTTTATTTTATGCATTTTTTGCCTTTGTTGTCATTCGTAAACTGAGAATTTCCACTGGATTAGATTCAACACTTTTACAGAAGGTCTTGGTCTCTATGAGAGAAGTTATTTTTGTGTGTGTCTTCACAATCCTACAACCGAATTAATACAGTAAGCCACACAATTTCCCAGCATTGGATATCATTACGACCATTCATATCATGAAATACACAGATATAAGAAAATAACTCAGAAGGTAAGTGTGTTTGCGTCTGTGGCACCTGATTTGGATGTACAGGTTCTCGCCATCAGTGCTTTACCTGTAAGATTGCCAAATGTGTATCTGAGTGACAAAGGGGTGTAGCGTTTGGTTCAAAGCATGCTTTTACTGAAGGCTGATGGAGTAACACTTACACAGCATATAAAATGGTGGTTTGGCTGTCTTTTTTCCCTTTCTGTATTTTTTTTTTTTCATGTCTAACATGGCCAATTGTTAAAGATGACTTAAAAGCGTTTTATTTTGATGGGTCCTTTGAAAGCAGTTTAAACAGGGATGGGGCGCAGTTTGTGTTTTTTCAGCATTATTATATTTCAATGTGTATAAATTGTAAAATAATTGTTATTGTACTCAATGCTGAAGTGAACTGTACAGGGCCTTGTTTTCATCATTAAATGTAGAAAAATACAGGAAAAAAAAAACAATAAAAGGATTGGCCGTTTTGGGTCAGACTTTTTGTCTTGTTCTGATTTCCTCAATGGAGGATCCTGGTTGGTAGGACATCAAATGTGATAGCAGTGTGAAATTATACATATCAAAATATGTATTTTGATATGTATAATTTATTTATTCCGGTAGAAGTCACCTGTGTCCTGCCTGAATGACTATCGTCCCATAGCACTGACCCCAATCATGATGAAGTGCTTTGAGAGGTTAGTCATGCACCATATCAACTCCAATCTCCCCAACACACTTGACCCGCTCCAGTTTGCATACCGTCCAAAACGCTCCACGGACGATGCCATTTTCTCCACCCTCCACCTGACTCTTACCCACTTAGAAAACAAAGACTCTTATGTTCGAATGCTGTTCATCGACTTCAGCTCAGCATTCAACACAATAATCCCACAACAGCTCATTAACAAACTAAACCTGCTGGGCCTAAAT
>NW_015637563.1:190565-199016 GCF_001515625.1 Sinocyclocheilus rhinocerous | reverse complement strand
GTTTGCGTCTGTGGCACCTGATTTGGATGTACAGGTTCTCGCCATCAGTGCTTTACCTGTAAGATTGCCAAATGTGTATCTGAGTGACAAAGGGGTGTAGCGTTTGGTTCAAAGCATGCTTTTACTGAAGGCTGATGGAGTAACACTTACACAGCATATAAAATGGTGGTTTGGCTGTCTTTTTTCCCTTTCTGTATTTTTTTTTTTTCATGTCTAACATGGCCAATTGTTAAAGATGACTTAAAAGCGTTTTATTTTGATGGGTCCTTTGAAAGCAGTTTAAACAGGGATGGGGCGCAGTTTGTGTTTTTTCAGCATTATTATATTTCAATGTGTATAAATTGTAAAATAATTGTTATTGTACTCAATGCTGAAGTGAACTGTACAGGGCCTTGTTTTCATCATTAAATGTAGAAAAATACAGGAAAAAAAAAACAATAAAAGGATTGGCCGTTTTGGGTCAGACTTTTTGTCTTGTTCTGATTTCCTCAATGGAGGATCCTGGTTGGTAGGACATCAAATGTGATAGCAGTGTGAAATTATACATATCAAAATATGTATTTTGATATGTATAATTTATTTATTCCGGTAGAAGTCACCTGTGTCCTGCCTGAATGACTATCGTCCCATAGCACTGACCCCAATCATGATGAAGTGCTTTGAGAGGTTAGTCATGCACCATATCAACTCCAATCTCCCCAACACACTTGACCCGCTCCAGTTTGCATACCGTCCAAAACGCTCCACGGACGATGCCATTTTCTCCACCCTCCACCTGACTCTTACCCACTTAGAAAACAAAGACTCTTATGTTCGAAGCTACAAGGACTTAATAAGATAACACAAATGTTTACTTGTGAATGCACCACAAATCATACTGCACTACTTGCTTCTTAACCTTAAATACTATTTTGCACAATATCATGCACAGTTATTATGTAAAGTACTTGTATAGTCTGTCTTAGGTTATGTATAACCGTGGTCCTGCGAGACACGACATTTCATTCCACTGTATGTCCACACATGTAGCGGAATGACAATAAAGCTCAACTTGAACTTGAACTCAACTGAACTTTCAACTGTTTTGTAATTATTTTTATTGACATACAAGCACTGAGCAATGTACATACATAAAGCACAATAGATATGGTAAATGACAGCTCAAACATGCGCGCTTGACACAAAAGAGCCAACAAGGTTTGTTCCCTTTCGAATGGGACCTTGCACTGTGCCCTCTAAAGGACACAATGGGGAATGCCTCCTGCATGACCAATGTCTAAATACGACAATGAACTTGATGTTGGTGGGTGACAGCCTATGATGTTCCTACTAGTGCAACCTGTGAGTATAAAGGGGCACCTGTAGAACACATCCTCTTTGTCTTCAGGAGCCGTTTGTTTGTGGTGTGTCTAGGCAAGCAGCTATGGATAGCACTAGTGCTAAGTGTTTCAGGAAGTGTTCATCAGTGCATGGGTGAGAAGAATGCATGCTCAGTCCTCAAGGAGGCTGAATGCATGCATTGCGATGTTTTTCTTTAAAGAAGCGCCCTTCTTGTTGGTCCCCTTTGTCGAGAGAATTGGGACAACCATCCTCAGCTTGTGGATCAGGTCCTGCAGCGGCTGAGGCGAGTAGGAAACTGAAGTCATGGTGGAGCTCGCCGAAGAGTTTGAGAGAGGACAAATGGACCTTTCTCATTCTTCTGTGGGTGATGAGGATGCACTGTTGGATGAGGATGTACATTGTCTGATACAGCAGCTAGCAGGCTTCTGGCCTAAAGCCAAGAATAGTGGGATGTGGCTGTTGAGGACAAAGTTATTGCCGGGTCTTCACAGCCTGCCTGCCATGCGTACGAGGAGTCGCTTGATGTTATGTACCACGCCACAGACAGATTAGATCTACCTTGAAGGCATGAGAAACGTGAGATTGTTTGCGGTAGTGTTTTCGTTTTTTAGTGTTTAGTGTTGCGGACGAGTGTTTTCTGTCGAGACATAATACTCCGACCTTTATACCCCGCCTGGTCTGCGCCCCGAATCTCTAGGGCAACGGTGTCCAATCCCTCTTCTGAAGGGCCACTATGCTGCAGAGTTCAGCTTCGGCTCCAATTAAACAAATTTGGACACCCCTGCTCTAGGGGTTGAGGACCAAAGACAGGCCCAGAAGGAGAGTGTTGCCATTCGTGCCCCTCATTCTTCGAGGAGTAGGGAGCAGAGGAGATGCGATGACAGGAGACTTAAGGGAAGTGATCCTGAGTAAACACACTCAGCTGAGGTAGGGTGGGGCATGCGTTTAAAAGCTTCCAACATGTCTTATCTATGATGATTTAGGCAGTATTTGATGGTCTAATTGACCTTTCTGATTGGTTCAACAGAGGAGTTTGATTGTGAGTGTAGCGTTGGGGTTTTGAAACTTACCTCGAATGTAGCTAGGCCTCCTTTCAGTTAAGAGTCATTTTTTGGGGGGGACCTCTGTTCCTGGAGTTCGGCCACTGGGCTGCGTCGCTAGGTCTCCTTTATGTTCTAGGCCCCTGAGCTCCGATTAGATCCAAGTTGTATGGCTCTCTTTGAGCCTCCTGATCAAATTTTTTTTTCTTTAGTATAGTGAAATTGTTAGGCTCTCTGTGAGACTCCTTAGCCTACTGTCTTTAGTTAGACCTTGTCTCACTACAGAGAGTTGTCCTGCTGAAGGCTCCACTTCCCAGTCCCCCCCAAATGGTCCTCAGTTGCAGGCTCTTTGCAAGTCTTCTCGGTCTTCCTTGTTTAGGGTATTGTTAGTTCTCCTCTCGCTACAGAGAGTCATCCCACTGAGGCCTCTGCTCTCCTATGCCCCACCTGGTTAATAAGCAATTTAAGAGTTGTCTTACTCTTGCTGAGGCCTCTGTCCTTTGAGCTCAGTTAGGGGCTAGGTTGCTAGGCTGTCTTGTGAGCCTCCCTGACTATTGCCTTTAAATTGGGAACGTTGCTAGGCCACCCCTCATTTTAGAGAGTCATTCTGCTAAGGCTTCAGCTTCCTGGAGCCCCACCTGGGTAACAGCTCTGAGTCTTTAGGCTCTCTGTGAGCCATCTTGCGAAGCTGTCCCGAGCATCGGACATAGCAGTCAGTGTCGATATCCCTTTAAAGGTGCTCTCCAGAACACTGAACCCTTGAGCTTTGCCTGTGGGCTGAGCTTCTTTTTGACTTGTCCCTGATAAGTATGTAACTCAGGCTACATACAGGTTCAGGTGCAGGTGCGTACCTGAGGGACTAAGGCATTAAGAGTGTTACGACCGTTTCTTTTAGGTAAATATTTTTGTTGCGTTGTATTACTCTGTTTCTTTCTTTCCCTCTTGCTCTCCTCTTTGGCCTGCTCTCTCATAGGTTGCATGATGCTGTGGTGACGGCGCATAATTGGTCGCTCTATTAAGGCGGAGTCTTTTAAGAACGCTGCTTGCCAGCAGTCGGGGAGCTCATTGTTGGTGCGAACACGAACGGGTTCAGGGCTCCTGGATTCCTCCTCCGGCCGGCAGCCAAACTAATGTTTAACACCCGCTGTTGGGACCAGAACTTCTCATTTTGTGAAACAGTTTGGGTTTTGTTTTTGGTTAGGAAGTTAGGTAAGCCGGCTGTATTTTTATTTGATAAATTAATTAGGTTATTTAATTTCTCTTTTTTTGTTGTTCTAGACCCCTTTTTTGTTTGTTATGTTGACCTGTGGCTACCCCGAAGGGATGCTCTTCATGTTTCACTTATAATCTTCAATAAACCTAACAGTATGTTGTTTACGTGAATGGCATGCTTGTTTGGTCCCCGACTGGAGTGATTTCTTCTTTAATCTCTGTTTCTTTCTTTCCCTCTTGCTCTCCTCTTTGGCCTGCTCTCTCATAGGTTGCATGATGCTGTGGTGACGGCGCATAATTGGTCGCTCTATTAAGGCGGAGTCTTTTAAGAACGCTGCTTGCCAGCAGTCGGGGAGCTCATTGTTGGTGCGAACACGAACGGGTTCAGGGCTCCTGGATTCCTCCTCCGGCCGGCAGCCAAACTAATGTTTAACACCCGCTGTTGGGACCAGAACTTCTCATTTTGTGAAACAGAGCGTAGGGGTGTCCTGCCCTTTTTCTTTGTGAAACTGTTTGGGTTTTGTTTTTGGTTAGGAAGTTGGGCAAGCCGGCTGTATTTTTATTTGATAAATTAATTAGGTTATTTAATTTATCTTTTTTTGTTGTTCTAGACCCCTTTTTTGTTTGTTATGTTGACCTGTGGCTACCCCGAAGGGATGCTCTTCATGTTTCACTTATAATCTTCAATAAACCTAACAGTATGTTGTTTACGTGAATGGCATGCTTGTTTGGTCCCCGACCGGAGTGATTTCTTCTTTAATTTGTTTGGGAATCCATCACCAATCCTATCTCCATTATCCCCCTTTTGTTCCCTAGACGCGGGGCGTAATAAAGAGTCTTTGGCTGTATCCAAAATCGCCCCCTATACCCTTAAATTGGGCACTATTTGTAGTGGTGTCCGAAACCATAGTGGATGTTCTCGAGTGCACTCATTCGATCCCACAACGCACTGCAAAAACGAGTGTACAACCGGTGCACGCTCAAGGGCTAGAGAATACCCATAATGCATTGTGAGAGTCGCACACCGAATGAATTTCCCCGTCTCACCAGAAGATGGTGCCCGAAACTGAATCATCCATCCATTCATTTTACAAAGCGCTCGTCCACGGCATAATACAGTATAATACAACACAGGAATAAATGCATTGTAAATTGATTACTACATTTTTTAAACTAGGGTTTATACATAATTTCCATGACAGAGTTCAGGATAAATTCTTTCACCTTATTAGTTGAGCTGCCAGTTTGCCAGTTTCAAATGATTAAACAGCAAGCACAAACTATGCAAAAGCGGCAGTCCTTCCGGTGCACTCGGTGTCTGAATTCACTCACTTGTTTTCATTCACTCCTTCAAGTGAACTGTATTAGTGGCCTAATGTAGGAAAAAGTAAATGAGGGTATAGGGGGTGATTTTGGATACAGCCTTTGACTTTATTGTCAGGCACTCATCCCTTCAGCATGGTGTAGTGGTTATTTGTTTCCCATAGTGTCCTCTAGAGCAGTGCTTCTAAAATCTGTCCTGGGAACCCACAACTGCTGCACATTTTGTATGCATCCCTCATAGGCCACACCCAAGTCTTGCAGACTCTACCAATGAGCAGATGAGTTGAATCAGGTGTGTTAGATGAGGGAGACATACAAAATATGCAGTGGATGGGGGTCCCCAGGACAAGTTTTAGAAGTACTGCTCTGAAGGATGCAGTGCGAGTTCCTGTTCGAAAGGGAACATCTCAGGTTATTAATGTAACCATGGTTCCCTTACAAGGGGAAATAGGCACGGCGTCTCCTTACCATGCTTAATGTATTCCTGTGCACGTCCCATTCAGACATGAAGTGGATGACGTGTTTTACAGGTGCCCTTTTATACTCACGGTCTCACTAGTAGTGACATCATAGTTCCTGCATGTTTAGACACATGCTTCAGACACGCCAGATAACCGCACGGCGTCTCCTTACCATGCTTAATGTATTCCTGTGCACGTCCCATTCAGACATGAAGTGGATGACGTGTTTTACAGGTGTCCTTTTATACTCATGGTCTCACTAGTAGTGACATCATAGTTCCTGCATGTTTAGACACATGCTTCAGACACCGGTCATGCCAGAGACATTCCCCATAGTGCCCACTAGAGGATGCAGTGTCTCGTTTCCCTTCTCTGAAACATGCTTACATGATAACCTGAGACATTCTCACAGTGTAGCACAAGCACGTTTGCGCTTCCACAAGAACCAGTGATATTTGTTCTCTTGTGTCAAGCACTGATCTATGGGAGCCTTTTATAATTATGCCTTTTTTTCCCTCATAATTACAAGTTTATATCTTGAAATTCTGAGTTTATATCTTGCTTATATTCTGTTTATAGTCTGAGTCTTTTTTTTCCTTCTTTTGTAATTCTATGGTGGAAACTGCCTTCCATATCGATTAGTGCCAGTGATATTTGTTCTCTTGTGTCAAGCACTGATCTATGGGAGCCTTTTATAATTATGCCTTTTTTTCCCTCATAATTACAAGTTTATATCTTGAAATTCTGAGTTTATATCTTGCTTATATTCTGTTTATAGTCTGAGTCTTTTTTTCCCTTCTTTTTGTAATTCTATGGTGGAAACTGCCTTCCATATCGATTAGTGTATATATATATATATGAGAATAAAAGGTTTAATTAAGTTTGTTCACCATCCAATTAATCGTGTCTTTTCAGATGAGTTGGATTAAACTACTCACTTCCTATGGATTACTTTTACAATGTCTTTATGAACTTTTTGGGGCAAAAATGATGAGAGGGGATGAGTAAATTATGACCGTTTTTTTTTTAAGTCACACAAACTATCTTAGACTCTTGAATTTGAAAAACTACCATGTACTCTTATAGCTCATGAAGCACAAGAATAGATTATTCCAAAACTGGCCAAAATACCTTCTTCTAATTAAGAGGTTTGCCTGTTCAGTTATTTCTGTCAATTTTCCATATACTAAATGCTAAGCAGATTTATTACAAATTATTATTATTATTATTATTATTATTACAGTCTTGGATAAGTATTTGCTCCAAAGGCCAAAGCTGAGAAAGAAAATGGTGCTATAAGGTGGAAAACAGTAACAATTTTAAACATTTTATAAATAGTAAAAATGTTACAGCCTTGCTGACAGAATGAAAACCTGTTAACAAAGAATGCATGATTTTATTATTAAATGGCACTGAGATTAAATATTGCAACTTGAGTTTCAATACAGTTCAAATAATCTGTAAAGAGTTTCAATGCAACATTTTTGTCTGTAAAGTCTTGAGTGTAACTATTTTTTGCACCTAGAGTAAAATAAATGTATGCAAATAAAATGCACATTTTTGCCTGAAAGAAAGAAAGACAAAAATGTCCCTAAGGTTGCACAAGGGTTACATTTTTAGATGCCATTGTGTAGTGTAGCATGAAGATTTGTCCTTTCAGAAATGACAGTAAAGCACAAGCCTGCTAGTTAGAAAGGATCGTGCTTTGTTTTGATACAGAATTCTTTTTATGACTGATTTATTAATTAAACACATAGGCCTATAGTAGGATGCAATACACATTCCTCAGTTTTCATACAATTAAAATCTCCATTGTTCAGGACTGCACACTACTTGAGAAGATGCTTGTTTAAAGCGTGTGTCCCACACAGGTCCGATGACAGCCATCTGCTGGGGTCCAGGCCCCTGGCTTCTCATTGTCAGCTTCAGAGAGAGCAGAAAAGCCCTTCCCCCGACTCCTCATTTCTGAGCTGTTCTCGAGACACACACGGCTCCATCTGAAAGAGCTTGTCCATTGATATTTCAGATTTGAGTTAGAGTCCCTCTGATCATCATCATGAATAATAAAGGCTGAAGTGACGTCAGCGTGAACTCGACTCCGCGAGCGCAAACGCTTTTCACAAGGCGAGCCAAAGCAGAGATCTTAGGCATGTTTGAGGCGGGTTTTGCACGCGAGTAAAGGCAGAAATGCTCCGAGAACCGCGTCGCTTCTCGGTTAGCAGGACTGAGGATGAGACCGCGGGGTGAGTTAGTGGAGAAAGCTAAACATCAGCTCACTTTTGTTTGCGTCTCTAAGCGGAGCAACACAGTAACGGACAGAGCCCAGCGCTTTATGACGTAACAACAGACGATACACTGTAACATTACAAACAACTTTTGATCTTCAAATGCGCGCCAGTGAATGTGGATGAAGGTAATCTAAATCAGGCAACTATTTATTATTCATTGTATGCGTGCAACCTACCAAGTGTTGAACGACCATGAATTAAACTTTAACGTTTTTAACTCGCTTTGGCTGTTTAGGGACATTAATGAAAATGCAACTAGTTTCAGGATGTTTGCTTACAATAGCACTTTTGTTTTATAGAATATGTCTTCCTTATGCTAATAAATGTATTGATGTTTGTATACCAAAAAATCTTGTCAGGCAGACAAGGGTCATTAGATGACATTAAAAGACTTTATTTAAGGATCACAGTGCAGCCTCCAAAAACAAATTCTTATTTTAAATATTTACCATCTTTGCCAACATCATCCAAACCACTAGGTTTTACCCATTTATCAGCAAGAAGTTTTTTTTTTTTCAATCATTTCAAATACAATAATGTTTAGTATGATGATCAGATTCTTTTATTTATTTTAACAGGTCCGAATAAGTGTTGTTTCATTTTTACATAAATATTTTACATAAATGTTATTCTGAATGATGATGGAACATTATTTCATTTTGACATTTTTTCACAGACGTTATTTGAAACGTTAAAGTACTTTACTTACATTTAATATGCTTTTTATGTATATATAGCCTAGTCACTTTTGTAAATTTAATTTGATGTGGATATGTCTTTGACACA
>NW_015637563.1:184075-190140 GCF_001515625.1 Sinocyclocheilus rhinocerous | reverse complement strand
AGAAAGCGAAACATCAGCTCACTTTTGTTTGCGTCTCTAAGCGGAGCAACACAGTAACGGACAGAGCCCAGCGCTTTATGACGTAACAACAGACGATACACTGTAACATTACAAACAACTTTTGATCTTCAAATGCGCGCCAATGAATGTGGATGAAGGTAATCTAAATCAGGCAACTATGTATTATTCATTTGTATGCATGCAACCTACCAAGTGTTGAACGACCATGAAATAAACTTTTAAGTTTTTAACTCGCTTTGGCTGTTTAGGGACATTTATGAAAATGCAACTAGTTTCAGGATGTTTGCTTTACAATAGCACTTTTGTTTATAGAATATGTGTTCCTTATGCTAATAAATGTATTGATGTTTGTATACCAAAAAATCTTGTCAGGCAGACAAGGATCATTAGATGACATTAAAAGATTTATTTATTTTAAATATTTACCATCTTTGCCAACATCCTTCAAACCACTAGGTTTTACCCATTTATCAGCAAGAAGTTTTTTTTTCAATCATTTCAAATACAATAACGTTTAGTATGATGATCAGATACTTTTATTTATTTTAACAGGTCCGAATAAGTGTTGTTTCATTTTTACATAAATATTTTACATAAATGTTATTCTGAATGATGATGGAACATTATTTCATTTTGACATTTTTTCACAGACGTTATTTGAAACGTTAAAGTACTTTACTTACATTTAATATGCTTTTTATGTATATATAGCCTAGTCACTTTTGTAAATTTAATTTGATGTGGATATGTCTTTTTTTTTTATATTGTCAAAAGTATAGTGCCATATTTTTTACTTAATTTATAAATTGTTCACAATTTGGCTTTGCTTAGAATGTGATTTTTTTTCCCCCATGAAAAATAAAAATAAGTAGTACTTTTTGAATGAATAGTATCTTGTGCAAATAAAGAAGGGGAAAAATCATCATACAGTTCAGTTTGTATTACTATTCAAAACATTCTAGAAATGAAGTTAGAGACGTCCATCCAATATGTTCTTGAATATAAACACTAAAAAAAGAATGAATCACTGATTCTTTTTCCATTTGAAGAGTTTTCCATTTGAAATCCAATACCTCTCTCACTGTATTATTTATAAATAACTTATTTGTTATTTGGTGATAGATGGATATCATTTGAACAGCATTGCACCCATTACAAGTGTTTTTCTTTCTTTATTTTCTTTAGATCTGACTGCAGTAAAATGTCCTGCAGTAGCAGTAAGTTGATTTTCATTATGTCATTTACTATCACATCAACAGCCAGGCTTGTGATTTGATTTCTCCTCACTGCTCTGTTTGTGTCAATTCCTCTGCCCTTTGTCCAGCGGCCCTCTCATCCGTCCCGGGTCAGGAGCTTCTGCTCACCGTGCACCTGCTGACCGACCCCGGCGCGTCTCTGCTCCTCCAGCACACTCTGGACCGCCTGCTCAAGCGGGTTTGTCCCGGCCTGCGCCTCTTCCACGTGTCCGAGCGGGCCTGTCCCGTTCATGCCCAGCGCCCCGCGGCCGGACGCCCCTCACACGCCGTCACCATATTCTTACATGAGTCCTACGGAGAGGAGCGTATTCTCCGAGTGCTGGACTTCCTGCAGTGTCCGCCGTGGCAGTATCACCATACAGAGAGCTGCGGTGCTGGAGAGCCCGGCGTTCAGGCTAGTGCCTTACTGAGGCCTTATCTCCTGCCCAGCCGGGACTTCTACAGCCTGGGCGCGGGGATGCCGGTGTGGGGCGTCCGGCCGGTGCACTACGGAGGGGAGGTGGTGCGGGTGACTTTACACAGCACCTATGATAACTTCGAGGACACCGTGCGTTTATATGAGACGGTGCTGCAGAGGAGGGTTGAGGAGCAGAAGACGGGCTTCTGCTGGTTCACGCTGCTCACAGAAGCCGGGTTCAGTCTGCAGCTGGCCATCAAGCAGCTTGCGCCCGGGGTGCGGGTGGAGCCGTGTTACTCCGCCGTGCTGCAGTTCAGGGTGGAGGAGATCGGGCAGCTCGTGCCCTTACTGCCCAACACCTGCTCGCCCATCAGCGCCAGCCGATGGCACACCGAAGACCTGGACGGCAACAAGATCCTCTTCCAAGTAGGTCACCGGAAACATGCTCTGGTTTCTATGTGCACTTTTAGTGTACAGTCATAGTAGGGTTTCTGCGGGTCTTAAAAAGTCTTAATTCACATGTTCACAAATGAAGGCCTTAAAAAGGTCTCAAATCAGAGCAGAAAGTCTTTGTAGAGTCATTGCATTAAATGTTGCATGCACTGCAAAAATGGAATCTTCCTCAGTGTTTTTCTCATTTTTCTGACCCTACTCACAGACATTTGTTCTTGTTTTATTCATAAGCTCACTTCATGTTGAGGAATTTCTTTGTGTCTTAAAAGCGAGACACTGCAGGTGAATAGGGTAAAAAAAAAAACTAATAGTTATCGCCTTACTAACCCAGCTGATTGATTACATTGATAATTGCAAACATTTTTTGTCTTACAAGTTTTCTAAAATGTTAGCTTTAAATATGCAAATTAGTCATTATTTAATGAAATATGCGCTAATTTGCATAAATATCTAGTACAAAAATTGAAACACTGGATGATGTCAGTTTCAAAGTTCTTGTTTAATTTTTTTGACATATTACAGTCAAAAGTTTTTGCAGAGGGAATTCTGGGTATCTAATTTTTGTCACTCCATAATTCATAAAATGCTTAGAACGGACAGAAAAATACACTATATTTTCACAATTTTGGGAGGATAAAATGTTGTATATAATCAAACAAATTATATATGAACAAATCCCTCTGTACAAACCTTCAGGATATAGACAGGAATAAAAATGTAAAGTTTGGTGTGTGTAAAGTGCTACTGAAATGGAGATTTATGGCTCAGTGTAGGAGAAAAAACTCATTTTGAGAAAACGGCCTTTAAAAATATGTATTGTAATTGAAATGTATTGACACAAATAGATAAAGTGCTATAAAAGAAACACTTAACAGTGTCTTTTGGATGTTTTCTTTGCACTAGTCTGAAAAAACACTTTATGAAAAACCAAAAAGCCTAAAATCTCAAACTTGACAGGTGCATGAAAAAACAGTTTTTGCCTGCAGTGTCTCCCCTTAAAGTGTCGATTTCACCCTTCCACAAATTAAGGCCTTATAAGATCAGGAAGTCACGGCATCAAATGTTGCATGCATTACAAAAAAAAAAAATTGTAATGCATGCAACATTGTTATTTTTGTCTTGTTTTCCAGTACAGATATCGAAAAATCCTTAAATCTAGATACAATTAGTTGAGATGCAAAATAAAGATAATGACGTCTTGTTTTCAGCAAAAATGAACAAAATTCAGTTTATGCTTAAAACAAAAAGAAATATCTGGAGTCAGAGAAATAAACTTGTTTTCTCTTTGAAAATGTCATTTTTCTGTACCTTTTGGCAGATACATGTTAAAATCATAAGCTCACTTCATTTTGATGCATTTATTTGTCTCCCCTTCCGTTTATTTTTCTTAAACTATCTTTACTTGGTCTTAAAAAGGTCTTATTAAAAAGACCTTTCAAGTCACCCTTCCACAAACTAATGCCTTAAAAAGCTCTTAAACTGGAGCAGGACGTCTGAAGTCGTAACATTAAAAGTTGCACGAATTGCAAAAAAGGATATCTTACTCAGTATTTTTGTCTTGTTTTCTAATATAAATATTTAAACATCCTTTTATCAACATGCATTTACTTGAGATGCAAAATGAAGAGATGAATCTGAGAAATTGATCGAAAGTTTGAGTTTATGATTTTATTATGATGAATTTTCTTTAATTGGTCTTTAAAAGGTCTTTAATAGTCTTACTTTACCGTCACAAAAGCAGCAGAAACCCTGAATACGCTGGAAAAATATCCTCAGAATATGACTGTGTTATTACATATTTGAACCATATGGTTTTTCTATGAAATATAAATAGGCTGCGTTTCATATGTTTTAAGCCATTTTCCATGAATTTAGTATAAATTGGTCTCCCATTGTCCAAAGCAAATGGTTTATATAATATTATATAATATTGTTTAAAGGTGACCTATTATGCTCCTTTTTACAAGATGTAAAATATGTCTCTGATGTCCCCAGTGTGTGTGTGTGAAGTTTTAGCTCAAAATACCTTACAGATCATTTTTTATAGCTTGTTAAAATTGCCACTTTTAGGGTATGAGCCAAAACGCACCGTTTTCGTCTTTCCCTTTAAATGCAAATGAGCTGGTGCTCCCGGAGAAGAGGGCGGAGCTTCAAGAGCTCAAGCTCCAGCAATACTTGTGCTAGCCTTTGCAAATAAACACTCTGTACAACTCGCTGTGAACTCGTTTAGGGCGGTTCTATGTTAAAACGGCAGTGTCTGTCAACATTCGTGGGCGGGGCCTGTGGCTAATGTGACGTCACATTAACACCAAGTCGGAAAACAGGTAGTTGCAGTGTTGCCAACTTAGCAATTTTGTTGCTAGATTTAGCAACTTTTCAGACTACCCTAGCAACTTTTTCTTCCAAAAGCACCTAACAACAAATTTAGCTATTTTTTATTTTTTTTATTTGGCAACATTTAGCAACTTTTGGGTGGGTGGATTTTTATCATTATAGGGTGGTTGTGTACACACACTGCCAACACACATTTATGTCCAAACACCATGCAAAAGTGAATTTTGCATAATAGGTGCCCTTTAAAGCAAATTCTGTTTTCCTCGTGGTTGAACTTTTACATATTAGATAAGTTGAGTCACCTTTATTTCTACGGCGCTTTACAGCTTCACAGAAAGAAAAAAAAACAGGAAAATAACAGTTGCAAAAATTCATCAGTTATAATGTTACAGTTACATCACTGTAATGATGAGATGGAGGCTTTATGATCTAATGATCTTATTACCACAGCCTTGATGTCTCTGTGTTGGACCTCCAGATGGGAATGAACATGTTTTTGGAGGAGCTGACAGCATCTTTTCCACCACATGACTATACACTGCTGCAATCTGAGAACGATCCACAGAATGTTTCCCCAGATCCTGCATCTAATAGCAGTTCAACTGCATTCAGCAGACATACGTCTCTTTAATATTCATCAAGAGTTCATTTGAGCAGATTGTTATTTGTTAACTACAACATAAGAGCTAGTGTGAATGTGAAGATGTTAATGTGAATATCGTCACTGGCTATAGGCATTAGCATGAGCTGGAGGCCGTTATGTGTATTTGTCTCTTTTATACAATATATTTTTAAAGTAAAGAGAAACAAAGTTATGGAAGCCCATTTCCAGTACATATTAAAATTATGACCTTTTTTTGCAATTGCGAGTTTACATCTTACAATTTTGAATTTCTTTCCCAGAATTGCAATTTTAAATGTTATTTTATTATATTTATTTAATGCATGCATGCAAGCTTCCAAATAAATCAAAGAAAACCTGAAACTGAAAAAAAAAATAATAATAATACTTTTTCTGAAAGTGACTGATCATCACTGCATACTATGGGAGACTGGTGGTCTTGATGGGGACTTTTTGCTTTAACACTTGTGTTTTTGTGCTTTCTATCACACATTTTGATATAATTTTCTTAAATGCATCTGCTACAAATTCAGGTTGAATAATGCAGTCATAACATGGTAACATTCACAACGTATTAATGACAAGTTCCTTATCAGATACAATATAGTTTTAGTTGAAAATGTTTTATAAAATAATGATTCATCGGGTCCAAATGGACCCAGAATGCTCAAATACTATACAGATTTGGAATGCATTATGAACAGGGATTGAAAGTAACTTTTTCACTCACCAGCCAATTTGGCTACTAAATTTTTAAGTTACCGGCCATTCATAACTTCTACTAGCCCAAAAAAATAAAAATAAAAAACATAAATAAACCAACAGTTTGAGGCTGTCTACACTGGGCGTGGGCGTGACAAAGCGACCATTGCAAATCATTTTGTGTCAGTACTAGAGGTGTGCGATATTGACAAAAAATAATATCTCAATATTTTCTGGGATTTTATCGATAAAGATAATTAGACAATATTTTGCTGAGTGT
>NW_015637563.1:159180-181269 GCF_001515625.1 Sinocyclocheilus rhinocerous | reverse complement strand
CGTCTCTTTAATATTCATCAAGAGTTCATTTGAGCAGATTGTTATTTGTTAACTACAACATAAGAGCTAGTGTGAATGTGAAGATGTTAATGTGAATATCGTCACTGGCTATAGGCATTAGCATGAGCTGGAGGCCGTTATGTGTATTTGTCTCTTTTATACAATATATTTTTAAAGTAAAGAGAAACAAAGTTATGGAAGCCCATTTCCAGTACATATTAAAATTATGACCTTTTTTTACAATTGCGAGTTTACATCTTACAATTTTGAATTTCTTTCCCAGAATTGCAATTTTAAATGTTATTTTATTATATTTATTTAATGCATGCATGCAAGCTTCCAAATAAATCAAAGAAAACCTGAAACTGAAAAAAAAAATAATAATAATACTTTTTCTGAAAGTGACTGATCATCACTGCATACTATGGGAGACTGGTGGTCTTGATGGGGACTTTTTGCTTTAAAACTTGTGTTTTTGTGCTTTCTATCACACATTTTGATATAATTTTCTTAAATGCATCTGCTACAAATTCAGGTTGAATAATGCAGTCATAACATGGTAACATTCACAACGTATTAATGACAAGTTCCTTATCAGATACAATATAGTTTTAGTTGAAAATGTTTTATAAAATAATGATTCATCGGGTCCAAATGGACCCAGAATGCTCAAATACTATACAGATTTGGAATGCATTATGAACAGGGATTGAAAGTAACTTTTTCACTCACCAGCCAATTTGGCTACTAAATTTTTAAGTTACCGGCCATTCATAACTTCTACTAGCCCAAAAAAATAAAAATAAAAAACATAAATAAACCAACAGTTTGAGGCTGTCTACACTGGGCGTGGGCGTGACAAAGCGACCATTGCAAATCATTTTGTGTCAGTACTAGAGGTGTGTTACCCGCCACAGCTGATTTTTACCCGCATTTGGCGGGTTAGCGGTTGTTCATTTCAAACCCTGATTATGAGGGTTAAACTGCAGTTTTCTAAATGACTGTTGAACTGAAAGCGTGGCTTTCTCCGCAGGTTAAAGCTCCAGCACAAGCCCAAGGCTTCCTGAGGTCTGCGTTTCCTCTGAGCTGTCCCAGGATGCTGCTGAGGAGCTGTGGGGCTGCCAGACCCCCTTCCACCGCTCCCTGCAGGAGGACGTCCCATCTGAAGGAGCAGGCACTGCTGTGCGTGAGGTCAGGCAGAGAGAGCGCCGGGTCAGACGGCACCCGCAGCTCTCCTCCGGGAAGCTCCTGTTACTCGTCCCAGCGCAGCAGCCCCGCAGGCCTGTCAGTCAACTGGTACGAGCCGGCGATAACCCCCGAAACCTCCCTATCCCGCCTCCGGCTGGAAGAGGAGGAGCCGGAGACCAATGTGGACACGGGTTGTGCTGTGAAGCCGCAGGCCGCTTTAGGAGCGTCTGCTCTGCTGACTCTGTCTAGAGACCTGACACACGGCCTGGATGAGGCTGACGAGAGCGTGAAGAGTGTCCTAGCAGAGACACAAGTAGATGAGTTCTTCATCTGACTCTTCATTCTTATGCAGTTGGAAAAGCAGGCAGCACACATTTACGTGAACGCATTTGGCAAAGCCGCTCACAGTGCATTCACATTGCATCAATTCAAGGATTCCCTGGGAATCAGACAGCAATACTGTCGCTTTCATACACTCACATTATTAATTACGCAATCTTAATAAATGATCGATTAATATAATTCCATAATTGCATTTTAGGGGTTCAGAATAAAATGAAAATGCCTCTATTTTGCATTTTAATACAGCTTTTTCAATACAAATTCTATGATCAAACTAACAATTTCAGTGAATTAAGGATTTTGTAGCTAATTTCAGAATTACAATTGGTCCCCTTCAGCTTTAAGGGATTATTTCATCCAAAAATGAAAATTAGCTTAACATATACTCTCTATGATCGATTAATATAATTCCATAATTGCATTTTAGGGGTTCAGAATAAAATGAAAATGCCTCTATTTTGCATTTTAATACAGCTTTTTCAATACAAATTCTATGATCAAACTAACAATTTCAGTGAATTAAGGATTTTGTAGCTAATTTCAGAATTACAATTGGTCCCCTTCAGTTTTAAGGGATTATTTCATCCAAAAATGAAAATTTGCTTAACATATAATCTCTCTCTCAGGCCATCCGAGACGTAGATGAGTTTGTTTCTTCATCAGGTTTGGAGAAATGTAGCATTGCATCAGTGTCTCAGCCATGGATGCTCTGCAGTGAATGGGTGCCGTCAGAATGAGACGTACAAATGAACTTTTAGTGACATTGGTATTGTCTGATGATGGCAGTTTAATCACAACGCATTGAGAAATGAATGTTCTGTTCAAACAGGCTGGCTGTGTTCATACTCTTTAAAGTATTTCTCCTGCACACCTGCAGAAATAGTAGAAGTAATGCTAGTACTGTATTCTGAACACACATCTTCTTACAGTGTAGCATGAGCCAAATGATTCATATGTTATACAGTACATTGTAAACAAGCACTGTGCCAAGGCAAATGAGTGTAGTGATGAAACTAATAAACCCTAATTATGCAGATTTATGTTATTCCAGACACAGAGACATCAAAATTGATGTAAAAAAACAGGTCAAATATGCAAATCAGACTGATGTCAAAAACTTGGCATGACGTTGATTTGATGTAAATTGAACATCAAACATATTTCAGCGTGGGATTAACTTCCTATTTTTACTCAATTAACACTGGAACAAATTGCCTTTAAAATTGAATTTGAAACAATGTTACAGCATCTTGATCAAATCTTGACTAATATTTGATGTCAAATTGATATCAAGGCGCCCACTGAGAAAGCACTGTATTTGTCTCAGGACTGTTTATTGTATTTCCACTAAATTATTAGTACTAAAAATTTCAACTCAGCATAATTTCCGAGACTGTCTCAGTATTTTGACAATGTATTTTTATGAAATGTATTAAATACATAGTACTTTGTATGTACAGTTATTACTTGTAAATTAATGTCATATAGGTTGGTAATAAACTAATTTAATAATTATGTAGTAATATGAAGAAGGATGTTTGAAATAAATCAGTCCTCTGTCAATTTGGAGGATTTTGGTAAGGTAGCCTTCATTTAGTTTATTTTGAATGATTCATAAAATGTATCATTCACTTCTTTGATTACCCACAATCCTTTGCACACATTCCAATAAATAGAAGAAGAAAAAAACTGAACGTTAGCACTGAACCAGAGTTAATTGAAATGTAGTTCTGGAGATGAAAACATTCATGTTTTTATTAGTTTTGCATCTTGAAGCCTCAGAAGCAGGGCTGTTTCTGACCAGTTTGACGCTTTTCCCACGGCACCACACAGCTTATGTTGTCATTTAATAAGCATTGAAATAATTCACCAACAGTGACTTTTTTCTGTTCACACTTGCAAAAACCCTCACTTCATATTCACTCCATGTCAGGATAATTATAGTTAACAAACTAAAACAATTTAAAACAAAAATGTTACTTGAAATAAAATAAACATTAATTGAAATCAAATATAAAAAGTTTTATTTCAGCTAGTTGCCAAGGCAGCATTTCACATTTTCATTTAGTTTAACCTGACATACTAAAATAAAGCAAAATGTGTGTGTATATATATATATATATAATAAAATAACACTTTATGTGTTCAGTGACGCATTACTTTTATTTTAATGTCTTTTTAATTAATGCAAGATGCATTAAATGAAAAATAAATGGACAATGCTTACGTCAACAGTAATATGCTTTATTAAACCATAAATTAGCCCAAGTATAATTCCAAGAATATATTATTTTTTTTGTTTACATAATTTTTTTTAGATAACATTCTAAATAAATTAACCAAAACAAAAATATCACATAATAATTTTCATTAAAAAATATGAATATAGTAAACCTTGCTCTACAGTTCTGTGCAAACAAAGGCTTTAATGGCATGCCCAGTATGTTTGTAACTTTCCTAGCATTAGACTCAATTTAGAGGATATAATACAGCTAAGATGGCGACTGATGCATTTGATTGGGATAATATTTCATATGAGATAGATGTTGGTATTGGTAATCAACCCAACACTTTTTTCTAAATATATCATTTCAATTGGCTAGACTAAATATTTGGACTTCTGATCGCTGTCTTCCTGGTAACCTGCTTAAATGTACTTAACACTGTGAATTTTTGCAAAAATGCAATGTCGTGATGTTACCTGTTAACCTGGGTGCTGATGCACTCCGCATAAAACATCTCACATTAAACATCATTACATATGCTATGGAAGCCCGTTTCCGCCACTGAATAAAAAAAAAAAAAAGAAGGTTATTGACTTTTTTCTCAGAATTGCGTGATATAAACTCATAATTGCGAGTTAAAAAGTCATATTGTGAGATATAAACTCACAATTGCGAGTTATAAAGTCATATTGCGTGATATAAACTCATAATTGCGAGTTAAAAAGTCATATTGCGTGATATAAACTCACAATCGCAATTCTGACTTTTTTTCTCACAATTTTGACTTTTTCTCAGAATGAGAATTTATATCTCAAAATTATGACTTTTTAAATCGCAATTGCGAGTTAAAAAGTCGCAGTTACCTTTTTTATTTTTTATTCAGTGGCGGAAACGGACTTCCATACATTTGTAGACGTAAGCAAGATATTTCTGTCGTTTGTCTCCCTCTGCTGGTCAGAGCAGCTCATTATCCCGTAGTGATGGATTTGTGTGGCAGCCGATCCACGGCAGTTTCTCTGCCCACTGTCCAGTCGCAGTGATCCGCACCTTTCCAGGATCAAACCTCCAGTGCTGCTGCTCTTTGAAGAAATACAGCTTTCCGTCCGGTCGAGTCAAGGCCCCGTTGAGTCCGCGTGGAAGCCCCTTCCAGTCCCGCAGGGCACGAGGATAGTACGGCTCCACGCTGAGAGACTCCGGGTTCAGGACGTAGTATCGGGATCCTCTGAAGAGCACCATGCGTCCCAGCGGCTGGTAGAAGAAGGCACAGTCAGGGTGATTCGGCAAACCCAGGTCACTGCTCTTCATGGGGAATCCAGGGTCCAGATCAGAGCCCGAGTAACGCCAGATCTGCCGTCCTGCCAGGAGAAAGCAGCATGGAGATGAGTGGAGTACATGCAGCTTAACCCTCTGCTGGTTGGTCATTTTCACATTTCACTTTTCATTTTTTTTGCTTTATCGGAATCATACAAAACTTGCTTTGTGAACAACAACAAAAAAATCCTGGCCATGATTCACAAAGGTTAAATAGTCTTGAAAAAAAACAGTCAAAATGACTGCACTGGAAACTAATGGTTAGCAGTTTTAGAGTAAAACACGTTTTGGAAAATATATATTTCATATAACATTTAAAATTAGTATTTGTGTGCATTTTTCATAATAATAAACTTCTATAACTTTTTGGGGCTTTACTTCATTAAATTTTTTTTCAATCCAGCATAACTTGCCAAGAGATAGACATAAGTCTGTGCTCCAAGGCATTAAAGATCGATGACGGTTTAAGTTGGAAATGTCATTTTCAGGTCTATGCTCAAAAAGTGCTAAAAATGGATCATAACTATTCCATAAATATAATTTAGTACCATAAAATCCCCCCAAAATACAAAATATTGAATAAAAACATTATCAAACTATTTGTTTGTTTTTGACTGGTTTACCTAAAAACTATGAAATTCTGTCATCCTTCACTCACACTCAGGTTTTATTAATTAATTAATAAATAGCATATTACACAACTGTTGCAAGTATGTTCAACTTTACCCAAATACATGCTGTGCACTCAGGCATTTGTTACATACTATACAGCAAATTCAACTAGATTTTTTATATCATTGCAAAATGTAAATTATATTATCGCCCTGCGATATATTAAAAGTTGGATTTAGAGTACATCCAACTTTACTGGCACATATACAGTACACTCACATTATATACTTTATAGCAAATCTCAGCTGTGTGATTTTTTTATATCATCACGAGATGTAAACTATATTGTTGCACAGCTCTATGTATGTCCAAACTTTATGCACACACACATACAGTACACTCACACAGGGCAAGTATAAGACCATTTTACAAACCCATTTGGCCAATTCACTGAAAAGAAAGAACTTTTTCCGTGAACAAAATTTGGACCTGTTCCGCACACAAAAGTGTATGGATTACTTTTATGGTACTTGTTCAAATCTATTTTGAAGCTTAACAGCAGCTGGGGCTCATGGGTCTGTCTCTACATTAACAACATGATTAAAAATCTAAGAGAAACGATGAAAATGCCTGATTTGACTGTTTACCCTCATCTCATCAGCTCTTCATATATAAAGCTGATGTATCTCATCCACAATGACCACTTCTTTAAATTCTAAAAACTCTTGGTAACACTTTATTTTAGGCTCTCTTAACTAGTTGCTTATTAGCATGCATATTACTAGAATATTAGCCATTTATTAGTAGTAATTAAGCACATATTAATCCCTTATTCTACATGACCTTATTCTACATCCCTACACTGTAAAAAATGACCGTGAATTTAACGGTAAAAGTAAAAATGTAATGTAAAATGTAAAAATGCTACAGTAAAAGCCTGTTAAATGGTTAACGGTAAATTTCCCTACTATATACGGTGAAAAAACCTAACTAATTATTAATAAGCAGCTAATTAGGAATTTATTGAGGGAAAAGTTGTAATTAATAGTGAATAAGTGTTCTAAAGTATTCTAAAGAGTTACCAAGCTCTTATACATTATACACAAATGTACTGAAATTTACACTCATTTTAAACAATACATCAAAGTGGATTTTTACATTTTCTGATATGTTCTATCACAGAAAGTCACACTCATGTTCACTGTTTCATGCTGGTGGGATGATCTTCCCAAACCATACCCAGACATCAGAATCCCTGATTATACACAAGAAACAGTGAAAAACTCTATCCTATGGAAGCCCGTTTCTGCCATGGAATAAATAAATTAAAAGGGTAAAGTTAATTGCAACTTTTTATCTCACAGTTCAGACTTTTTTCTCTGAATTGGGAGTTTAAATCTTGCAAATGGTTTTTTTTCTCACACTCTCTCTCTCTGCCACGGAATAAAATTATGGAAGCCCATTTTCAACTCTGAATAAAAAATATAAAAGGTAATTGTGACTCTTTATCTCAAAATTCAGACTTTTTGCTCAGAATTGAGTGGTATAAAAATATATTGTATTTAGATATAAACTTGCATTTATAAGAAAATGACAGCTGAGAGCTGACTTTTTTTTCATCTCAGAATTGGATTTACTAGTAATTGCGAGTTTATATCCCACAGATCTGACAAAAATGTCAGAACTGCGTAATACAAACAAAACAAAGTCTAAAAGGCTGCGTTTACACTGCAAGTCTTAATGCACAGATCCGATCTTTTGACCATATCCGATTTTTTGGCACGTCTGTTTACATTCACTTTAGACACGACTGGTATCCGATATCTGTGTTTACGTTAATTCCCGCCCAAAAGGATTGTCTGCAGTGATCGCTTTACTATGCACATGGTAGACCCTCGGGTTTTAAATGGCCGTGCTTTTAAAATTATTTATATAATTCACGTCGAATGGCCATTATTATTTGCCAGCATGGACAACGGCTGTCATGGATGTTTTGCAGCACAAAATCTGACTGAACGGATAAAGACCGGAAAATAACGGTAATTTTATCTACAGCTCGTTAGAGGTAGAATTCTTTAGTGAAATAAAGATGATATTTATTGAAATGAATTCGAATTAAGGAGAGAGAGAGAGAGAGAACGAGCGCATGCACCCACGTGCGAGCGAGCGATTGTGAAGCATTGCAAACAAGCTTGTCGGTTTAATTACAAGTTATCACCTCATTGGTGAGAAATATATGTAGCTTTTAGCTGTTGTATTTTCAAAATTCACGGGGCGGGGGTTGAAACCCAGCTCCTGAATGTGCAATTTCTTACCTATAAAAAGTTTCCATCTCAATAAAACGTGAGCGCATACACGTGTGCAACAAATTCCGATCTGTGTCAGATGTGAGCGAAAGATCGGATTTTTTGTGCCAGTGTAAATGCAGCCTATCTTGCAATCTATCTTGCAAAATGTAAACCAGCAATTCTGAAAAAAAAATAAAAAATTCAGAATTGTGAGCTAAAAAGTCACAATTATCTTTTCATTTCTTTTTTTAATTCCAGGGCAGAAACAAGCTTCCATATAAAATAGAAAAAAAGGTCATTTCAACTTTATCTCACAATGCTGACTTTTTTCTCGCAATTGCCAATTTATATCTCACTATTCAGACTCACCATCTCAGCATGCTTGCATGTTTATATCTCAACGAGTACTGAGATTGTATCTCGCAATTCTAAAACAATGTCAGGATTGTGAGATATAAACTCAGAATTGCAAGAAAAAAGTCTGAAATGGGAAACAACTGTGAGATAAAAGATGACTTTTTTATTTGTAATCCCATGGAGGAAACAAGTTTTCATTGCATAACATCATTCCTGCTGATGTTAATTGGATTTTTTTTCCTTGTCTTATTTTCCTCTCTGTTCTAGCCTGTATTCTTCTAGACGATGTCTGTACTCTGTATTTTAAGCACTTCTTGTGTTTGTTGCATTGCTTTGTCATATCCCTTATCTGTAAGCCACTTTGAATAAAAGCCCCTATATAAAAGTTATCACCGGCATTATTAACTGGAGAGATTCTCTTAGACATGAGTTCACAAGCAAAACTTGTTCAAAATAAAAACGAATGATGAAAATGAAAATAATATTATATATACCTATTTACTTTTGTAAGGCTGGTTCCTGGTCTTATTGTGAACAATCCATCAGTGCATGTTATATCATAGAAAATCTTTTTCCTTAATAATCAACTAAAAAACACAAAACTTGCTCTTCTTTCCTCTTTACATTTCTCCTGACATAACTTGGCAAACTCACATTCACCCATGTCCACTTTTCACAATGCACAAAATCAAGACCAGCCTTGTATATTTTTTCCTGGTTGAATATCCTTTTTTCACTTGGAAATTCTAATAAATTTACAAGTCACTTTGAATTTAAAACTGAATACATTATCATGTTGCATTGGACAGGGACACTTGAAAAATCCTCAAAAGCATGATTTTGTAATATACCGTAACACTTGCATTACCTGTGTTTGGAAAACTAAAGTCCAGCCTACCTTTAAAGAAGTAGAGTTTGCTGTCGAGTGGAGAGAAGGCAGCCGCTTCAATAGCCAATGACAGCTTTGGCCAGCGTGTGTGAAGAGGAAGAGGAGCGCTCACGCTGCCATTAAACACCGCCCAGAAACGATGGCCCTGAAACACCAGCACTGTCCCATCCTCATCTGCAGAAAAAACACCGCTTCACACAGCTCCAGGAAAACTGATCTCAGTGAGTAACAGAAGAATAATGGCATGTCTTCTTGTTCTTACCCATGGTGACGGCATCAAAGAAGCCCTGGCAGTACTGGGGTGTGCGGGAACCTCCTTTAGGGTCTGGAGAAGTCTGCCAGTCCCGCATGGCCCATCTCAGAGCCCCTCCCGCCAACTGCTGCACTGAATCCCCCGCTGGTTTCCCTGCACACAAGTATATGACACTGGTGCACAAACATCCACTGATGTCCATTCATACGCATATGAATGTGGGAGACCGGAAACGCAAACTCTCAAATTGTGCTGCATTTTAAAGTTTGGTGAACTCTGACCTGTGAACTCGTATTGCATGAAGACGTGTGGCCAAGAAGATCTGTGTGGCCTCTCAATTAAAAAAAAATTTTCTCTGTTTTTTCTTTAAAAAAAGACGGCACAGAGTGTGATGTTGTCACAGTTCTGTTGCTTTGTGTTGTGCTCTGTTGCCTTTGTTGACTTAGTTTCTCAGTCTGTTTGATCATTATTATATTCACGTGTCCTCATTAATTACTTTCCTTCTTATTTATACTCCCTGTTTAGTTCAGTTCCTTAGTCTATCTGTCTATCTGTGGATATTATTTAAGCCTGTTTTGGAACTTTCTGTTTTTTTTATCGTCCTCATCTCTGCAACCATATGTATGAGTTTTTAAAAAATAAAGGGCCAACAATAAAAACATTTTGCTGTAAGTGGGCCTCAGGGAACATTACTAAATTTTCTTTGTAGGATCCTCTTTGTCCGCTTACATTTAATGCACTGAATTCAGCTCGTCTGAAATAAAAATAAAACATCTGATGGCAACTAATTGTTTTCTCAATTCTTAGAATTGTGAGATATAAATGTTGAATTCTGACTTTACTTCTCAGAATTCTGTTTACATCTCGCAATTCTGTCTTTTTTTTCCACTACGAAATAAAATATAAATAATAATTGTCTTTTTATTTCGCAATTTTGTCTTATTTCTCGCAATTGCGAGTTATCGTCTTGCCATTTTTCTCAGAATTGTGGGGGGAAGCGATTCTGAGTTTACAGCTTGCAATTCTTAAGAATTTCTCAGAATTGCAAGAAAAAAGTCTGAATTGTGAGATAAAAATTCGCAATTACCTATTTTTAATTTTTTAACCTGTGGCAGACACAAGCTTCCATACAAAAGTCTGTGATTGTGGTGGAATTCAGAACACAATGCTTCTTCTGATACACATGAACACACACCCAAACAAACATTTGTGTTAACAGCAGATCATATCTGAAGAAGTGATTTTTGTGATGAGTTTCTACATGGAGTCATGTTGGCCTGAATGCATGCAAAGTGTGTGATTTACAGAAAGAGTGACTGTACTAACTGTGACTAACACTGTAATATATTAGAGCTATCAACAAGCACTGTGTGTGTGTGTGTGTGTGTGTGTGTGTAATTTAACCATTCAAATAGAGTCCAGAAAAAAAACAAAAAAAAAAAGATTTTTGAAAAACTTGAATCTGGAAAAATTCTAATGGAATTTGGGAAAAAATAAAATGATTTTCATAGGACCTTATGTTTGTTTCACCACAGCCTCACAAAATTAGCTGTATTCATTATGTGAAAATAACAGGGAGGGTTTCATAAGATATGAACTGGTATGTTTGCAAATGTTTTGGTGAATCTGAGTAAATCTCAAGAAGAAAGGGTTTTTTTTTTTTTTATCTAAAAGTGCTGGAAGTTTTCTGTGATTGCTAGATTTAGAGGTGAGGTTAGGGTAAGGGAATAGAAAATACAGTTTGTACAGTATCATTTGGATATTTGAATGTCATTTGTAAAAGTTCATTTTGCCAGAATTTTTTGTTTTGTTTGGTGTTTCATAACATGTTGGCTGCATATTTTGCAAATATGAAAGCATTCCTTACAAAACTTGTTGAGATTTTCTAACCTATGACAAGAATTTATTTAAAAATAGGTATTCCACAGCAAAGGTTTATGTTTCACAAGCATTTTCCAACCTACTTGTACAAAAAGAAAGCTTTCAAATCATATCTGATTTTTTTTCCCCTGGAAGGCTGAAAGAAAGATCAGTCTGGCAAACTCAGTGAAACGGTCTTGAGTTATGATCAGGCCTAGCTCTTCTCATGCGCTGGAGATGGATGCTGTGGAGGTTTTCTCTGCGTGCCGTGTGTAAACCTGCCTGACACACGCTTGAGAAACAGCTGACAGCTTCACCGGCCCAGAACTGGAGTTGAGTTTGTCTTACTGTGTCTTTCAGCGTCAATCTGTTTACCTGTGTTTGTAGGGCCCTATGATTTCCATGATACAGAAAACACGGACGGAATCCTGTCATAAAAAATGGAATTTACCCGATAATGCGGAATGTCACAGAATTTGCCAAATTGGAATGAATAAATGAAAAATAGGACAGTACACTTGCATCCAATGGCGATATGGACTAGTGTCTGTGAATAATTAACTGCAAAAAGACTATTTAAATATGAATGCTGCATGTTCTGTGTCTCTGTGTGAATGCATGGTGCAGATGCACGGATTCAAGCATGACGCTCGTGACGTTTTTCACTAAATGAGGACTACTGAATTACTACTACTACTGATACAGTTATTATTTACATTTTATTTTTAAAAGAATAGTACACAAATTCAATGTTTTAATTTTAACAGTAAACCTCTGTTGTGCAGCAAATAAATAAATAAAGGGTTTGTTTAATCTTTATTTGATGAAAAGATCGATTAAATTAAAGTTCTATGCCGTCATTTGTAAGTACATAACACAGAATTTCTATGGGGAAAGAAAAAAAAATAAAATGATTTTCATAGGACCTTATGTTTGTTTCACCACAGCCTCACAAAATTAGCTGTATTCATTATGTGAAAATAACAGGGAGGGTTTCATAAGATATGAACTGGTATGTTTGCAAATGTTTTGGTGAATCTGAGTAAATCTCAAGAAGAAAGGGTCATATTTCACCCAAAAATTAAACGGAAATGTTGTTGTCATTGCTATAATGATCTTTAGTAATGAATACCTTCCAACAATGATTTTTAAATTAAAATGAACAAATTCAGTATTATTATGATGTATATTTAACAATTTAAATAATATAATTGTTCGTTCACTTAACAGTAAAGAGACTGGCATTGTTCACATTACAGTAATCTGAGTAGGGATGGAAATGTGCTTTTAATGAAAATATTGTTGCAATACAAACAATCTTAAAACAGTCTTTAAATATGATCCTAAAATGAAATCTATATGTTGTAGAGACTATGCAAATACATTTAAGCATTTAAGTGTCATTTTTCTGTGAAGGTGTTTGTGTGTGAGAGAGTGAATAAAATAGTAGAGAGTAGATATAAATTGAGATTAGAAGAGTACTAAACTCATTTATATTCATTGCTGTTCTCAGGTAAGCACACAGGTGAGATATAGAGGTATTTTACACCATCTATTTTCTGAAACAATCTGCCAATGCATATTTTCACAAAAACAAAAAAATAAAAAGTCACGATTGAAAGAATCATTATGCATATAATCCTTATATGAAGATGGTTTGAGCTTGTTTAGTGACTAAACTCTGGTACATAGTCGCTCATCTAAAAAACTCAAAGTTCATTAACATTAGAATGAGGTTAAGAACACATTCATGTGTGTATGCAAGTTATATATACAAAAAAAATCTATGCAATAATTAGTAAATGACACCCTCTTACTCTTAGTAAAGGCCAAAACCCTGTTCTTTGCTGCCAAAAGCGGTAACACTTAGTATAGGGACCAATTCTCACTATTAACTAGTTGTTTATTAGCATGCCTATTATCAACATATTGGCTGTTTATTAGTACTTATAAAGCACATATTCTGCATGATCATATTCTACACCCCTAATCCTACCCAATACCTAAACTTAACAACTACCTTACTATCTATTAATAAGCAGCAAATTAGGAGTTTATTGAGGCAAAAGTCATAGTTAATGGTTTGTTAATAGTTAGAATTGGACCTTAAAATAAAGTGTGATCCTAAAAGCCTGCAATATTACAAATAACAAAAAGCTTTTCAGAAGTCCAGACAAGAAAAGAGATGCTTGTTTACCGTACAGCTGTTGTATAGCAGTGATATCATCCCAGCTGAGCAGCGCATTCGAGCCCATCTTCTTATAGTACGGTGACATTAGAGCGTGACGGACAGGCGAATGCACCAATCCCAGAGTGTGGCCAATTTCATGGGCCGTCACCAGGAACAGGTTGTGTCCTTTGAGACCGTTCAGGGTCCAGCGTTCAGACAAGTCAAAATGAGCTTCACCGCGGAAAGGGAAAAATGCATGAGCCAGAGCGCCACCTAAAGAGCAGAAAGAAAGAAATTAAGAATAAATAGCTATGTCACGCAGCTTTCATGTCCCGTTCTGAATCCTAGATGAAAGACTGCACATAAATATGGAAAAAGAGAGTTGGTACATGAGTCTATCAAACGGGGAAGAATCAGGTGGTGGCTTCTTAATTTATTTAAAAGCCCTGAATCTTTTGGGTTTCTTCATAGTGTTACCAAAAATATCAATTTTTGATACATACCTAAACTGAAATATTTGAAATGACTCAGTACTACTTTTCCACAGTATCGATAAAGTGATACCAGCATCATCTCTTCTCTCTTCACACACACACAGCAGTCCAACAGAGTGCCCCCCTCATTCACACAATCAGAGCCACGCCCCCTCATTCACACACTCAGAGCCATGCCTCATCTCATTAGGTGCGTTTGACTTCATGCAGCACTGCGCAGATCGATCGCAATCTGACTTAAAGCAGTGCATGCCGGTTAGTAATTTTGTCCGACTTGAGACGGCGCCCGACGCCACGTCACTGTCTGTCACGTGTGGCATCAAAGCACCGCGAGAGCGTTTCGAGAGCTGACTCAGCCGACGCAGTTTCTCCAGACGACGACACAGCCATTTCACGATTAGCCAGATTCACCGCATGACAACTATCACGTGTGTTTCTGGTTTTAAATTCCAACAATAGCCACAAATCTGTGTTTTTAGAACAGTAAAAGCTTTTTTACTGTAGTCGCACACTCAGAGCCATGCCTCATCTCATTCACTCAGAGCCACACCCCCTCATTCACACACTCAGAGCCACGCCCCCTCATTCACACACTCGGAGCCACGCCCCCTCATTCACACACTCAGAGCCACACCCTCTCATTATGTGCTGTTGCTGCCTCTCGATTACTGAAAATCACATTAGTTGATGCAAAACTAACTTGACTAAATCACACACACACGCACACACAATTTATATTTTCATGTTTTCTCAAGCAAAGCAAATTTTGAAAGTTCACTGAAAACATTTCTTCCTACATTTTTCTTGGCATAGACAAAGTATGTTGAAGGTTCGTGTTATTTGGCAACATGCTTCAGCAAACTGATCAAAGTGAACGTGTATATAATGGCTGTTCCTGGCAAAACTTTTAAAATCGACACCTGTCATAGTGTTTCTTATTTGTTGTCTCTGAAAAAAATTATACATTATTTAGATTCCAACCTGTCTTACTGTTAAGTGTCCAAAGTGACATTTTTTTCCAGATATATTTGACATAGTTTTGAACCAGATCCTATATTAGTTCAATTTGGGACTTACACTGGTACAATAACAGTTTGTTTCAGGATATCTGAAAAAAAAAAAAAACTTTTGCTTTGGAAGAAAAATTGTATCCCATCTCTTAAAATGTGGCTTACACACTTGACTGGTAAATTATATTTAGAAATAATTAGATATACCTTAAAGGGAAAAAAAAGTTTTGAAAAATGTGAAAAAAATCTGGTCCTCTTTTATTTATTTTCTTCAAACTGGTAATCAACATGTTTTTCATTTTCTGCTTTTACCTTTGGATAGCACTTTTGGGCTGAGTTTTTGGTCTGGAAATTTGGTGTTTTTTTGTATGGTTTGTAGTCCATTTTTTTCTTTTTTATGTGGTTTTTTTTAAGTGTAGTTACAAATGACCATTTTCTGCAAAATAAATAAAAAATAAAAAATAAATAAACCGCCTGCCACTGTAATACACAGCATGGCACAAATGCCATCCATAGACATTAGGTTTAAAAAATATCATGGAATATTCCTTTTAAGACTAGAATATTGATGGTCACTTAATTAATTAATTTAAGAAAGAAAGAAAAAAAAAAAGAAAGCATCACCTGGCCCGTCAAATGCATTTCCTGTCCCATCATTATGTTCTCCTTCAAAGAAGGCCAACCGGATGTCGGCAGGACCCTGCTGGAGCTCCTGGAAGATCAGTCCGGACACATTACTCCACAGCTGGAACGCCATCTTCACTGCCATATGCACTTGACTGGGAGACAGATTACGCGGCCAGTTCATGATACGATACGTCAGGTGACGTTTGTGCCACTTCTCTCCTGTGGAAGTACGGACCAGTCTCAAAACCAATGTTTAATCGTGACATTTCATCTTAACATTAGCATTTGTGAGATTTCATTCATCTAAGGTTCAACTGATGCTGTATTTCATTTAGATTTGTATGCTAACAAACTAGTTTCATTTTTAAGTAAAAAAATAAGTTGGAAGTAAAGTGCAAAAGACCCCAGAACAATGCTGTTGCTAGTGTGTTTATAATTTAAGTTAATAACTACTGTAATTCTTTTATTTAATTACATTTAACACATCTTCATAGTCAAGTCACCTTTTTATAGTGCTTTATGCAATACAGATTATATTCAAGGCAGCTTTGCAGTATAGGCCAGTAACATAATCAACGATGCTTTAACTTCAAATATGAGGCAAATCTGAAAAGTAGCTCTTAAAATGCATGATCAATTCATTAATCAGTTCAAGTCAGTTCAGTGTTGATTCAGTTCAGATCAATAACAGTGTTGATGCAAAATTCATGAGTTCTCAGTTTTGTTTTCATCTGACAGCATCAGTTCAGTCACATCAATGATATTACTGAATATTAAGGGTATTTTAGATCCAAATTTAGACTTAATTAACACCTAATTTTGTATTACTGTATACATTAATGACACCTTTAAAAAAAACTAATAAAAATTATATCCAATGTATTTTACATATTCTGCAAAAATCAACTGATTGCATCCAAAACATTCTAAACTGACAAGAGCTCAGCTCAGTACGTAATTAGCTTAACATGAGAGGTTTTGTGAATTGCACACATAATTACAGACTTCCAAGACACTAAGGGCCAGTTTTACTAAACAGGGCAAATTAGCGCGAGAGCGCAATTACAAAACAGCGCCGATGGGCTTGGACATTTCTGAAGGTGATTTACTAATAATGCACAAATTAAAGAACAGACGCAACATCTCATTTACATATCGACCAATGCAATATACCAAGAACAGTGCAAATTAGTGTAGTCGCAAATAGAGAATAAAGAAATAAAGAAGCCACAGTACGTTGAAAAATGAAGGGTTGCTAGAAGTTTTGATAGACCTGCGTGACTCCTAGTTGAGGGTTCAAAGTCGTCTTTTATTTCCTGAAGCAAGTTAAAAATAACCTGGCTTGGCAAATGATGTGTTCGGATAATGTGTTCTTCTGGCATTCAAAATAAATTAATAAGTGTAGAAAAAAATCCTCTCCCTTCTACCACGCGCTCTCGGTGCCTCCTCCTAGCAACAATAACTGCAGCCATTTCAAGCGCGAAATAGTTTAAGACATGCTTTTTTGGGCGTTTAGTAATGGCACAAATGCCATTAATTTGACGAGCGCAAACGTCAGTAAAACGCGTTGCGTGATTCATCTGAATACTCTGAATAATTCGTCACTGCACGTCTTTAGTAAGACCTGACAGTACAATTATATCGCCAAAATACGGTTCGCGCTGGCGCAAGCTGTTAGTAAAACTGGCCCTAATAACACTGCTGTCAGAAGGTAACGTGTGTGGTTTTTCTCCATTATACCATAATTCCTAATAAAGCAATAAGCCCCAAGAAGTTTACAGTAAATTTAACAGCTAAGGGGCATTGTTAAGCACAACGGGGTTGTAAATTCACTGTAAACCACGGCTTCACGCGGGGCTTATTGCTTTTATAAAACGGTTATTCCATATACGAGTATCCGAGTAGCGCTGCACGATATATCGAAATTATCAAAATATCGCAAATGTAAATATCGCAATATGCATATCGCAAGGGCGTGCGATATCTGAATAATTTTAATAATAGGCTACTTAAATCAAAATGTTGCAAAAGGTCAAAGTTTTAGTTCGACGCATATAAGTGCAATAAGTTGCAGAAAACATTCTCGCAAACGCAGTCGGTTATGTTTTAAATGAATGTAAACAGCTGAGAAAGAAATCGGATGTGTATCATTATACTGGATCCGTGCAGTCGGATTTAAAGGGACAGCAGCCCTTTATAAATACCTGCTGCTGAATATGTCACTAATGTTAATCAAACAACAAAACGGCTATAACAAAGATTAATCTAAATTTAATTCATACAGTGAACGCTATGCAGTGTTATTTTACACTTAATTATTAAATTTCTGTATCTGAATACTACTGTTTATTTTATCTATGCTTGTAAATTGTGTTGTTGTTTTTTTCATTTTTCTTTCTTTTTTTACTGACTGTTAACTTGCCTTTAATCATGTTTGAACTTTCTCAGACTGTAGTTTTTGCTGTGGTATATGAAGAAGTACTTAAAGTGTATGGAAAGCAAAGTCACAATGATATAAAATTAGTGTCATTAATTTTTTTGTTTGTATGTTCACACTGATGTTAAAATGACATTTTCTGATTTGTGACATTACTTTTAAACTTTTGTACTGCTAAAACACTGCTGGTCACTTTCAGAAGTTGTAGGGATTCTTTCTTTTCCAAGAAAGAATGTGAAACAAATTGGTTATATAATTTTCATTTTTAAATATTTTAAAATATAATTGAAATTGATTTTACACACTTTAAGCAATATCGTATCGCATATCTAATATCGCATTTTTTAACAAGGTATCGCATATCGCATTTTTCTTCAATATCGCACAGCCCTATTGCCGAGCAACACAGACACAGAAACAAAGCAGTTTGTAGAGTAATTTACAACAGCTTTGAACACGGCTCAACCAATCAGAATCAAGGACCGGAACGCTCCGTTTTATAATTCATATTTTAGTGCGTAGAATAACCAAAATAACATTAAAGAAACAGCACAGTTTGTTGTTTTTTTAAAGTGTTTTCTTGTTCATTTATTTGTTTTTCCTTGAAATCACTTGGTGAACCTTTTGTAAGGCAAAAATCCTGCCCTATAAAGTGTGAGGTTAATGTTTTGTCTTTGTAAGTTAGAATGAATGGGCTCAAAATTGTCCAAAATGCAGACAAAGCCAATTATCTAAATGATTATCCACAAGACTGATTCAGTGTTAACACAAGAACCTAATGCAACAGAGATAAAACGAGTTTTGCTTTGTACAGTGACTGAAAGCAAATCTGTGATTTAACTGATGTGTGAAATGATTGTCTTCACTAATAAGTCTATACTAGTTAAGCCCTAGTGAGAGGAGTTTGCAGACATCAGGTACTGACATGAATGCACTCATACTCAGAGCAATGCTGCTGCATTCCTGAAGTATTAGTGCGTTTTCAAAGTGACAGGTCTGAATTTACGATTCTAGAACCCCTGCCAAATCTCTCTCACACACACACACACACACACGCACACACTGAGCTTTTATTTAAGCACTGCTCCAAAAATATCACCAGTGCAGCCTCTGTTAGTCATATCAACAATTCTCCTTCCACCTGCCTGATCTACTATTTAACTAACTTAAGATGATCTGAGATAGCTGTCATGTACAGTATGAACCACATGTGTGTGTTCACTTTAACCCCTCTAATAAAAATGTCTTCTGTGAAACAGTCCTCAGTGCCATTGGACCTGAATGAAAACACCTAACAGAGTATGGTATGATCAGTGAATGAGTGTTTGGTGAAGATCTGCTCTTGTAGTCTCCGTGTAAACATGAGGCGAGGTGTGAGTTTGTGTGTGTGTTTTGTTTTGGGTCTTCACAGAAGTGGATGTTTTAAACTGCTAGACGTGTATTTGCTCAGTATGGACAGTAATTATGAGTCCCACTGTATTTATCCATTATTAGGACCCCACCCAGCAGCCGCAGAACCACCTCACAACTCCTGCATCTGAGAAAACACTGTTTAACCAAAGGGCAGTTTGACTGAAAATGCGTGTCTGCCACTTATCAATCTTTTTTAACAAAACTGCATGCATTCTTTCAGTTTTCATCTTTTTTTTGCATTAAATAAATTTCACTAGAATCAAATGGAATTAACTTTCTTGTAGTCTTTATGCTGTAAGAAAAAAAAGCAACTACATATTTTGCAGTTTACGAAACCTTTTGAGCCTCAAATACTTAGAAATGCTAACTTCTTGAAACACAGTTGTCTGAACAAAGAATGTCATATTGCTGAAAGGGTTTTGTGTATTTGATGTGAAAATCTTGATAACATTATAAGGGGACCTCAGAGAACAGTACAAAATAATAAAAACCTTCATGGCAGTTCAATGACACACGTGAGAAGGTGATGTGTGGACTAAATGAGATTGCCGAGTTTTAGGGTGTTCCCAACAGTTCTAGATATGATTCTTATAAACATAAATTCAAATGCATGAAATGTGTTCACCTGTCTGAGGAGAACGCTTCTTCCGGAGCTGTCGGCCTGTGAAGTCCCTGCTGACCCTTTGACCCCAGGCGTCCTGAACCCCGCAGCGGGGCGAGCTCATCTTCTCCAGAGTGACCCTGTCCAGTCCTCCAGTGACGGGCAGCTGAGACAACCACTGAAACTCTCTGAAACACAACAGAGATCCATCACAAACCCATTCCTCTGGACTAGTGCTGACATCATTCAACTGTAGCGTTTTTGATAGCTGGTATGATATTATCATATTTTTCACAGGTTTACCTGATGGCAGACTTGACTTCAGCTGTGCTGTGAGATTCATTCTCCTTGTGCAGGTATCCATATCGCTCCAGAAAACCCTGCGCATGCACACATACGTCATTACTCCCTCTGACAGCAGCCTCAATCTACAGCGAAGACATGCTGATAAATCAGAGCACCGTAAACAAAGCATCTTTGGAAATGAAGTATTTGTAACACAGACACAACAACAGTCAATACCCACATGAGCACTGATTGAGGTAGTCAGAAGCATTTGTTGTTCCCTGCATGAAACAGGAAGATCTGTAGGAAGATGTGGGCCTTTGTGCCTCTTTAGAAGATAGCCTTAACTGTGTTGTGAAATCCCTATAGACGGGAATACAGAATGACCATCCAGACAGGAAAAAGAAGCTGTTTCAGTGTCATTTGAGGATGTCTAGTATTATATCGGTCTGCAATGCCTCATTTCAAACAATGGTTTGCAGAGAAACTAAAGGAAATGCTTTGCTTTTTTTTCCATAGGAAAGCATCAGTTTTGGAGATCTGTGCATGAGAGGATATGTCTCTGTCAGGTCCTGGCGTGTAAACTGCATATTTGCCTGTAGTGTTGGTGTAGTGTAGATCTGAACTAGAGGTCACAGGTACAGAGTATGTTGACAGATCTGAAGTGAGGCAATACATAACAACTTTACAGAGGAACCCAAGTTTCAACAAGTGCACAGAATCATTGTTTATACTTTGAACAAGTCTGTCAGAGTATAATCAGGAGAAGAAACTTGTAAACTAAAAATCACAATGAAACCACCAATTATTATCAGTGGCTGTTTGATTGTGCAGCTGTCATGTAAATGTGTCTCAGTTCTGGAGACAGAAGCATATAATGACAGTGCTCTCCCAATGGAAATGCTTCTTTGGGTTCATTGCATAGTTTATGGCTGTGCGCATTATTCTGACAACAAATCACCAGGCTCATTTTCCATAGCTGAAAGGCAGAGCAAGACAATACATGTCTCCAAAATGTTTGCATGCATTTGTATAACTAAAAGCATGACTTTTCTGAAAAGCATGAATTTACTGGAATCCCAAATGAGGCATATAGACGCTTTCAAGAATATCAGGAAACGGAGATAGGCTATATCCCAACAGGGAACGTTAACAACAACTTTCACTAACGTTTTTTAAATGTTATATAAATGTTAGGAGAAAACGTTCTTATGGAGCGTTCTTATCATAGACTGTACAAAAACATGGACGTAGTGTCCGTGACGTCACCCGTAGATTTCCGAAGAGCGTTTTTGAAGCTCAAAGTGGGCGGAGCAGGCCGTCGCCATCTTGGCAGCACGTCACCGCGCGTCACTCCCGGATAATCGAAAATGGGCAAAAAGGCGGGAGCTGGTTGCTGAAGCCACGCCCACCTAGCTCGACAGTGGTAACAGCAGCGGCAATCCACCTGTCACTCAAGTGGCCACGCCCTTAATTATGCAGAACTTTAAGGCTTAATATAATTTAAACGGATGAGTTATAAAAAAAATTCACCCCCCTCACAGTTGTCATGAAGGGCAAAATTAGCTATATAGACCAAAATCATTTTTTGAATCAGGCTGTAAACATGCTTTTTTCTGCTGTAAAGTTGGGCATTTTAAAGGGGTCATATGATGCTGCTAAAAAGAACATTATTTTGTGTATTTGGTGTAATGAAATGTGTTTATGCGGTTTAAGGTTAAAAAAAC
>NW_015637563.1:158492-158985 GCF_001515625.1 Sinocyclocheilus rhinocerous | reverse complement strand
AAGGAGGGGGCTTTGTAGAAAACGAAGCGTTTGAGAGAGGCGGGGCATAGAGGACCTACAATAATGTACAGTATTTGAAAAATTATGTGTTTTTTGAACATTAAAGCATGTCAACATATTCTGTTACACCAAATACACAAAATAATGATCTTTAAAAAAGCATCATATGACCCCTTTAATATTTAAAAGCCGTTGTCATAGCGTTGAGAGAAAACGTTGTTAGAACAAAAATTTTTACTTGATAAACGTTCTTAAATATTTAAATAACTTTATAATCACACGACAACAAAAATTGATATTTTAACGTTTGAATTTTATATGAAACGGTCAAAGAACGTTATATTTTGGGTGACAAGTTAGAACAACGTTGTAAGAAACATTTTTGTAATCTTTGGTTTAAGTAATAGTTTAATAACGACAAAACTTGACATTTTAACGTTTTCAGAATAATGAAAATTAACGGGGGGGGGGGACAAATATAGTAGAAAGTTGT
>NW_015637563.1:156285-158416 GCF_001515625.1 Sinocyclocheilus rhinocerous | reverse complement strand
AATGGGTGGGGGGGGGGGACAAATATAGTAGAACGTTGTAAGCAATGTTTTTGTAACCTTTAAATAATGTTGCAATCGAATGTAATCTAATCATAAGATGCAAGTAAAACAGAAATCAGTCTACAGTCCTTGTGCGTATTTAAACGTATCTGTGGCGTTATTTGGGGCCAGAAGAAGCAGATCTCACCTGAGCCTGAGCAGCTGTGGAGACTGGAGAGCTGACGGAGGTCTGAACGCACAGCAGCGCTGACAGCAGCACAAACACCTCCATCTGCGTGCATTCACTCTTTATTTCTAAAATCACCTCATGAAGATAGATCCCATCACGATAAACCCAAGGTAAGAGCGCCACAGTTCGCGCTGAACGGCTCTGAAAGCAGCACTACCGCGCGCGTTGGTTCCGCCTCCAGAGCGCACTGATCTACACTAGACACAGATACCCAGCTACCAGAAAACATGTCCAAAGAACAGTTTGCTAATGTCTCCATTAGATTAGGAAAAAGTTACTTCTGAATGTTCTCTGAACGTTCAGATATTTAATTAAAAATTAAATTAATTAAAACGTTCAGGTATAAAAACCTTTATTCTTGGTTATGTGAAAGTTAGAGACAACATTAAAGAGAATGTTCCATTTTATTGTTTTGCAAGCAACACGGGAATCTTCTCCAAACCACCGAACGTCCAAAACTTTTTTTTTTCAGAAAAAAGTTCCATACACGATTTATACATAATGTTCTTGTGCTAACGTTTTGAGAACGTTGTAAACTTGAAATGAACATTCTATTAACGTTTGTTCATAACTTTTAGAGAGCCTAGGTAACTGCACTCCTATAGTCATGTAGCCTAATAGAGGCTGCAATAATTAGACAAATCAACGCAAGTGGCATTTATTGTAAAGCACACTTTATTGTATGTGCTGGTTTGCAGGAAAGAAACTTCGGACCTTTAGCACCAGTTTTGTAACAATGAATATAGCCTACAGTCACTAGGATTTTAGTCCTTCCTGAACGATTAAAAAAATTAATACTATCATTTGAATATCTGATGTTAAGCAAATGCACAAAACATCTGAAAACTACTTAAATTACTTTGAAGTGCAAACATTATGCATTTTATAGTGTTAAAATATAATAAGTCCAAGGAGCAGGGAAGTTTAAAACAGGGCTGTCACTCTCAATTATTTTAATAATCAAATAATCGACTGTGTACATTTTTACAGAGTAATCAGATTTTTTTAGCCAATGAAGTGAACAATAACATAGGTCTATCAAGCATTTTCTATTCTTTAAAAGCACTTTAAATACTTAGAAGATAATAATGTGACAATAATGACTGGATAAAAAAAGTATCAAAATAAGGCACCTTCTAAATTTTTTACTGAAGTAAAAAAAAAACACATAACGTAGAGAACTATATAGGTGTCCATCAGGCTGTTTTATACTGCAAGAGTGACAAATAATAGATTTGAAAAATAAATAGTGCATTAACATCACGTAGGCTATAAAAGTAAACAAGTAATAGTTTTAGTTTGAAATCATTACTTGAAGTGATGATTATGTGGATGAACATCTTAACCTTCAGGGGGAGCCAAGAGCCAAGCGATTGTCTTCAATGTCCTGTCATTCAGTCTTTAATATCTGAGTTTTACTAGAAATGCTACAGCGACTGGAACATCAAACATGTGAACATATCAGTGAACAGCAGGGTTAGGTTTTATTTTGAAACAGATATACGCACGTTTGAAAATAACTTTGTATATGGAGCAAATAAATTGATGATGGATGAAAATGTTACGCCCCTCACCATATTGTGATGCCTGCTGCAACCACATGTGTCGACCCCGGGCTGGACTCCGCTTCGTCCACAGTGAAAGCCGATCCGGCGATCGACAGCGAAGTTGTTGTATTTCCTCAGCAACCAGCACAGATCAGCTCTAGGCATGACGAAGCGATATCGTCCTCTTTTGGAAGACCAAACAAAGTAGTTTCGCTTTCACAACGAAGCACACAGCGTCTTCAGGACATGGCTGCAGCGTCAACAATACTACAGCGAGAATAAAAGTTACGCCTTCTTTCTTTGCGTGAACATTTGTGTGGTGTTATACAAATCTTCCCACATCGTGACGTAAACC
>NW_015637563.1:145708-155797 GCF_001515625.1 Sinocyclocheilus rhinocerous | reverse complement strand
TGCACCAAGAGCTTGTAACACTCCAAAGAGAAAGGAAACATTGAAATCGCATCATATGACCCCTTTAATAATTTGCAGTGCGTGTAAATCTTTGAAAAATCGTATTTTACTTTGTGCACTTCAAACACTATTCATCACGAAACCACAAATGTGGCTCTTTTCTGCCGTCTTTTTTTTTTTTTTACTAAAACTAAAACTTTTGTTTGCGAGTTAAAAAGTTTTGCTTGTGAGTGAAGCTGTCTCTCAGTGGGCGGTCTCTACCCACCAGGATGAAAGGCCTTTTTCTATTGGTCACTCTTGATTGAAGTCACAGGTTGACCACGTCCACTACGTTTCCCCTGGGCCCAGAACAAAGCCACTAGAAGGCAAGCCTGCAACCATTAGCCGAAAAAGCGTAACAGCTAAAGTTAACACTTCCGGTCTGACAGTACGTGGGAAAGGAGACCAGAGGCCTTTTTTTAATGGATGTCAATGGAGGAGAGGCTTCACTACGCTGAACAAACAGCTTTTTAGAGGAAACGGCTTATCATTTAATGAATCGACAGCCTATCTGCTAATCTTCAACGTGTTTTACACTAAACAATACTTTTGGATTGAACTATTTTTTAGAGTAAAATGCCTTTTTATAAGAGAAGTCACTGACTTTTTGCGACAGGTGGGATTCAGCTTACGGCACTTCTCATTCATTCCTATGATATCTGTAAACGACAATTGAGTGTCGCACAACTCTGACTGAAATTGAATGACGTCAAGGCTGTAATGTGATTGGTTATTAAAGGACACGTGATCCAAGTTAGCCGTTACTCTTTCTCCAATAGTAAGTAATACAGACACTCTCATCTCCTTATAGTAAGACAATCTCTGCCCGGAATCCTCTCGATTGAAGTCACAGGTTGAGCACGCCCACTATGTTTCCCCGGAACCCCCGCCACTGCCGCCGCAGTCTGACAGAAGAGCGAGCGAGGTTGTTTACTAGGTAAGGTTACTAATTTAACATCTTGAACTCAGTGACAAGTGAACTTAATTATTCTCTCTCTTCTCATGTTCTCCCATCTAAATATGTAACGTTAGCTAAGCCCGTTGTAGATTTGATTAGCCAACAGTATAGCTAGCTGCCAGAGCCCCCAATAGTAAAGCGTCAGGCCAATGTTTTCAGAGATTATAAATTATTATAGCTCCAGTGAAGTAAGGTGAGTAACTCCTCCTTTTATCCTTCCGGAGCGCCTCCGTGGGACTCGAGACCGGTGAGTGGCGCAGGTGTCGTGCATTAGCATTTACTCCACCGGCCTCGCTCCGTTCCCACGGCTCTCGGCCCCGCCCCTCTCATCACACTGACTTTTCTTGCATTTAAAGACACAGGCCCGAAAAACAGCGTGTTTCTGCTTTCACTCAAAATAGGCGTTTTCAAAATGATATAATAAATGATCTGAGGAGTATTTTGAGCTGAAACTTCACAGACACATTCTGGGGCACCAGAGACTTATATTACATTTTGTAAAAAGGGGCATAATATGTCTCCTTTAAGCAACTTTAAATATAATATGCATGCACAATAAACTATTGTACAATTTATTTACATCACTCGACAGAAAGTAAATGTAAAGAAAATGTAAATTAATAACAGTCATAATAAGCATATGTCCAGTACGCGCCTCAGGCTTGCACAGTATCGTCAACTCACTCATCAGAATCTTCTGTAATCCTTGCCAAACTTCGCCACGGCTCATTCGTTTCTTGTTGAGTCCTCAGCAAACTTCGAGAGTTGGTTGAAGCGGCTCATTCGGTTCTTTTTGAGTTGGACGTGCTACTTCGGCTGTGCGTCCTGCGTCATCAACCCGGAACTAAAGTTCGATTCAGTTCGATTTGTGAACCGGCTCAACCGGTTACTTCCTGAGAACAGGCTCAAAAGAACGATTAGTTCAAGAACCGAACATCACTAGTCTGAACCAGAGCTTGGAAATGTTCTTGCCCTCCACAGTCAGGGGTGGACTGGTCATCTGGGCTTCTGGGAATTTTACGGCCTCATGTTTGCCCCTCTCTCCTCATATTTTTTTTAGATATAGCCCCTAGAATAGACCACGGGTCATTCAAAGGTAAAAATATAGAATAAATGCATTTATTCTATATTTTTACTTTTGAACGACCCGTGCACCACGTATCAATCAGGTGATCGCTGCAATGTCTGCATTCACCTCTCTTCACTTCGTTCTGACATAATCTGGAAATGGTCATGCAAAGAACAATCTTCGATAAGTAAAAATGTAAACTATTCTAAAAAAAAAATGAGGAGAGAGGGGAAAACATGAGTTAGAGAGTCAGTAAAATCCCCAGCTATCAGGTTATTTTACTAAAGCTGATGATGGAGTGGAAGTTGTGAAGCAGCAAGTGGACCGGGCACATGGAGCAGATCAAAATCACATCGTCCCCACAGATGTTAGGTTAGTTTGATTAACAAGTTAACAACTTGATGGATGTATATTGTTTTTTGTGTTTGAACAAAGTATATTCGCTTATGGGTTGAGAGATAAACCGGTAGAAATATAGCCTATCACTCGTTTTGCGCGGCATGGTGTAGGTTAAGCGTTTCATTTAAACGCATTTTAAGCATTGTGGTTTAAAAACAAATGTAACTGTTCAGGGACATTAAGCAGTGGGGCAGAATTAATTTTGGCAAATGCGCGCGTTATTTTTCGCACCTTGTGCTTAAACGTTCAAATGCAGTTGTGTTTCAAAATGTCTCCTCGTCAACACAGTCATTTGTGTCTTAAACGAACGTTAATAGTTAAATATAAAGCATGTGTAGTAGTAGGCTATATGAGATTCTAATATGATGAGATTTTAAAGGGATAGTTCACCCAAAAATGGAAATGCTGTCATCATTTACTCAGCCTCAAGTTGTTCTAAACCTGTAAGAATTTCTTTGTTTTCCTCAACATAAAAGAAGGTATTTTGAAGAATGTTCGTAACTAGAAAGTTTCTGGTCCCCATTGACTTCAGTAGTGTATTTAGTTTTTCATACTATGGAAGTCATGGGGGGCCCAGCACTGTTGGGTTACCAGTATTGTTCCAAATATATGAAGAGTTTATTTGCAAAAACAGATTTTCAATTTTCAAAATCATGTTTTTTATTATGTTTTTATTGTCTTTTATTGTGTTCGTTAGCTGTATTTTTTTTTGTCATTTTTTAACTTAATCAAAATAACCCAACTGCAGTTTGATCGAGAATAATTGGAATGCAAATGAAAAAACATCATTTTTGAAAATGGTTAAAAATGGAGTTATCCATTTTTGCAAATTAACTCTTCATATACTTTTACATTCAACAGCAGAAGGAAACTCACAACAACTCACAGGTTTAGAACAACAACAGACCTTTAATTTTTGGGTGAGCTATTAATAATGTACTCGTTCTAATAAATTTATATTGTAATGTACTCATTCTAATATATTTAAAAAATCATCTTAACATTGCTGGTAGGTTATCATTGCACAAATTAACACACTCTCTACTTTAAAAAATAAAAATTAGAAGAGTTCTAAACTAACTCTTCACTCTATCTAACGCACACACGCTCAGTCACTCACACAGATCACGCTGCGCACACTCAGACATTCAGGAACAAACTTTTTAGTGCTGCCCCGCAATTTTATCAACTTAAGCTACACTCTCTCTCTCTCTCTCATAAATGAACACTTGATGAATTACACTTTTCTGAGAATAGAATATAGTGGAGATCGCTAAACTACAAGCTAACTGGTGTTTTCAGAAAGGAAGCGCATTTATCCACAGTGGAGAGAGATTTGGAGATATTTCCGTATTGCGCAAGTGTGAAGCTCTGTTTCGGGGATTACGTCTCTATATTTCAGGCAACCCAGTTGTGTTCCTCTGCGGCCAGATTAAACCTCGTTGTAGCCAATATATTATGCTCTATTCATTATTTTTTTAGAAACCTTTTCTGCTCTATTTTAAACGGTGTTCTTGTATTCAAATTAAGCGCGGTCCACTGCTGCACACGTGCCACAATATCGATACTGAGACAGCTGTATCGATACTCGTATCGTCAGATCTCTGTGACGATACATCGTCGTATCGAACACAGCACTAATATTGAATTTATACAGTGAAGACTATTCAGTTTATTTGTACATTTATTTTATACAATATAATTTCTTATTCAGTGCTTTAAGTGTTTCAAGGTAGGTCTATTTTTGTAATTTGTGTCTGTTTACTTGTCTTAAGTATAAGCTTGTTTTTACTTAGGCTAGTATTTTTATTTATTTATTTTTTTTATGTTTTTAAATATTGAAATTGGTAACAAGAATTATAAAATTTCAATGCATCAAAATTTTGATAGGATAAAAATCCTATTTAAAGATGTGTCATGTACATTTTGCATTCTGCTCTTTTTTTGTAGATTTCAAGTACTTTTGTTCATACAATAATACATTTATTTCAATCCTCTATTGAAAAAAAATAAAAACCATCACATAATTTGTAAAGGTTTTACTGGTTATAATGAAAATTGTATTGGTATTAATGGAAACTGTAATGGCGGCTGTTGGTCTCTGCTGGTAATTGGTCACCTTCTATTCGTGGCTTTTGTTAAAGCCACTGAATCCTAATGTAATATGTCCCAAAATACACTACAGGAAACCATTATTTAATGGTTTTAATAGTTAAAAGTTGATGGTTTGTAATGTTTTTGATGGTATTTGTGGTGGAGTGGAATTTGTGATGTTATTTGCCATAAATGCGATAGGATTGCTGTAATAATGTGAGATAGTAGCGACTGTTTGTAGTTGTGGTGGGCCTATTTGGGAGAAAATCCAGGGCCGTTTTTTACTCCCAGTCCGTCCCTGAAGACAATGGCTGCGTTCCACTCCAGTTTTAGACACGCACTCGTGAACGTCCCTACACACTTCACCTCGGGGGAATCCCTGCCACCATTTTGAAGTGCGTTCCACTTCGTGAAGCGAGTCTACTTCATATGTACACTTCATAAATCTGCAAAAATGTCAACAATTCTGTGTTTTTCTGTCAATATGGGGTGCTGTGTGTACATTAATGAGGAAAAAAAATTAACTTAAATGATTTTAGCAAATGGCTGCAATATAACAAAGAGTGAAAAATTTAAGGGGGTCTGAATACTTTCCGTACCCACTGTATATGTCCCACAATGCAGTACGATTGTGACGTCACTTCAGCAGCTCGCGCTCGCAATTACTATCCACACCTGGCACAGTTCGAATGATGGAGGGGAAGGTAGTTTACACCTGTAAGTAAAGTTAGGTCAATTAAGCAGTTTAGAATATTTATATTGAGATAAAACAGCATAATACTTGTAACTACATTAACTGTTATTAAGATTTGTTAATTGTAGTGTTACATTTTACTGTTGTGTAAGACCCACATAATTTGCTTAATACACATTAATAAAGAAAACTACAATGTTAATAATAAACCAGCTTGTAGAAAATAGTGGTTTGCATAATTGAACATTAACCACACAAAAATTCTAAGAATGTTTAACCAAATGCCCACTGCAAATGTATTACAGCCAAGTGTTTATGTTATTGTATAGGGTCAGATGAAGACACTGAAAAACGTATAAAGCTAAGAGCAACAAATGGCAGCCTGTTTACTGGCCGGAGAAATGCTGCCAAACTGGCGTGGGAGTGAGTATTTCTATCAGAAATGTCATTATGCCACATTTGCAGGCTTTTTTTGTTATTTTGAAGTACATTATTATGTCTGTGTTATTCACTGTCGCACATAAAACAAAATTATTGTTTTGGGAAATAACAGAATACTGGACATTCATGTTATTATTATTATTAATAGCTGTCATTTATGTCTTTCGCCAGGACAATTGTTAATGATGCTGGATGGAAAGGTGACGGATGCCCTGGCTTCCAAAAAATTGGGAAATTTAAAGAAAAAATATAAGGTAGCATGTTTATTCAAATGTTCTGTAATTTACCAAAAAAAAAAAAAAATGCTACTGACATTTAAGTGCTGAGTTGCTGATGGACACTTTGAAATTATAGTGCTACAGTTTCCAAATTGTAACGCTGTTCTGTTCTTTCAAACCTTATTCAGGAGCTCCGGAACCCACCAACTGGCACTGGAACAGACCAGGGGGAACCCAGTGCCTGCACGTGGAAGTGGTTTAGTTTAATGCATTCCACTATTGGAGCAAGGGCCAGCATTACTCCCCCTGTTTTCATTTCATCTGCTTTGGCAACCCCACCAAATTAATCTAACCAGCCAGTGCCATCCTCTTACATACCAGATCCACCTTCACCTGTGGCCCCAGAATCCCCAACCCACACATAGCCATCAACAGCAGCCATCATTACTAGTAGCCAACCCCACCCACAGCCATCATCATCATCAGCCTCTGTCACATCAGCCACCGCTCTCTCGCCTGCCTCCCCGTCTGCTTCCTCTGGCAACAGCCCCAAAACCCCCACACCAAAAAGACGAAGGAAAGACCCTTTCAGCATCTGCCATCTCAGACTGACCGCCTCCTAGACATACTGGAGAGGCTGGCTGACCGTTCTAAGCACTAGCAATGCAATACTAAAAAAGTAACAAGAATTGTTCCCGTTATACAGTATCTGCATAATATTTCGTTTTTATTCATTGATTTGTTGCCATATTTTCATTAAAGGAGATTTAAGATGTGTTCTTAAGATGTGCAAGAATTACAGTTCTTATTGACAAGAGAAAAAAGTAATTAAGTGCATTATTTCAGTTTAATATGGCACATTTACATTGTGACTTTACATACTTTGCATGTTTTCTTGACTAAGCAAAAAAATAAATGACAAGAAATAGTTTGAATTCATTTCACTGTTTACACTGCAAAGTTCTTCAATAAAAAGAACACTACAAAAAACCTTTTTGAGTCTGAATGTATAATTACCACTACAGTTTTAAACATTTTACTATTTACATACAGTATCTCACAGAAGTGAGTACACCCCTCACATTTTTGTAAATATTTTATTGTATCTTTTCATGTGACAACACTGAAGAAATGACACTTTGCTACAATGTAAAGTAGTGAGTGTACAGCAACATGATAACGACCCCAAACACACCTCCAAGACGACCACTGCCTTTCTAAAGAAGCTGAGGGTAAAGGTGGTGGATTGGCCAAGCATGGGCATCCTCAAACGGAAGGTGGAGGAGGGCAAGGTCTCTAACATCCACCAGCTCCGTGATGTTGTCATGGAGGAGTGGAAGAGGACTCCAGTGGCAACCTGTGAAGCTCTGGTGAACTCCATGCCCAAGAGGGTTAAGGCAGTGCTGGAAAATAATGGTGGCCACACAAAATATTGACACTTTGGGCCCAATTTGGACATTTTCATTTAGGGGTGTACTCACTTTTGTGGCCAGTGGTTTAGACATTAATGGCTGTGTGTGGAGTTATTTTGAGGGGAGAGCAAATTTACACTGTTATACAAGCTGTACACTCACTACTTTACATTGTAGCAAAGTGTCATCTCTTCAGTGTTGTCACATGAAAAGATAAAATAAAATATTTACAAAAATGTGAGGGGTGTACTCACTTCTGTGAGATACTGTATGTAGCAAATTGTTTTCTTTAATAAACAAAAATTTCATGAAATTATTTATGAAAGAAATACAGTTTGGAATAAGTAGTTGTGGTCATGTAGCTGGGTCCTGGGTGCCGAAATCTGGCGAGCGAGTGTGTTCCTCAGAGCTGCTCCACTCAGGTCTCCAGAGCCCATTTGAGGAGGTGGTCCCACATCATTTTCTGCTGCCTCAGGTCCAGGATCCTCCACGTCCCCAACCCCAAGGCATATATCATGCAATACAGTACAACATGCGATGATGTCAGGGACAAAATGTGAGTCAACTTCAAGGGCCTTAAAGAAGATACTACGCCACCTTGTCTTCATCATCCCGAATGCTCTCTCAATTACACACCTGGCTTTTGAAACATGGGCATTAAAACATCCCTCAATGGCGTCCCTCACAGGTTCTTTAAATGGTGTAATAATGCATATGGGATGTTCAATGCATGGGTAACCGCCATCACCTAGAATAAAATATCCTGCTGGTGGATAGAGAGCTTCTGTGTATACTGGACTGTTTTTCAGTACTCTTGTGTCGTGGACTGATCCTGGATACCCAACAAAAGTGTCCAGAAAAATTCCATTGCTGTCACATATGGCCTGTAATTGAACAGAATAAAAGAGCTTTCGATTGAAGTAATCCTGTGCATCTGGTCCTACAGGTTTTTTTATTCTAACATGGCACCCATCAATGGCACCCACACACTTTTTGAAGAAATGGCTATGGGCCAGTCTGGCAAATCCTTCTCCAACTTTGTCAAAGTCCTGAGGTTTAGGAAACTGAATACCCTTGGTTCGTAGAGCTACAACTTTCAAGGCTATTGAATGGACAGTCTGAAGTCAGTCTTTGTCTCCATAATTTCTTCAAAGTAAATCTGAAGTACTGGCACACTGGGGTTGTTGACCTTTGCAATTTGCCTTTGGTGCTGAAATTTGGAAGAATCAATATTTATTTTAAATAACATGAAAAATAACAATAGCAACAATATACTGCATCTAATAATGATAATGAAAATAATAATAATAAATGTATGCGTATATTAGTACATAACATTAGTTCATTATTAGTTCATGACTATTCATTAATGACTACTTTAAAGGCAGAGTAAGTGATTTCTGGTAGCCAATGTTGATATTTGAAATCACCAAAACAAACACGCCCCTACCCCAAAAGGGTCTTGCCCCTATTTTGATAGCTCCACCCCACATATACGGTCAATCACAACGCACTGGATAGCTGGCTAATCAGAGCACACCTCGCTTTTCAGACCGATTAGTTTTGTAAAAATCGACGCGTTTCAGAAAGGCGGGGCATAGAGGAGAAACAATAATGTACAGTATGTGGAAAATAATGTGTTTTTTTTACTTTAAACCGCATAAACACATTTCATTACACCAAATACACAAAATAATGTTCTTTTTAGCAGCATCATATGACCCCTTTAAAAGGTGAAAATGACAAGTGAATTTTTACATAGAAACATGTATGTTGCGAACTTTAATCAAGACTATGGTAGACTCTGGAGGAAAGTGAGCAGTCACAAGAAAAAATAGCTCTTTAACGGATGGTATTGTGCATTCAAATTTATGCAGTTGTGGTTCTAAATGAAATAGAAATAACAATATTTAAATTATTAATACACAATACTGTTACAAATAAACTTAACCTGAATCTGGGATTGCATCAGTCTCTAAAAACGTTTTCTTTTCAGAGGCAGAAATTGCCAAATAATTCCGCAGTGACACCACTCCTAATGAAAGAGGAAAATGGAACCCACTGCGGGTTCCATTTTCCATGTGATCAAGGGCTTAGGGCATTCCATTTGGACCCTTTTCAAGTTTTCCGCCAGTGGACACTCGTACAATGTAAGCAATGACGTACATCTGAGTCAACGAGACTGAGGGAAGTTAGCGAGGGAAGGGCATACAAAAACGAACTGGAACGCAGCTAATGGCAGTTCCAGTCTGGTTCACCACCAGCCTGTAAAAATCTGTGTTGTCCTGGAAAGTGAGCTTGTGATCCACCTTCCCAGACATGCTGATGCCTTCCTGGTAATGTTTGGACTGATTTATGCACATCAGCTTACACCGCATAAATCATTCGACCAACACTTTTGTATCAAAAAAGGAAAAGCTTTTTTAATTTGCTGTATTTTTATGAATTTTATTTCACCCAGATGTACCAAGTACACTGTTCATTTAATCCTTGCTTGTTAATGAAATACATTTACATTTTAGAGTTTTAAAGGGTTCACAAAATTTGTGATGTTATTGTAAGTTCAACAAGGCTTCTGTCTTCTTGTTCCATTCAGGTGTTGGCTGGATAGCCAAAAGTACATATTGGTTTTACAGGTTTACTAGACTTGTTAGGGATGAGGCTAAGATATACAGAGAGAGTTGTGTTTGTGTGTATAATATATATATATACCTTGCTACACTGCGTTAGGCTAACCGAGACTTGTCATTTGCACTTATATATTG
>NW_015637563.1:139418-145427 GCF_001515625.1 Sinocyclocheilus rhinocerous | reverse complement strand
TATATATATATATATATATATATATATATATATATTGTTTTAAATGTTGTAAAATTTTCATAGAGTTTGTGGCAGTATTGCAATTTTACTGTTTCTGCTGTCTTGTCCTTTTCTGGTTTTAGCCAGATGAACTTGTACACTACAGTAAGTACAGATGGACAAAATAAAAAATAAACAAACAAAGCTTTTGTTTAAAAGGTTGCTGTATTTTCAGTGAATTTGATGTAAGTACATTGCATTTGATGTGCATTTACATTTTGGAGTTGAAAAGGTTTTATAGAGTTTGTGGCAAAATTTGATTTTAAATTCAGTTTTAATTTTCCTTTATGTTATTAATTTTATATATATATTTTTTAATATTTGCAGTATTACTTTTTATTATATTATATTTTATTTTTAAATTAAGTTGGCAGTGTGTTAAAAGACATTACTCAATTTGTTTGAGTTTGGTTTACTTAATGTGTTTAAGGCAATCAATTGCCACAAAGTGTTTAAGTTTTGAGCCACATGATTTTGAGTTTAGAGAAAATAAAGTGTTGGAGTTAGGTGTAATAAACTAAATTTTTTAAAGTTTTGTTAACTTAATACCGTGGGATAAGTACAATGGCCGAGAAGTGCAATACAAATCACAATTCTGAAAACAAAATAACAAATTACAAACGCAAATCTACAAAACAAAATAACAATTCAGAAAACACAACAACAATTCTGAAAACAAAATACCAAGTCAGAAAACACAACGACAAATCCAAGTATAGGTCCCTGCGGAACAAAAAGGGGGCGTTTCTCAATCGTTCGGTGTCATTTTCATCCCATCTAAATTATTATGCCTGAATATTGCCTGATAAAGTAGCGTTTATGAGAGCCACAGCTTTTGTGTACAGCTGTTACGAGGGAAACCGTTCCAAAAGAATCAATTTGCATGTTCAATAAGGCCGTTTTCTACTTTTGAACTGTCTTATATAACTCAATTCGTTTAATTTCCCTAATAAAAAGACTGTTCAGCTCTTAATATTTTGTATTTATATTCTCCCCTTTAAATTCGTTCCGCCCCACAAAAAAAATCCTAATTTAACACACCTCTGCCTGTTTTTTTTTGCATTTCCATTTGCTCAAGTAGCAAAAGAAAAACCCACGATAGTGTTTTCACGACTTATAAAAAGAAGAGGAAAAAAATAGAGAGATACGGATAACGGTCAGAAGACAGAGCTATGTCAAATTTACCATCACTTGAGTCCATAGACTCCATAGACGCTGTATTAGAAACACCCTCGCATTAGCTTAACTAGTTTTTGTATTCTGATTCAAAGGTAATATAATACAGAGTACAGTGTTGTAAATGTACATGCATCATTTTTATTCCATAGTAAGGGCAATTCATATAATACATTTAAACTGAGCTACTTTAAGACCATCTCCGAACTTTCTACCACTACTCTGCTGTTCTTCCCGAATACCTTGATTGACAGATGTCTCGTCCAATCAGCGGTGAGTAATCGATTCTCAAACCAATGGCGCTGTTTCAAACTATACCAACCTCTTCCGGTTTGTCTGATTTGTCGTTGTGTTTTGTGACTTATTTTCTTTTCGAATTTGTCATTGTGTTTTGTGACTTGTTATAATGTTTTCGGAATTGTTGTTGTGTTTTGTGAATTGTTTTGTTTTTTAGACTTGCATTTGCGTTTGTAATTTGTTATTTTGTTTTCATAATTGTGATTTGTTTTGCATGTCTCGGCCGCGGTAGAAAACTGAGTCACAGTAACTTATAAAATGAAAATTTTAATTAAACTGTAATCATTGAGTTGAATTACTGAAATAAATGAACTTTTCCACGACATCCTAATTTATTGAGATGCACCTGTACATGTAGCATGCCATCCAAATATTTAACTTCTGAAAACATGAATTTTATTAACTCAAAAATTTTTTTAAGGCAATCAGTTACCTTAATTTTTTGTTTGTTTTGTTAACTTATTGGGGTTTACAGTGTACCTGACACTTCAGCAGAGAGGGGACCCTGAAACTGTGTTCATTGGAAACCCTTTGCCACTGCAGAATGCATCACCGCAAAAATAAAAGATGTGTTGTCAGGCCGTGGTGTAGCTATGGATCGGGTGGTTGGACTGGGAAGTGATGGAGCGAATGTGATGGTGGGTCGAAAGGCCGGAGTTACACAGCATCTACGTCAGAATGACTGTCCTTACCTCATAAACATTCACTGTGGTGCACACACAACCCACTGGCTGCTCGTGATGCCTCCAATACTGAAGTAAGTGCATATGTCACCACTTAGAACATTTATATACAAGAAATCCCCAATTCGAACAAACCGATTAAACGAACTCCAAAACGAAATGGAGGCACACTGTTGAATCTAAAACAACCATCAGCTACACGCAATACATTCCCATTGCTGAAAAAAAACAAAACAATAGAAGCCATCACAAAATTCGTAATGGTTTTACTGGTTATAATGTGAATTGTAGTGGTTTTAATGGAAACTGGTGCCTATTGGTCTCTATTGGTAGTTAGACACCTTCTATTGGTGGTTTGTTAAAACCACTAAATCCTAATGGAGTATGTCTCAAAACACACTACAGGAAACAATTTTTTAATGGTTTAAATAGTTAAAACTTGATGGTTTGTAATGGTATTTGTAGTGGAAACCATTAGAATTTATGTGATGGTTTATATTGTTTTTTTCAGCAGGGTTCTCTGGTATTGGAGTTGGAGGAGAACTCGAGAAACTGTCCGATAGCTAAGGGTATTAGAAAGCGCATTCAAACATACATATTCCCTGCCTTAACTCACCTGTTGGTTGATGTCCTAGCTGTTGTGAACCGCACGAATCTCACGTTCCAAAAAGAGGATGTTAACATCTCACACATCCAACCTGTTGTGAACATGACCCTTGCTAGTCTAGAGGACTTGATGAATGGGCCAGGTAAGGCAAAGACAGAATTCAACAAGGCATTACAAGATGGCAAGTTAATTCTGTGGCATTACGCTGACAGATGCGCAGAAATTTTGCGCACAGAGTACATAGCAGAGGTCACCAAATCTATCAAAAAAATGTATTCCCTTTGGAGCATGTGGGTCTTATCGCTGACCTCGACACCGTACTCAATGCATCTCGCTATCCGGGAACAGGATTTTCTCCCGGTGAAACGAGTGCTTGCAGGATCGGGAAATCCCACATTCAAAGTCCTGAACTTCTGATAACTTCCTGAATGTTTCCTGTCTACAAAACTCTGGCTGAAGTGGCGCTAATAATTCCACAGTACCTTCAGTGAGGCAGCAGAATGCGGTTTCAGTCTCCACTTTCCTTTGAATTCTTCTGCATGCCTCTCCTCTGATGCATTTAACAAACAGGCAGGCACCCAGTTGACGTGGATGCTGACTACGTTTCATGTCCAGCAAATATAGAGCTACCATGCTGTCAAACGTTAATGATTTCTCATCTGACTCTTGCTCTGAGGATCTCACACAGACACGATGGCTCAGTTTTCAGTTGTTGTGCGGATGGCTGTGGACTCAAAGACGCTTCATCTTTGTGTAAGTGCATCTTTAATCTCTACCCTAGTGAAAAATAAATATACTTAACTGTATTTAAAATATATTTATTTCATGATAAGCATACTAAAAATAGATTGACATGTCTGTACTAACTGATAATACACTCTAAATGTAGTTATTTCATGCTTTCATCTAGCACAAACTTAGTGCACTACAAATTAATTTGTAAAATACTATACTTTTTACAAATGCATTTGGGGAAGGATGAAATATACACATTCATCCTTAAGAAAGTACACTGGCTAGGTTCTTAATTCCATCTACAACATGTTTTTAAAAAATATGACCTACACACACACACCCATATAAACCAACTGGGTGAAACCTTTGAAAGAGGATGCTAACTTCATAACCCCAATGACATATCCATGCTCACTCAGCCCAAAAATTAGTCTCGGTAAGGGATGAATGAATCAACTCATCCTATGATCCTGTAGATGTATAAAGGCCATTTTAATGTATGTCTGTGGGGATTGTTTGTACTGTGTGTTGTCATATCATTAAGGCTGCTGTATGAGCACTGTTGGGAAGGTTACTTTGGAAATGTCAGTAGGCCTATGTGTAGTAAATGAAACCGCATGTCTGCGGCATTGATTTCCACGAGGGGCGGACTGGGAAAAAAAATTCAAACCGGGAAATCTCACACTCATACACCCACAACAAATTCTGAAACATGGACAACCCTATTTTTTGTATGGACCTCATAAAAAAAGGTTTAAATCCTTAAGTTGGGGACATAATTAAAAGTTCTCTCACATTGATTACTCTGATCCAAACCGTTATACTCTGAGCGCGCGAGCCGAAGCATTGCCAGTCACGACTAACCAATTCATGAGTTATTAGAGATTTAATTATCGAATGGCGAATTCGTAAATAATCGCTTTAGTACATTCGGCAGGTAATTATACAATAATAATATTAAAATAGCGGGCCAAATCGGATGCCAGGCCACCGGGAATTGTCCCGGTTCTCCCGATGGCCAGTCCGCGCCTGATTTCTTTTCCGCATCGCGGAAATTATAGGGCCGTATGTCTCAGAGTAGTCAGTGCAATTTGGGAAATAAATCAATTAAATCTGTATGTGGATGTGAGTAAATATTCAAATGTAATCCCCTTTGTAATCGTTAACATTTTCATAAGTAACTGTAATTTAATTTTTTCTTAGTAACTGTAACGGATTACAGTTACATTTATTTTGTAATTAAATTACGTAACGCCGTTACATGTAACTAGTTACTCCCCAACACTGTGTATGAGTTCTCAGACTATTTCACAAAAGACAATATCACATTCTGTGTATTGATATTTGTTTGTTCATTTGCTCCTTAAAAGAGTCTTAATAAGTTTTGTAATAATGTGATTTTAACATAGGCCTAAATATAGGCTGCAGTATGTTCAGTGAAAGGGGCTTGATAAGTCAGTTTCTCCTCACCTAACCTTCACAAGCTGTGAAATTTTTCTGAAGAAACCTTTAGCCTAGAAACTCATTCCAGCTAAAGACACAAGTCTCACCATGTATTTCAAATCTGAGAATAATTAAATTATTTTAAGATGATGCTGTGTAGTTTTTTTTTTTTTTTTTTGAGACTTTCTTTTTGGGCAAATCAAAGAAAATGAGAGAAACATCTAGTATGTCTCTGCTAGGTGGTTACTTTTGCCTATAGCGCAGATGTAACAATGAGCAATTTGCAAATAAAACCATTTAATTTGTTAAATATTTAAGTAATACTTTAGTAATTTATTTTATTGAATCCTCTGTTGACCTGTTCTGATTAATACACTGTAAAATAAATGTTTTGAGTTGCAAATAATAATAATTCATAATCATGCAGGACTTTTTTTTTAGAATTATGACCTTTACCTTTTTTAATAATTTAACCACACTTCACATTTAGTGCTTTTCACAATTTTGCATGGTTGCAAAGCAGCTTTACATACATACAGAAAGTAGTTACAAAAGTAAAGATGTAAACAACCAGTAGCGAACCGTGACTCTTGAGCCTAGGCCCTCTCCCTCTACCCTCGTCAGGGGAAAAACTACCAGCCTAGCTTACGGTGTCCTCTTCTAAAAGTAATCTTTGACAATTCCACCTCTGAAACAAGAGGCTATCCAGCCTTAAAGGTGACATATCATGAAAATCTGACTTTTCCAGGTTTTAAGTGCTATAATCAGGTCCCCGGTGCATCTACCAACCAAGGAAACGTGAAAAAGATTAACCCAATCACTTTGTTTAGGTAAGCCTTTTTCTGCAAGCATCTGAGAAAACCAGCGCGTAAGATTTCACTCCCTTGGTGACGTGGCAAAGGGATCTCATTATAATATTACCACCCCATAATCTGTAAGTTTACACCCACGGCGCCGTTATTGTGTTTTCGCAAGCGACAGCGGTGTATTAGTTCATGGCGAAAGTTTGAGCAAAACATGCTAACTGTT
>NW_015637563.1:119566-137893 GCF_001515625.1 Sinocyclocheilus rhinocerous | reverse complement strand
GTCTCAGAGTAGTCAGTGCAATTTGGGAAAAAAATCAATTAAATCTGTATGTGGATGTGAGTAAATATTCAAATGTAATCCCCTTTGTAATCGTTAACATTTTCATAAGTAACTGTAATTTAATTTTTTCTTAGTAACTGTAACGGATTACAGTTACATTTATTTTGTAATTAAATTACGTAACGCCGTTACATGTAACTAGTTACTCCCCAACACTGTGTATGAGTTCTCAGACTATTTCACAAAAGACAATATCACATTCTGTGTATTGATATTTGTTTGTTCATTTGCTCCTTAAAAGAGTCTTAATAAGTTTTGTAATAATGTGATTTTAACATAGGCCTAAATATAGGCTGCAGTATGTTCAGTGAAAGGGGCTTGATAAGTCAGTTTCTCCTCACCTAACCTTCACAAGCTGTGAAATTTTTCTGAAGAAACCTTTAGCCTAGAAACTCATTCCAGCTAAAGACACAAGTCTCACCATGTATTTCAAATCTGAGAATAATTAAATTATTTTAAGATGATGCTGTGTAATTTTTTTTTTTTTTTTGAGACTTTCTTTTTGGGCAAATCAAAGAAAATGAGAGAAACATCTAGTATGTCTCTGCTAGGTGGTTACTTTTGCCTATAGCGCAGATGTAACAATGAGCAATTTGCAAATAAAACCATTTAATTTGTTAAATATTTAAGTAATACTTTAGTAATTTATTTTATTGAATCCTCTGTTGACCTGTTCTGATTAATACACTGTAAAATAAATGTTTTGAGTTGCAAATAATAATAATTCATAATCATGCAGGACTTTTTTTTTAGAATTATGACCTTTACCTTTTTTAATAATTTAACCACACTTCACATTTAGTGCTTTTCACAATTTTGCATGGTTGCAAAGCAGCTTTACATACATACAGAAAGTAGTTACAAAAGTAAAGATGTAAACAACCAGTAGCGAACCGTGACTCTTGAGCCTAGGCCCTCTCCCTCTACCCTCGTCAGGGGAAAAACTACCAGCCTAGCTTACGGTGTCCTCTTCTAAAACACCTCTAAATGGAAATGTATATAGCTTTCACATTTTAAAGGTGACATATCATGAAAATCTGACTTTTCCAGGTTTTAAGTGCTATAATCAGGTCCCCGGTGCATCTACCAACCAAGGAAACGTGAAAAAGATTAACCCAATCACTTTGTTTAGGTAAGCCTTTTTCTGCAAGCATCTGAGAAAACCAGCGCGTAAGATTTCACTCCCTTGGTGACGTGGCAAAGGGATCTCATTATAATATTACCACCCCTTAATCTGTAAACTTCCACTCATGGCACCGTCATTTTGTTTTCGCAAGCGACAACGGTGTACCAGCTCTAATGCCATGGCGATGGTGTTCCCGGACGAGTTTGCTGGATCCTCGGACAGGGCGGGGCCCAGCATCTCGTGCGGAGCACAGGCGGATGACAGGATGTTGATTGCTGCATCGGAGGGCGAGCTAGGCTCTGGAGATGACGATTCGGCTGCGCTGCCTCCGTCAGGAAGAGTGGCATTGCCCGCCAAGGTCAGGAGGTTATAGTCTTAGCATACCAGGCCCAATGTTTACCGTACCCCCTCGGAGTGTGTTGCAGTAACTGCGTACTGCGACGGACCTCGCACTTAGGGCGACGAAAGTCACAGCGCGGGCCCTGGGTCAGACGATGTCCACACTTTTGTTCTGTTCCGCCACTGGCTACCCATACTTCATCGTACCCAAGAAAGGCGGTGGGTTATAACCAATCTTGGACCTGCGCGTGCTGAACCGGGCCCTTCACAAGCTCCCGTTCAGGATGTTGACGCAGAAACGCATCTTTCAATGCGTCCGTCCTTTCGATTGGTTCACAGCGATCTACCGCAAGGACGCGTACTTTCATCTCTCGATTCTCCCTCGACACATGCCGTTTCTCCGCTTTGCGTTCGAAGGGCGAGCATATCAGTACAAGGTCCTCCCCTTCGGGCTATCCCTGTCGCAGTCCTTGTTCCATTAAGGGAAGCTGGCATTCGCATCCTCAACTACCTCGACGACTAGCTCATACTGGTCCAGTCTCGAGCGCAGTTGTGCGAACACAGGGTCTGCTTCGGAGGACAGCAGAAGGGGAAGGCTGTCTCCAAACAAAGACTTGCCCACTGGTTAGTGGAGGCTATAGTCTTGGCATACCAGGCCCAACATTTACCATGCCCCCTCGGAGTGAGAGCACACTCTACGAGAGGAGTGGCATCTTCTGGGGCATTGGCGCGGGGCGCCTTGATAGCAGACATCTGTAGAGCTGCCGGCTGGGCGACGCCTAACACGTTTGCGAGATTCTATAATCTCCGTGTAGAGCCCGTGTCCTCTCGTGTACTCGCCTCAGTTAGGCAGTAACATCGGACCCGCTCGGTGTCGGTCACGCTTGCTGCGCCATTCCCCTCCGACACTTCATGACAAACAAGCAGTGTTTATAATAAATAATATTATTATTGGCTCAGCGGCCTAGTAAATGTCCTCACTTACGTTATTTGCGGCTTTCCATAGCTAGTTAGTTTATCAGCATATTTTTTTTTTTTCCGAGAGATCCCCACAGCGGGCGGAACTTGTCATAAAGTTAGTGATAGCAAGGCCCGCCCATTTAGAGGAAAGATATGATTGGTCAATTTTTCTGTCATTCGGAATTACTCCCCCCCTCTGTAATTTCACAGCTGGACCTCCAATCACAGAGCCGCAAACGCTAGGCGGAAACATTCAAATATGGAGAAAATGGGTGGTGTTAATAAGTCCATTCACTGAATACGCAGATTTGAAGAGTTTTTTTTTTCACAGAAGTTGTATTTATTTTATTTAGATGATGTTTGTCAAATTATGAATTGCTTAAATAAAATTAGTAATAATTATTTTTTCATTCGAAATATTATATTTTAAAACATTTATTTAAAAATTGTAAATATTGTTTTTACAATAAGTTAGGCCCTCTCTGATGGTTGCCCACTGTAAACAACATATAGGTAGTTAATTTGAAATGGTGAAAGACATTCACGTACTTGATCAGAGGGTTTGTTTTTCCTAATACACTCCAATGCACCTGTATACCAACACACTTTTTTCTCCATTAATGGTTCTTTAATGTCCCGTACAAACAATGGCAACGTTGCATTTTGAAATGTGGACAGCAGAACCTTTGGCCTGTCAAATATTATGAATTACTAAACAAATTATTAAAACTTATCCTGACCAGTCCTTAAAATTACACAAAAAATAAAATGTCAGATAACTTCAGAGACGTTAACTGCATGAAAAGTAACAATGTAAAATATATTAAAATAATTTCTATTCATGCGTCACATTTAAATCCGCAGCGTAGGCCTACTCCGAGACCGCCAAATCCTTTCATTGCGTTTTGGAAAGGTGTTGGAAAGGTTACTTTGGAAATGTAATAGGTTACAGATTACAAGTTACCCTACTTAAAATGTAATAAGTAGTGTAATTTAATTAAGATTATAATATTTTAATTTTAAAGGAGACATTGGATGCAAAATATCTTCATTTGCATATAAATGTGTCTTAGCAGTGTGTGGACACAACCACCCTACAATGATAAAAATCCATTCACTCCTGTTTTTTAATCCCCCAAAATCCCAAACAGACTCAATTATCGCGCCGTTTTGATTTTCTGAGCAGTATGATGTCATATTGTTCAGGCCCCGCCCACAACCGCCACTTAGGACGCAGTGCATTTTGTTTATTGTTCAGGCCCCGCCCACAACCGCCACTTAGGACGCAGTGCATTAGTTTTGTTTTTAATGGTAATGCTCCACTGAATACACCTAAATTCATTTATGTCTGCGCAAATAATTTATACTCCAGACTGCTTTCTGGACGAGGGACAATTCAAGGCAGGTTTTGTTAAAAAGTTAAAATTCAAGGATCGATAGATCAGTACCAAAGTGTTCGTGATCCAGCTGCACCTTCAGATGAAGTAAGTCTGAACTTTATATTTTTTATGATTATTTTAATTACATAATTCCGTTACATGTAACTAGTTACTCCCCAACACTGCATTAGAAACACCTGTGCAGTGCATTGAGAGTTGAAGCGCGCAGAGAAATGTTAGGGATGGTTTTACTCCATCTGCATTCACTGAAACATAAGCAGTTCTGCACCTTCACATTCTTCCACCAACGAACGGAACTGTGCTGCTTACTGGCCTATATTAGACTAGCAATTCACAGTCTTTAAATCCATATAATGTGTGCTTTCATCGATGGAAAATGTATTTTTACTTGTAGTAGTACTTAATTACACAGGCTTTAGTAGTAGTACTAGGTTCGAGTGTTTCCTACATTGCTTGTTCAAATGTCTGTCCCCAGTGAGTCAGTGATGTTCTCCGGGTGAGTGAATGAGTGAGTTAGCTGGGAATGTTAGTAAAAGACGAATTGTAAAGCTGTGCCAAATTTATAAAGATTAATTATTTGCATTAAACGCACACAATAATGATGTTATTAGCACACTTCAAGTTTACTGTGAATGCCATTGCGGTGCGTTTTAAAGTTACTAAAATTAAAGAATATGACCTCAGTTTGTTATTAGTAATGCACGTTTAACTCTTAAAGTCTAATTTTAATGTCAGCAAAATACATTTGAAGTTTATGCTGAGTGAATTCTGCATTTCAAAACTTAAATACAAGAAGGGATATTTAAAGTGTACTTAAGTAGCCTATACTTAAAATAGTTCCACTTGAGCACAAACAAGTAGCCTATATTTATTACAACTTTAGTTGTACTTAAAGTCCCCATGAAATCAAAATGAAAGTTTTTTGGGTGTTAGTATCAATATGTTAGTTTTAAGGTTATCTATAAGGTAGTGTGCTCCAAAACATTGACACAATTCGCATTTAGAAGATATAAGCATTCAAAGCTTGCAGTTCGTCACTTCCGCCAAAACGGCTCAACGATTTTTTTTGACGTCACATCGTACTTCAGCTTCTCATCAAACTTTCTATCCAATCAAATGCTCTCTAGAATCCGAAGCCCCGCCCCCTACACTATAAAATACACGCTGAAGCGTAGTGCACTACAGTTGAATTACTGAAATAAATGAACTTTTCCACGACATTCTAATTTATTGAGATGCACCTGTATATATCACTAGGGTATCCATCAGTGGATTCATAATGAAGCTATTTGTACAGTCATGGATGAAATTTTAGTTTTTACTACTTTAGTGGAATAAGTGTTTTGTTTCTCAGAGACACTGTTCTGTAAAATGTGATATAAAGAGGTTTTTGTAGTGATTAAATTTAGTTTGTTTTTTAATAAACACACATTGTTTACAGCATGCTGCAGAAAGTATCCAAAAGGAATGTCAGTGAGGCTAATCACTGGGTTTTCCATTCGTACCAGTATCCTTAAACTGAGGTGAGCTTGTGATTTCTGTGGATTAATCTATACAGATGAACACAGATGCATTGCTCTGAAATGAAAGCTAATGATTCTGTTGTCTTAGGGTCAAAGTGCAAGCAATCAACAAAAAACAATCAAGAGCTTAATTTGACAACTTCTGAGGCAGAACAGATGCTACAACAAGAATAATTCTTCACGGAGGATGAAGTTTAATGACGTTTGCATATTTACTCTGCATAGTTGTATATGCAAGTTACTTTGTTTACTGCATTAAAATAATTTTATATGTAAAGTGAAATCTTGCATTTTGTATTTATTTTCTGTTCTTGTAGACAGTGTTGGGGAGTAACTAGTTACATGTAATGGCATTACATCATTTAATTTCAAAATAAATGTAACTATAATCTGTTACAGTTACTGAGAAAAAAATGTGTAATTAAATTACAGTTACTTATGAAAATGTTAAAGATTACAAAGGGGGTTACATTTGATATTTTCACACACATACAGATTTAATTGATTTTTTTTCATAAATTGCATTGCCTGCTCTAAAACCAATGTTTCAGGAGTTTAGGACACATGCTTATTCCATAACTGTTTTATTTCCTTTTTGGGTTCATGTACATGGTTTATTTTTTTAACAGTTTTTTGGTCAGAGTAATGAGATGCTAGCAAGGCTTATCAATCCCCCATCAAGGATTTTGTTTTTAATGATGGTGTTGTTCCGGAGTATGAAGAATTTATGACTTTGTATAGTCTTCCTCTGACACCTAGATCTTTCCATTCTGTTATCAAAAGTTTGTCTCCAGGTTATGTGCATTTTTTGAAAACATACTTTTGCTTTGAGAAAAACAATTATGCCCAAACTTTATTTAAAAAAAAAAAAGCTCTATCTCTCAGATACCACGAGAAAACAACAAAAGGTGCTAATGTAAACCCACAATGTGATATAATACTACCAAAAAAATTATAATCCTAACCTTTAACTCCATACCGGAATCCCAGACAGCCAGACAATGAAAATATAAATATAAATAAATAAATATAACAATTATTTGTGTTTGGGACGCTGTGAGCTTGGAGACTGCAGTGTACACCGTAAGTTTGAAAACGTTTAGCTTAAATGTTTAATATGAATAAACAGTGCTCATAAACAGCTGTGAGTTATGAAAACGGATAACGGATAACGGATGAGTTATAAAAAAATTCACCCCCTCACAGTTTATTAGCTATATAGACCAAAATAATTTTTTGAACCAGGCTGTAAACATGTTTTTTTCTACTGTAAAGTTGGGCATTTTAACATGGGGAGTCTATGGGACTGACTCCCTTTTGCAGCCAGCCTCTAGCGGCCAGTTGATGAATTACAGTTAAGTCACTTCCGTGTTGGCTTCACGAGAGAGAGCGGGAGGTTGCCGCTCGGCATAGACATAATAAATACCTAGACGCCTCATTGGCTGTTCGACCGCACGTCAACGTCGCCGCCATATTGGTGAAGGCAACTCTCCATAACTCTCATATCGGGACAGAAGAAAACATACCTGACTCGCCGGTAGCTTGGGCATCTACAAACTGTCGCAACTGAACAGTTGTTCTGTATGTTTTTGACGTTATCGTGTTTTTATCCAGAAAAAACCGCAGCTCCTCCGTTTACCTCCATTTATTTTTAAGGCAGTCTTGCCCTCACAAACATGGCGGACGCGTTGACGTATCGCAGCAACGGCTCAAAGCGGCCAATGAGGCGTCTAGGTATTTATTATGGTATTTATTATGGTATTATGTATTTATTATGTCTATGGCTTTGAATGCTTATATCTTCTAAATGCGAATTTTGTCACTGTTTTGGAGCACACTGCCTTATAGATAACCTTAAGGCTAACATATTGATACTAACACCCAAAAAACTTACGTTTTGATTTCATGGGGACTTTAATGATGTAATCAACAGGTTCTCTCTGGTTTAGAATAAACACACCTTGAAAAGATCGTCTGTCAAAGGAAGAACGTGTGCTAGCCTATTGTTCTTCTAATCTACATGCATTGTTGTCCTCTATTAAACTTTACAAAAGGATGAATCTGTCAGAAGATCAACATGGTGTCGCCCTCCAATGAAACACACAGATTTCATTGTCTTAAACCAGCGACTGTAGCCTCGTCTTCATCATCGGAAAGATCATCAACAACAACAACAGATCCATTAATAAAAGTTATTTGAATACTCTTTTTGGTCAGAATCAGAACTGCGATTTTTATGGGGTCTTTCCTTCTTGTGTGGCACTAACGGCTCCTCTGGAGAAACTAAGCAAGGTGCCCATAATCACACATCTGAAAGTTCAGCATGTCTTTATATTGTCAAGAACATATATAACACGCCTTAATGGTACGACTCATTTCAGTGGTGTCTTAAAAGCAGTCATAGAAACGGACCTTCACATCTACAGGTAAAGTTACAGGGAATTTCTTACATTAGAATGAGGGTTAGGCTTTTATTTCTATCTTTTTTTTAAATTTTTTTATGAGGTGCACTCATAAAAAGTATTTCACTGGCTTTTATTCAACGAAGCAGAGGCTGGTATTTGATTAAAGAAACACAATGATCTGCAATCATGACAGTATACAGTAATTCTGATTTCAGTTATTTTTAAAGCACTTACATTAGGGTTTTTTTTGCAGCTTAATGTTGCTATATATTGCATACCGTATGTTACGTGCTTTGCGTATGTGTTTGCTCCTCCTTCCTTTGCGGCCTTGCTCTCAGGTTCCTGATTGGACGTGTCGCCTGCCAGTCATCGTGACGTCGTCCTCTTCGCCCAATCTGCTGTCGCCCTGCCGGTTTAAAAGTTCTCCCGCGAACCTCGTGTGGCGGCGGTGTTTTGGTTTGCTGAAATGAGTTTTGTACCCTACTCTCTAATGCTGTGTCTAGCACTTAACTTGCTGTGTATCCGAGTTACAGTTCGTTTATTCCTTAATTAGGGAAAAGGGAACAGGTAAGCATATCGTATCATAAACAATTTGGTTTTTAGTGGTAAGAGTAGGACATTTAGAGGACTTGGGGAGCTTTATGTGAATCATTTGATTTGATTGTTTTCTTTGATTTGGGTGCCACTCAAGTTCCCTTTCCCTATACTAGTGATTATTGTTTTTGTGATAACCTTAGTTACTTCCATTGTTCTTTATTATTTTCATTTCAGCAATTGTAAATAGTGCGTCACACAAGCATTTTTCTTGTGGCTTCGGCTTAATGTAATAAATCGTCACTTTTGAGCTTCATTCGTGTGTTTATGGTCATTTTTCTGCCCGATTCAATCCACCCAGCAATAATTTACTTTCTAAGTGTTACGATCCAACTCCTAGACCTTTAAAGTTCAAAACACAGAACAATAAAAAATAAATAAAAAATCATAAAGACAACAACAAGTAAGATCAAAAGGGTGTTTAATATTTTTTGCAAAAAGAAAATCAAAAACAAAAAAGAAACCAGTAAAACTGTTTGAGTTGATTGATTTTTACAAAACAATAAGCATTTCACAAATCTATCACACTAAACGCCGGATTCAACGAGTCAGGAAATTAAAAAGTAACAAAACTAACATCTGGCCCCTCCCCCTTCACCCAGAGCAAAATGACCCTTTAAAGCTGATCTGTGGCCAGTGCTGCCACTTACAGGACTGAAGCTGTACAAAGTGGCAGAGATCAAATTCATCCCGTCCCCTTCACTCAGCCCCTCAGAGTAGATTCAACATTTATGGGAAAAACTGCTCGTTTCAGACAGTATATGCTCATGCAACAGAAAGGACTGCGGACACAAACCTCTCCCCCCACCCCACAATAAACACCGGTCTGGAATGGCTTCAGTACGGCCGGCCCCGTCTCTCCTCTCTGTGGTCTCCCCTTTAGGATGCAATGGAGACGAGCATTACTCAAACATCAGAGAACTCGTGATAACTCTGACTGACTGCAGAGCTGAGGGGTTTCATTACCTTCCGCCCATCTTGTATCCTCCGCGGTCTCCACCCCTGAAGCCTCCTCCTCCTCCTCCTCTGCCGCCTCTGAATCCGCCGCGGTCTCCTCCGTACCCGCCTCGACCGCCACGATCTGAAAGTCAGGAGGAAATCACAGCAGTGAAAGTGTGGTGGATAACTTCTGCTTGACATGAAACGGCACTCACAAGACACTTCCACAGAGCAGGGCAAACTAGGGAAGCTTGTTTCCACCAGATCAGAACAATTCAAAGGATTTGAGACTGAATTCTGACTCCTCTGAAGGGGGAAAAGGCCAAATTACCTTAAATTTTGAAAAATGAATCGAGATTAAAAAAAAGAAAATTATAATAATAGACAAAAACTCAAAATTGAGATGTAAACTCCAAAAAAATAAATAAAACATCTCACAATCCACTCTACTCATTTAAGAACTGTAAGATTTCCAAGTCTGAGTTTACATCTCGCAATTCTGACTTTTTCCTTTTGCAAACGAGTTTCTCACAATTGTGAAATTAAACTGAAAATAGTCAGAATTTAAGAAAAGTCAGAATTCAGGATACGACTTCATAGAGCCCTCAATATTCATGCCAACTCAAATAAAATCACTGCTTTCTCTCTACGATGTTCACACTTTGAACTTTAAGGTGAAGTGTTTTCTGCACTCACCTCCATCATCCTTCTGACTGTAGTCTCTGGCTCCTGAAAAACAACAAGACACGAAAGGGAAACACAACTTTGAGAACTTGAGAAATAACATGAAGTCATGAACTTTTATTTCACCAAGTCTATGAACACAATTAATAAAAACCAAACTGCTTTGCTATGTAGATTTGACCTTTACAAGTGACAGTTTACTCTATGCACCAGTGTGTCCAAAACTGCTGCACCATTTCCAATACCTTTGTACACCAGAAGAGATTTTCTGTGAGACTAGCAAAATTAAATGAGAAGTATTCATCTAAATCACGTCTCATCTTCACCATGTGCACAGTTGGCATCCAGAACACTGGCATTTAATTCAATTTCCTCATGCAAGACCATCTTATAGAGTAAATCTGGGTAGCTGTTAGACTTTAGCCCACAAGAGCATTACCAGAGAGGACAGCAATAAAGACAATAAGGTGATGTTCCTTTGGGTTGACATAAAATGGTGGCTCAAGAGCTCATTTGTCAGCTAATCTTTGTTTCTTTTTATTTCTTTTTTTAAATCTCCTTTCCCCCACTGAGACAGATGCTCATCACTTACCACCGTAATTTTTGTAGCCACCACGGTCACCACCACTGCAGAGGAAAAATTGAAGATATGATGGCTTTCCATTGTTGAAACCTGGGAGCGCAAGGCTCCCTCTTTACCAGTATTCCTTTCATGGTTTACTACTGAGGAGGAAACGGCTCCCATTGACAGATAGGTTAAAGATGATGGGCCAAATGTACATGAAACATTGCAAATTGAAACCAAAGGAGGCAAGCCTCTTTCCCAATTAGAATTGCTTTTTTCTGATTGAACGTCAAGATTTGATGCGACTAAAACCAGAAAAGAGCACGGAGGACAACCTCCCTGCTCCCTCTTGAGTTCTTCATCAAGAATTTACTCTAGATTTGAGCGTCTAACTGTTGTGGCACTCGTGTAGACGAGCACACATTTTCCTTCCATTATGAGTGCTTATGAGCTCCAATGGCTGAGGTCCAACTTTAATTTCACTCACTTTGATACCTGTAGTATAAAATGTAGACCGGTTAAGACAAAGAAACAACACTGTACAGACACCGATTCATGTGGAGCGACTGAGAACTGTTCCTTGCAGCAGAACTTTCCAATGTGAACACTCTCCCAAAGGGAAGGAGGGAAAACTGATGGAGACTAGTGCTGGGCGGTATGACCAAAAACTTATATCACGGTATTTTTCAAAATTATACCGGTTTCACGGTACATGACGGTATTTTTTTTCATGCATGACCGGGTGTTAACCATATTTTCTACTGATTAAGAGAGAAAATACTGCAGTATATTGACTTAGAATGCCCTATTTTACTGTCATGATGAGTGAATATTGTCAAAAAATACCACACTAAATAGTGACTAAACATTGACCCCTTTAATGTTAACCAGGAGTCACTCTCATTTATAATCGCGGCATCGTCTGATAAAGTGGATATTTGTGGTGGTCAATGTGGATATTGTGGATGAGTTCTTCTGTGTCATCACGTTCTATTAGTTCTACAGCTTCAGTTTCTGAACTTTCACGCTTAGTAACACATACAGCTGTTCCCTCACCACAGTGCAACAGTGAAAAGAAACCCGTTTCAAACAGTGTCGCGTTCCGAACGTTGTTTAAGCGACATACACCGGTATTGCGGTATTTTAAAAATTAATATAACAAAAATAAACACCGGTATTCGGTATGAACCGGTATAGCGCCCAGCACTAATGGAGACCAGAAGAAATGAGCTTTAAAAACTGCATTTCAACCAGGTTCCAAATCTGCATTAAAGGCTTCAGTGGAAACTTAAAGACTGTTTTGCCTTTTCTTCAAAATTTGAATTTAATTCAAAAGGAAACCTGAGAAATGCATAAAAAAATAAAAAAAAGTGGACAAAATGCATTACTTGGGGCTCTCCTACACAATGTCAAGATTTCACCATAATTAGCCAGGTTTCCGATCAATTCTCATGTTTAGACTGACCTAAATCAGACTTTAAGCTCTTACTGATTCTAGAGCAGATGAAACCTTGAGGGAAAATATCCACACGTGACAATTATGCCAATCTTTGTGTTTTTTAGCTATACCGTCCTATATGTGATGCATGGAGAGTAACCTTACCGTTTTAGCCTAAAAGCTATTTATAAGCATCATACAACTAACTACAATAAAGTTAATAACATTCCATTGGGTGGAGTGTCACGTTATAGAAACAAACAGATGGAGGGTCCATAAAGAGTACAACCAGTTCAGATAATAAAAGTAGACAAACCTCCTCTTGTGGTATAAGAAAAAATATTTGGGTTATCCACAGAGGAAAAAAATAAATAAACTTTTCAGGCCTATGTGCATTGTTGATTGTTAACAGTGTGTGGTGATACCTTCTGGGGTGGGCAGACTTACCCCATACCGGAGGGTGGGCCACCGCGGCCACCTCTGTCATAGCCTCCGCGGTCATAACCCCCACGACCTCTGCCCCTGAAACCCTCCGACCTGTCCGAGCCACCTTCGTCGCCAAACCTCCGGCTATCACCTGAGGAGAGGGGGAGAGACGCGGTTTTGGATTTGCTGCCAAACATTAAAACCTGGTTTCACAGGGCACAGGTTAAGCCAAGATAAGGCCATAGATTAATTAGGACACAAGTATCTTTTATAAACAGGTCTTAAAGGGTTAGTTCACCCAAAAATGACCTCATACGTCATCCTCCTGGAGCTGCTTCTGTGTACAACAGTGAGCGCAAGCTAGATTAAAGTGATTATTATTAAGTTTTGAATATGGATATTTTTTTTACGAAAAATGCATCGTTTCGCTACAGGAGGCCTTTGTTTACCCCCCCCCCAGAGCCGTGTGATGCACTTTTTATTATGGATGCATGCACTTTATTTAACTTCTTTTGGACTGATGCACTGCAACACCCGCTGACTGCCATTAAACAGCTTGGAAGATCAAAGACCATTTTTAATATAACTCCGATTGGATTCATTTGAAAGAAGAAAATCATACACCTAGGATGCCTTGAGGGCGAGTAATTCATGGGTTAATTTTTATTTTTGGGTGAACTAACCCTTTAAAACACACACACACACACTCTACTGGTGTGCATCTTGACAAAACAATAGCATAGAGATGCACGATCTTGGATTTTCGCCAATATCCGATATGCCGATATTTTTCCAACTCATTTTGGCCGATACCGATATATTTCCCTTTGTTTTGAAACACCAGGTCTCTCCTGTACAGAGATTATAAACAAATAATTTTTAATTTTGGTTAGTTAAAAACTTACTTGTTAGAATTAAATAATCGATTATTGAAGTTCTTCAATAATGAGTGTACACTGAAAGCTGAAATCAACTATAAATCAATCACTGCTTTTATTCCCCCACAGACAAACGCAGTGGTAATCTTAACATTGTATCTGAAGATTTAACAATTATAGATGGTCTAAAGCAAAAGATTTTCAATTAAAAAAAAATTGAAAATCTTTTAGAGCTCCTTGTATTGAAGTTTTCATAATCCATTTGAAAAAAATAAATAAAAAAAATACATTACACGACTAAAATCTGTATATATAAAATTACTTAATTTACAAGTGTCATGTTCGTGATTTTTATTTATGTAAGCTATAGCTTCTCACCTTTAATTCAAAGCATACTTGTTATTTTATGAAGTTGAGTACTGCTTTATTTAATCAGAAACAATCTTAACGTTATTGGTGTATTTAACTTTAATTTTATTATAAGAAGGCCAATAGCACCCCCTAAATAAATAAAATGCCTTACCGGACCTGAGGGAGGCTGCTGCCGCTGCTACTGCAGGTGTTATTGACAGTTTACTCTACCGTACAAAGGACGCATCAGTCTGTACATGCATTTTTCGATTAAATGCAGTGATCCAAAACAAATCATCACTCAGGCAAACGTTTGCTTCAAGAATGACTACACTGCTGAAGTCTTATCACTATCACACCCTGAGCACGTGAGCTATTCATTTTATCGGAAAGGCATATCGGCATAGTTTTTCATATCGGGCCGATGCCGAGGTTTACATTTTAAGCCATTCTTGGCTGAATCCGATATTGTTCTAAGGGCACTTGCATAGATCAGTCAATGCAAGTTTCTTTCAGTTAAAACAGCCCAGACATATTTTAGTCTGGGACTAGGCTTAAGCAACTTAAAAAAAAGAGATCTGGATTTAAGTCTATGCAAGATATGAAGCAATAAATTACAAAATTACCTTCATTGCGTCGCGCATATCCACCTTGAGACCCCCCGTACGCTCCTCCGCCAGCACCTCCTCCTGACTGCTGTCCATAAGATCGCTGCTGTCCATACGACTTGTCACCATAACTGCAGTGAGACAATGGAAGAGGTTTGACAATTATGGGAGGGTAACAACTAGGGGTTGAACGACTTTCACGATTTTTTTTTTTTTTTTTAAGTCGACTTTTATGTGATGAAAGTCGAGTCGAAGTCGACTAGTCGCAGATGACGTCATTGAGCAAATAAGTCTGGAGCTGTGACAAACACCTTGTGCACAGCTATGGCATATGACGCAGCACTGCCCACATGGCTACTGCTCCTATAACAGCTCACTTTTAACAGTTCTTTTGTCTTTGGCTCGTTGTATTTCTCACAGATTTCTGCTCGTTCTAAATCAGATACCCAGGGATTAAAGTTCCGTCGCTACGACGGATTTCCGTCAGTTCATAAAGATCATAAAGATCATTCCTGAATGATTCAGCCGTTCGAACGAATCAATTGAATGAATGATTCAGTGATAAATTGCCGCCACCTGCTGGCGGATATAGTTTCATTTTTAGCGTATCATTTCAGTTATTTGAATCATTTCTGTATTAAAAATTTTATATTTAAAATTTAAAAGTTCAATTTCGAGCATCCAGTAATATAATCACATGTCTTGTGGAGAGCTTTCAGAGTATTAATTTATTTGTCATTTTAACTGTTTGGAAACAGAGCATAATGTGGAATTCCTTCAAAGACTGTTGCGCCCTCTATAGGACCAGCTACTAGTCGACGTCAAGCTTAAAGCATCATGGCAGAGCATTGAATTTGACTAGTCGATTAGTCGGTGCAACCCCTAGTAACAACAGATTTTCTGGTGCATCATGATCCTTGTTGACCGTTCAAAGATGCTGGTCCCGCTGACAGCAGCCAAATGACCTTGTGGCTAGGGATGCACCGATGTATCGCCCGCTGATATTTATCTGCCCGTTTTTGATTATTTTAAAGCCATCGGCATATTGGAAATAGCATGAAAAGGGCAGATACCAATGGTTTATTAATTAACTGCATGGAGACAATGAGGTGCATGTCTGTTGCATAATCCAACGTTTTTCTCTGGGCAAAAAATTTAAATACATACAAAACAAAATACAAAAAATCTGTACAAAATATAGTTTGTCAGACGGCATAGCACAGCCTATACAAATGTGACACTGACACATCCAACGAGTGAAATGAATCATAGGTAAGTCGCATTAGCAGTGCCCCGGCGTTAGTTTACCCGAGGAGATGTCACAAACCACCAAGCATTAGGCCTACATTTAAGTGAAAATGATTGGCATGTAATATGCAGCTTTTTGTGTGTTTGAAACCAGCAAAAATGGCAGGATAGTGTAGAACACGGAATCACAAAAGCTCACATCACGCACCTGCAGCACTTCTATGAATGAAGAAAACTGAATAAAACTATATAGGCTACATAAGGAATATATAGGCCTATACACTAAATATGTTTCACTTAAATCATTAACAGATTAACAAAACGAAAGAAAAAAAAAATTGTGCTGAGTTTCGGTTCATTGTAAAGTGCTCCGAATTTCACATAAAGGAAACAGACGGCAGAAAACCGTTTTCTTTATTTTGCAAAAGCGTTACAGTTTTGAATGATGTTTTGCCTCAATGCGAGTTAGTAGTATATTTTTATTTAATGCCATGTCAGCATCTCAGGCTATTTTAATGGCAAAAACGATAAAAAAAAAATAATACATGTATGATAATGCGAGTGAAGAACAAAGCCTATTGTTTACATAAATACTTTAACATCCAGATACGTCACGAATATGGAAACATTTGGATTCATGCAGAACTAGAGTGGTAGGCTTTTTTTTTTTATAATTTGTGTTGCGTTGACAGTTTTTCCTTTTGTTTAGTACACTTGGTCAAAATCTAGAAAAGATGCTGTACTGACTATGACTAAGAGCAAGCACCAGATCAAGACTTTTTTCCCTTTGAGTACAGAAAACGCTGTACTTTATTATTATTATTATTATTATTATAGGCAAAAGTAAAAGTAAAAAAAACAAACCAAAAAAAAAAAACCTTATTAACCGGTCTTTTTTCTACTCAAACCGGTTTCTGAACGTAATACAGAGGAACGCAGGAACAGAAACGATCAACAACCGATTCTGCTTGGAGTGAACCGATAATTTTTAAGCCCTGCTTTATACAATTGACCAATATCCATATCAGCCAATAGTTGTTTGTTAAAAGCAGTATCGGCCAAAAAAAATCCTATCGATGCATCCCTATAATTTCATATGAAATAGAGCGGTCTCTCTCACATATAGCTAATCAGGCCAATCAGGAGCAGAATTTCACATTGCACTGTAGTAATAACTACGATGGTTACACAATTACAGGGCTATGCATTCTGTGGCAGAAACCAGTGTTTGGCATATGAAAAATGCTGTTTCCGAACACTTCCTGCAGAAACCCTGTAATCAGCAGAGTAAACATACATGTCATCAATAACAAGAGTTTGTTTGTGTTTAACGCCATTCCAGCTTCTGTGGCTAGTTTCATGGCGAGAAATATTATGGCTGAATTATATCATGTTTTTACAACTTATTTTTGCTAAACTCCAAAACTGTATTTGGCTTAACTTGGTTAAAAATCCCTTCAAAAGAGTTAACTTAATAAAAAAAAGTTTTCTAACGGAGTTAAAACCAGCACAATCTAATAAAACATGCTTAATGGATAAAGGGATTCGGCAGAGAGAACATGTTGGAGGATCTTCCCCTAGCATTAAAAATCATCCTGGAAAGACCTATCATACAGCGGGCATAAACAATCTGGTCCCATCGGTTAGAGAATTGATAGAAATGTCTTTTTCCAACATTGGGACTAATTTCATGGAGTTTATTCATTCTATATAGATCCCACTCGGTTTGTCATTTGTCATCAATAATGATCGAGACAAGATGTGGCTATGACAGAAGTCCGATCTCTCACCCAGATGAGGATTCGGATCCCTGCTGTCCGTAGCTGTCATAGCCCTGCTGCTGCTGCGGCTGCTGCTGCGGAATGGATTGCTGTTGCTGCTGCTGCTGCTGCTGCTGACCATAACCACCAGAGGAGTAACCCTGAGACGACTGGCCATAGCTCTCTCCTTCAGGAAATCATGTCCATTACACACCATCCATCATTAAACACATTCATAAAATCACTTATAAACCACATACCACTAGGCTGTCCATAACCACTGTAACTCTGTCCACTGTAAGAGCCGCTCCCATTACCCTGACCATATCCCTGCTGAAAAGACAAAATCATTAAGCGCCAACATACACACATATACATACAAATATATACACACACACACATATACACTACCATATGTGTGTGTGTGTATATATGTACTGGGATCAGTAAGACTTGTAATGTTTTTTTTAAAGAAGTCTCTTCTGCTCATCAAGGCTGCATTTATTTGATCAAAAATAAAGAAAAAAACAGTAATCTTGCAAAATATTACAATATAAAATAATGGTTTCTATTTTAATATCCTTTAAAATATTTATTTCTGTGATGCAAAGCTGAATTTCCATCAGCCATTACTCCAGTATAAACTGTCACATGATCCTTCAGATTCTAATATGCTGATTTATTATTAGAATTATCAATGTTGGCAACAGTTGTGCTGCCAAATATTTTTTCTTTTGGAAACTGCGATACTTGTTTCAGGATTCTTTGGTGAATAAAAAGTTAAAAAGAACAGCATTTATTCAAATTATAAATCTTTTCTAACAATATAAATCTTTGCTATCACTTCTAAACAATTTAACACATCCTTGCTGAATAAAAGTTTTAATTAAAAAAAAAATTTACTGACCACAAACTTTTGAACAATAGTGTATATTGTTAGAAAAGATTTCTATTTTAAATAAATGCTCTTCTTTTTAAAGGGGTCATATGATGCAATTTCATTTTTTCCTTTCTCTTTGGAGT
>NW_015637563.1:110771-119072 GCF_001515625.1 Sinocyclocheilus rhinocerous | reverse complement strand
ATAAAGATCATTCCTGAATGATTCAGCCGTTCGAACGAATCAATTGAATGAATGATTCAGTGATAAATTGCCGCCACCTGCTGGCGGATATAGTTTCATTTTTAGCGTATCATTTCAGTTATTTGAATCATTTCTGTATTAAAAATTTTATATTTAAAATTTAAAAGTTCAATTTCGAGCATCCAGTAATATAATCACATGTCTTGTGGAGCGCTTTCAGAGTATTAATTTATTTGTCATTTTAACTGTTTGGAAACAGAGCATAATGTGGAATTCCTTCAAAGACTGTTGCGCCCTCTATAGGACCAGCTACTAGTCGACGTCAAGCTTAAAGCATCATGGCAGAGCATTGAATTTGACTAGTCGATTAGTCGGTGCAACCCCTAGTAACAACAGATTTTCTGGTGCATCATGATCCTTGTTGACCGTTCAAAGATGCTGGTCCCGCTGACAGCAGCCAAATGACCTTGTGGCTAGGGATGCACCGATGTATCGCCCGCTGATATTTATCTGCCCGTTTTTGATTATTTTAAAGCCATCGGCATATTGGAAATAGCATGAAAAGGGCAGATACCAATGGTTTATTAATTAACTGCATGGAGACAATGAGGTGCATGTCTGTTGCATAATCCAACGTTTTTCTCTGGGCAAAAAATTTAAATACATACAAAACAAAATACAAAAAATCTGTACAAAATATAGTTTGTCAGACGGCATAGCACAGCCTATACAAATGTGACACTGACACATCCAACGAGTGAAATGAATCATAGGTAAGTCGCATTAGCAGTGCCCCGGCGTTAGTTTACCCGAGGAGATGTCACAAACCACCAAGCATTAGGCCTACATTTAAGTGAAAATGATTGGCATGTAATATGCAGCTTTTTGTGTGTTTGAAACCAGCAAAAATGGCAGGATAGTGTAGAACACGGAATCACAAAAGCTCACATCACGCACCTGCAGCACTTCTATGAATGAAGAAAACTGAATAAAACTATATAGGCTACATAAGGAATATATAGGCCTATACACTAAATATGTTTCACTTAAATCATTAACAGATTAACAAAACGAAAGAAAAAAAAAATTGTGCTGAGTTTCGGTTCATTGTAAAGTGCTCCGAATTTCACAAAGGAAACAGACGGCAGAAAACCGTTTTCTTTATTTTGCAAAAGCGTTACAGTTTTGAATGATGTTTTGCCTCAATGCGAGTTAGTAGTATATTTTTATTTAATGCCATGTCAGCATCTCAGGCTATTTTAATGGCAAAAACGATAAAAAAAAAATAATACATGTATGATAATGCGAGTGAAGAACAAAGCCTATTGTTTACATAAATACTTTAACATCCAGATACGTCACGAATATGGAAACATTTGGATTCATGCAGAACTAGAGTGGTAGGCTTTTTTTTTTTATAATTTGTGTTGCGTTGACAGTTTTTCCTTTTGTTTAGTACACTTGGTCAAAATCTAGAAAAGATGCTGTACTGACTATGACTAAGAGCAAGCACCAGATCAAGACTTTTTTCCCTTTGAGTACAGAAAACGCTGTACTTTATTATTATTATTATTATTATTATAGGCAAAAGTAAAAGTAAAAAAAACAAACCAAAAAAAAAAAACCTTATTAACCGGTCTTTTTTCTACTCAAACCGGTTTCTGAACGTAATACAGAGGAACGCAGGAACAGAAACGATCAACAACCGATTCTGCTTGGAGTGAACCGATAATTTTTAAGCCCTGCTTTATGCAATTGACCAATATCCATATCAGCCAATAGTTGTTTGTTAAAAGCAGTATCGGCCAAAAAAAATCCTATCGATGCATCCCTATAATTTCATATGAAATAGAGCGGTCTCTCTCACATATAGCTAATCAGGCCAATCAGGAGCAGAATTTCACATTGCACTGTAGTAATAACTACGATGGTTACACAATTACAGGGCTATGCATTCTGTGGCAGAAACCAGTGTTTGGCATATGAAAAATGCTGTTTCCGAACACTTCCTGCAGAAACCCTGTAATCAGCAGAGTAAACATACATGTCATCAATAACAAGAGTTTGTTTGTGTTTAACGCCATTCCAGCTTCTGTGGCTAGTTTCATGGCGAGAAATATTATGGCTGAATTATATCATGTTTTTACAACTTATTTTTGCTAAACTCCAAAACTGTATTTGGCTTAACTTGGTTAAAAATCCCTTCAAAAGAGTTAACTTAATAAAAAAAAGTTTTCTAACGGAGTTAAAACCAGCACAATCTAATAAAACATGCTTAATGGATAAAGGGATTCGGCAGAGAGAACATGTTGGAGGATCTTCCCCTAGCATTAAAAATCATCCTGGAAAGACCTATCATACAGCGGGCATAAACAATCTGGTCCCATCGGTTAGAGAATTGATAGAAATGTCTTTTTCCAACATTGGGACTAATTTCATGGAGTTTATTCATTCTATATAGATCCCACTCGGTTTGTCATTTGTCATCAATAATGATCGAGACAAGATGTGGCTATGACAGAAGTCCGATCTCTCACCCAGATGAGGATTCGGATCCCTGCTGTCCGTAGCTGTCATAGCCCTGCTGCTGCTGCGGCTGCTGCTGCGGTGGTTGTTGCTGTTGCTGCTGCTGCTGACCATAACCACCAGAGGAGTAACCCTGAGACGACTGGCCATAGCTCTCTCCTTCAGGAAATCATGTCCATTACACACCATCCATCATTAAACACATTCATAAAATCACTTATAAACCACATACCACTAGGCTGTCCATAACCACTGTAACTCTGTCCACTGTAAGAGCCGCTCCCATTACCCTGACCATATCCCTGCTGAAAAGACAAAATCATTAAGCGCCAACATACACACATATACATACAAATATATACACACACACACATATACACTACCATATGTGTGTGTGTGTATATATGTACTGGGATCAGTAAGACTTGTAATGTTTTTTTAAAGAAGTCTCTTCTGCTCATCAAGGCTGCATTTATTTGATCAAAAATAAAGAAAAAAACAGTAATCTTGCAAAATATTACAATATAAAATAATGGTTTCTATTTTAATATCCTTTAAAATATTTATTTCTGTGATGCAAAGCTGAATTTCCATCAGCCATTACTCCAGTATAAACTGTCACATGATCCTTCAGATTCTAATATGCTGATTTATTATTAGAATTATCAACAGTTGTGCTGACACATATTTTTTTTTTTGGAAACTGCGATACTTTTTCAGGATTCTTTGATGAATAAAAAGTTAAAAACAGAATTTATTTAAAATAGAAATCTTTTCTAACAATATAAATGCTTGCCATCACTTCTTAACAATTTCACATCCTTGCTGAATAAAAGTTTATTACTTTCAAAAAAAGAAAGAATAAAAATGTACTGACCCCAAATTTTTGTACTGTAGTGTATATTGTTATATACAAACACAAATTTTTTATTTATACATATATATATATATACACACACACACACACACACTAGGGATGGGAAGATTCCCCGATTCGCTCGGTGCATCGGCATAAAAAGTTACCGATGCGATGCATTGGTTTAAAAAGTGCGCATCGGCTACAAGTTGTCATTTATATCGCCATGCATTGTTTCTAACATATTTGCATCGGGAAAAACCGATTCATTTATATATAATTACTAGTGGATGCGCTATACTTTTGTCATTTAGAAAGTGACCAATAATCTGTGACCAAGATTCTTAAGCAGCTCTTAATGTCGATCATGGATCAAATCGATCCACCATGAATCAAATCGATCCACCATGACAAACGCCGAATATATCTGTGCTGTTTAATGCATTTGAGACGTTGTGTTTTCCTCAGTGCATAACTGACATGAAGTATATTTTTCATCTGTAAATGTTAGAAAGTCATGCAAACATATCCATTTTGCTGTCAGGAGTGGACGAGGCACGCAAGAGCAACGAGTGCTGCTAAACAGATGGAGCGCAATCAATACGAGCGCAATAATTCTGAGTAAAATATACATTTTGCTAAAATATGTGTTTCTGGACATTAAATGTGTCTTTTGCAGAATTTTAAACCTACATATAAGTGTATTTTTATGATAGCAGTAACTGTAAAGGGACTATTGTAATAGGTAAATCAAATGTAAGCTAGACACAGTATACTAATTACTAAGCTCAAATGAGTTAATGTGCGTTTCTTATAGCAGTTAAAATATAGTAATTTTCTTTATTTTAATTCAGTGATTTTAACTTTTAATTTAATTTAGTTTAATGCTTTAAAGAGCAATTTTAGATTGTAATGTTCTAATGTTCTGTAAACTATAAAAGGTACAGCTGTAATAACCTGAGAGAAAGGCTGCATGGCTAGAAACTGTATAAAAAAATAAAAAATAAAAAAAAAAGTAAAATAGTATGTAATAATAATAGTATAAACTGAGACGGTATCAAGGCATGAAAAGTTATCATATTTTCTCCATTGCATCGAATCACACTGTGTTGAATTGAATTGAAATCGGATCGCACTGCATGGTAACGGGTGAATCGTATCGCAAGCTGCTTCATATGTATCTTTAATGTATCGTAGGCTATGCATCGAGATGCGTATCGTATCGGCCTCAGTCATGATGCACATCCCTAATACACACACACACACTAGGGCTGGGCGGTATATCAAGTTTGTACAATATATCAATATTTTCTTTATAAGCAATTCGATACGAGGCAATACCATTTATATCGATATACAGTAGTTTGATACGAGCGCATCTGAAAATATAGCAGACACAGACTGAGCTGCTGCGGAGAAATGCATAATCCAGTTTGTTCTAAACATGTGACAAGCTTCATATTAAGGCCTTTAAAAACTGGTAAAACAGTTTATGGTTTCGTTTGGCATATTAGTTTAAGCGGCTCGGCCGTCATATGCTCTGACTGAAAGGCTGCGTGTGCCGCTGACAGAGACACTAGGCTACTCGCGCGGTTTAATGTGTTTGAGATGGGCTGTCTTCCTGAATGCATAACTTACATTTCACAGGTATATTCTCCAGGCAATACCGTTTATATCGATATACAGTAGTTTGATACGAGCGCATCTGAAAATATAGCGGAGGACACAGACTGAGCTGCGGCGGTGAAAGTGCATGATCCAATTTGTTCTAAACATGTGACAAGCTTCATATTAAAGCCTTTAAAAACTGGTAAAACAGTTTATGGTTTCGTTTGGCATATTAGTTTAAGCAGCTCGGCCGTCATATGCTCTGACTGAAAGGCTGCGTGTGCCGCTGACAGAGACACTAGGCTACTCGCGCGGTTTAATGTGTTTGAGATGTGCGGTCTTCCTGAATGCATAACTTACAGGTACATTCTCCGTCTGTAAATGTTAGAAAGCCATGGAAATATTTCAATTTTCCTGTCAGAAGTGCATGAGCCTTCTGCTTTGAGATTCTCCGCTAAACTTCACAGACTTCAGCAAAACGAGCGCAATAATTCTGACTAAAATATACATTTCGCTGAAATATTTGTAGTTGGACAATAAATGTGACATGTAGAATTTTAAACCTACAAGTCTATTTTTATGATAGCACTGACTGTAATGGGGTAATCAAAATAGCTTAACTACTGTTCTTTTTCCCCCTCATTTATTTTCATTTTTAGTTTAGTGAATTTAACTTCTGCTTTAAAAGCCTTATTTTTGATTTTAGATTGCAATGTTACAATGTTAGAGAAATATATACTGTATATAGCAAATGGGCCAAAAATACAGATATGAATTTTTGCCCATATTGCCCAGCCCTAATACACACATATATATATATTATTATTTTTTATTTTATACACACACTAAACCATAATGAAGCATTACCTGTCCAGCTTGATAGGCCTGGGATCCACCATAAGACCCGTAGCTGCACAAAGAAAAAAGGGGGGAAATTACACATCCTGAAACAAACGAATGAGCTAATATTTCAAAAAACTAAAATCGTGGCACTGCATTGCCGCCACAGTCTCGTACCCGGATATTTACCCAGTAATACAGATCTATAACAATTACTCATTATGTAGATAAGTTATAACGCCCATAATTCAAACCTTTGTTGAGCGCCAGGCTGACCGTAGCCTGAATCTGCGAACAGAAATAAACAATTAGGCAGAATATATGAAGTGTAAACAGCACCGCAACAAAGTTAATCAAGTCAATTAAACGCGTAGCTTACATAAGCGTGTGCGTGAGCATTAGTAGCAATGCTAAGCTAACAATCACACCACGCCATTCCCTGAGCTCGCGGCTGAACGCTCATCCTCGGTATATTTACATATCCACCAAGCTCGTTTTGTATACTTAAACATAAGATAAACATAATTAAAGAGGCGTATATCGTTTTTTCTATCGTGAATGTGGTTTTATACCTAAACATTATCAAACACCGCGTCGTCAGTTTAGTTAGCCGCTAATGCTAAGCGCGATGCGGTTATCATCTTTTATGTCTCACAAAACTGAACAGCAAACAAATAAAGAACGATTACTGCGTTATGGACTACGATGTATTATATATCTTTACCTGAGGCCATCTTTCTGAAGGAGTTAAAACGAAAGTCCACCTATTCCAAAATAAAGAAATTAAAAACCCGGCAGGAGCGAAACACGCACTGCAGACTTCTTTTGAACTATGACCCGAGACCGGATGGTACCGTCTAACTTACTTAGCAGGAACGTGTGGATTCATTCGTTTATTTGACACATATGACAAATAAAATACAGCAGCAACGTCTAAAAGGCATGATGTATGGCGAACAGATAACAGAGCGAATGAAAAGCATAACGTAATAGATATATTTTGTCAAAATGCATTTGGATAAAGACCCCTGTCTGTTGGAAAGTGGTATCAACTTTGCGCCTTTTCTGTCACGTGATCTCCACCGCTTTGTGACGTCACGATACGATGGCGCCCGTTTTCTATAGTTTTCTCGTTTATAATTTTGCTGTTATTATATTACACAGGGCTACATTACATTACATTAGGGCTGCCAAACGTCCCGTAAAATACACTATCGTTCCTTTCAAATCAATAGGGCATTTGTCCCCCCCCCCCAACCCGTTCATAGTTAAATAACGTTAAACATATGGAGTTTGCAGTGTGAAGAATACTAATAGCAAATATAAACAAATCAGTTTCACAGAAGCTCATTTGAGAAGCTAGTTATTGTAATTTACCGAGTATGACACTCTCCAAATATAGGGCTTGCATGGGTGTAATAAAAAGTATTTTCAGTTATAATGTTAAATATATAATATTTACATAATGCATAAATAATACATTATAATAAACTAATAATGCCCTCCTGAGAACCACTGGAAAAAAATTTAAATGAAATGTAATTAATTTATTTTACAACACTGTGTGCACCTTTATACATTCACTCTGTTTGTGAAGAGCTTTGATTTATCATGTGTTATTACGGCGGTTCTCGATATATGTTTAATATACAAAACAACAGATTTTAGTAGCAGTGTGGTTATGCCATTTCAGCAGAAAGGGCCTTTGGGCTTACCAGTTTAAAATGTCTTTAGTTAGTAAATGTAACTAAAACTGACGGGTTGCTCTGTCCCAGCAACACAGGAATAGTTTATGTGGGACAGTATTAGCGGACAGTCCTTTAACATATTCTCTGAAGGCAACCGAACAATGGCGAGAGTAATCAAATAATATTCTATTTAAATATATGTTAAAGTACAGTCAGAGGCAGGACTTCAGTTTTTATGGAAGCAGTTTCTGCCACAGAATAGGGGCTAATTGCGACTTTCTCAGTTTTGAGAAAAAAGAAACAATTTCTAGAAAGAACATAGAATTGCGATATATATAAATAAACTCAGAATTCTGAAATTTTTTATTGCAATTATAATTTTTTCCTCCTCTGAATTCTGAGGGCTTTTTGTCCCGCCGCCACAGAATAAAAAATAAAAAAGGTAATTCTGACTTTTTTTCTTACATTTTGTTTATATCTCACAATTCCACATTTAAAATGTTATATCTTTCAGTTCTGACTGAGAGATTGTATCTCGGATTGTTAAAGTCTGTGAAATGCGAGTAAATATAAGCTTCCATAAACGACTGTGAAATAAACCGAGGGAAAAACACTTTGCTAAAAGTCTTTATATTAACTGACTTCCTATTACTGCAATACAGTGAATGACAACCATCTGTGGTCTCCATTAAATTAAAAAAAGAAAGAAACTAAATCCGCCAGCAGGTGGCGGCAAGTCACTGATTTTATCACTGAATCATTCATTCTATTGATTCGTTCGAA
>NW_015637563.1:85399-110739 GCF_001515625.1 Sinocyclocheilus rhinocerous | reverse complement strand
ACATGGTTTTGTTTACGCGGCGCGATGCAACGCAACGCAACGCGTAAAAAGACAGTATAAGTCATTATAATCAGTAATTATGTCCCCACTGGATGCAACAAATGCCTCGTTTGTAATGGGTTTTAATGTTTATGTCTCGTCGCTCCGGCCTGACACGGCATCAACAGTATGTGAGGGGCGTAACATTTCCGTCTCCCGCTTGAGGTATTCGGCCAATCACAATGCACTGAATAGCTGGCCAATCACAGCACACGTCGCTTTTTCAGACCGATGAGCTTTGAAAAAATCGACGTGTTTCAAAAAGGCGGGGCATAGAGGAGAAACAATAATGTACAGTATGTGGAAAATAATGTGTTTTTTTTACTTTAAACCGCATAAACACATTACATTACACCAAATACACAAAATAATGTTCTTTTTAGCAGCATCATATGACCCCTTTAATCCCCGAGTTATATTCCCTAAAATTCAGTTTAGCAACATCAGATTCATTTACAACAAAACAGAAGACTACACAATGCCTTTATCCACACAAGCATGAAGTAAAGCATCTAAAACAGCACCTGCTAGTCAAAACCTAGACTAAACTAATCTAGGCAAAAGGAGACCACTTTGGAGCTAGCATTTTAAAAGTCATTAAATGAAACTTTTTGTGTGTGTGTGTGTGTGTTATTGTTGATGATTTGAAATATTATTCTAAAGGCAGAAAATAGTGATGAATAAAAACGTGTCGAAACGTTTCACTGGTCCCTCATAAGAGGAGCCTCTAAAGATGACGGGCGACCAAACCGTGCACTGATGGGCAAAAGTGAACAAAAACAGGCTCAAGACAAGGTTGGTTAAATTTACATTTAATCACTACAAATATGCCTAAACAGCTGTATGCATTGGAAACAACAGGTGCATATGAAACTATGATTATGTAAAAAAAGAAAAAAAATACTACTACTATATATATATATTTCTACTGTTTTCAGCAGCAACGCTGGTCTTCCGCTAATGCAAACGACACTAAATAAGGCACTAGAGCTTCCAGACCAGCATCTGTTCCCTTGTCTGCATCTCAACATCACATACTGTTATATGAGATTATGAGAAATGAATAGGGATGAACTTTATTGGGCACTTACAGAAAAATGAAATCTGTGAGGGTCATCCAGTTGAAACGAGCTTACATTCATATTCAGCCATAATGATACTAAAAAAAGTGTAGACATTCAGATGCTTTTATACTTCAGAGAACTAAACTGAAAACTGAAGACTGCGAAGTGAGCAACTTCATCATACTCCTCCAGGAATCTGATTTTTTGCATGTTTAAAACCACTTTCATCCAGTTCATAACAATAACCGTGAGTTTAAGTCTCAAAGTACCGCTACAGCATTAATCCAGCTCTGCACAGTGTTTGGTGGATACTAAAAATTACCGTATTTTGAAGTCTCATGCATATGTATTTGATTAGTAGGTTAAGATCACGATTCTACACAGGATTTCTGTCTCTAGCGTAACGTGAGATAATTCATTTTAGAACGAGGTCGTGTGTGCCAGTGTTTTCTTTCTGAAGGATGACAGACTCGTCTCTATGAAAGCACACATCAGGAATGTACAGAAGGGGAAGGGAGTGAGCTGGTTTAGCTCCAGACGTCCTGCGAGTAGCGTCCTTTAGATCCCCCGCCTGCGCGCGGCTCATGCCTCCCAGCTCCTCGGCGATCTCGTAGAAGGCGTTCTGGACGTCACGAGCCATATTACGCGCGTCTCTGCGGAGGAGAATGACGGGGAGCGTGAGAATGGTTAAGAGAGACGCTCGGTCTCGTGATGTTTTGAGATGATGTTTACGCACCCGCAGATGTAGATGTGAGCGTTGTCGGAGTGAACCAGCCTCCAGACGGCCTCCTTGTTCTTCTTCAGCAGATGCTGCACGTACACCTGGAGGAAGCACAAATCAAGTCAGTGATGAGGAGAACGGGTTGTGTTTAATCTAGGGCTGCTGATTTGACATGTTAATTTGGTGCGATTGATTATGGAAAAAGTAATTCGTTAACAATGCATTGAACGCAGCTGTCCAGACCTGTGCATCATCTATAAAAATGCAGTTATATCAGGGATTAAAGTTCCGTCGATACGACGGATTTCCGTCAGTTCATAAAGACAGTCACTTGCTTCATTCCTGAATGATTCAGCCGTTCGAACGAATCAATTGAATGAATGACTCAGTGATCAAATCAGTGACTTGCCGCCACCTGCTGGTGGATTTAGTTTCACTTTTAGCGTATAATTTCAGTTATTTAAATCATTTAATATTTCTGTATTCAAAATTTTATATTTAAAACATTAATTTGACATATATTTAATTGCACTCATGCCACCTAAACGTCTGGAAATGTACCTACAAGCCACTTTTGTGTTCTTCTGTGCCACCTCTGTAGTACAAATTAATTTATTAATACTAATTTCATATGATTGGTAACTTATTTGTCTTATTCTACTTCTTATTATATTGTTTTAAATGGAAATTTTAAAAAGCTTATAAACATACATTTTTGAATTTGACAGATGAAAATGATGCCATTATAAAGGTAAAAAGAAAATACTCCTGTAAGTCACTTTAAGGAGTCAAATGTCACCTCGGCTAATTTTTGATTAGAATTTTTGATTATTGATCAGAAGGTGCTCCTAATTTTTTTAATTAGCAGGACAAGCGCTCCTGACTGAAATTATACGATAAAAATGAAACAAAATCCGCCAGCAGGTGGCGGCAAGTCACTGATTTGATCACTGAGTCATTCATTCAATTGATTCGTTCGAACGGCTGAATCATTCAGGAATGAAGTCTTTATGAACTGACAGAAATCCATCGTAGCGACGGAACACTTTAATCCCTGAGTTATATTCCCTAAAATTCAAGATACGATTTATCTCTTATATTTATATAATTTGATATAGTTTAGCAATATCACACCAGCGTTGTTTTTCACACCAGTGCTTTTTTCCCCGAATATCTGCACGACTGCAAATGTCATATTGACTTGACAGTTCAGTAAAGATTTTTAGACACAAAGTTTTCAATATTGTCTGTTTTTGCTCAATTTCACACACGAAAATAGTTCCGATCAAAGTCACAGCAAAACTATTGTGCGTCTGTTTCATTACTGAATGAATCGAGTGAGTCAATGATTCAATGATTCATTCATACAGACAGTCAGTTGATTTGTTTGAAGGAATCAGTTGAATTAATAACTCAATGACTCACTCATTAAGACACTTGTCACCACCTACTGTTGGTTTTCGTTTCATTTTTATATTTCATTAAAAAAATAATTTTAATACAAATTTTTAACCCATTACTGCCCATTTAAAACTCATTAATTTCATAGCATTGTTTAAGCATTTCTAACTGAAGTGTAAATGCATTCATGGCTATGTAAATACACAAATAGCATTTCATATGCTTTAGTTATGTCCATACTGTAGCCTTAACAGTTTGTGTGTGATTAATTCTATGTTGAATAAAAATATTTCTTTATAAAGCTACTTTTTTTGTATTATCTATTCAATGCTTTTCTCATTTAACACAACAATGACTTTAAATGATCGTTTGGGGGGTAATTTCTCAGCCCAAATTAATGTGCAATTAGTTTAATAAATCAGCACATCATATAATTAATTCGATTAAACATTGTAATCGCTTGACAGCCTTAGTTTAAACACAATTGATAAAACTAATAATTTAAGGATTTTGATGGATCAACACAGTTTTTGACTAAATATTCCTGTTAGATGGTACAGAGAGGGCATGCTGAGTACCTTCATGCTTTTAATTAGAAAAACTATTATCAAAGGTATTTTAGGGGATGTTTTTGACTGTGGGCCAAGACGTAGCCTAGTATGAGCGCTACCTTCTCGGCCTGGTCTCTGGAGAAAGCTACATTGAGTGCCGTCAGAACCCCAGTCTTCTCAAACTCCTCCAGATCCTCTTGGTACAGGAAGTCCTCGTTCTTGTAACGGCAGCCATAGTACAACACTGTGTCTCCAACGTCCTTACCTGCAAACGTGAAATCAAGATATTAATGGCATGACCGTGGGCTTGTTGAGACACTAGAGTGATAGTGAAAGCTGACTGAACTGAACGGTTACCTCTGGCAGGTATTCGATAAGACATGTGGATTTCGATTCCGCTTAACGATTCCTGCAGTCACATTTTAATGTGATTTTGAAACTATTTAAGTGCAGGAAGGGAAAGAACTTGCGCACTGTTTGCGTGCAGCGCACACATCTGAAGCGCGAGCACAGAGAACAGCTGTCCCGATGCGGGTTCCCGATCTGTGTCCGTTCTCGAACCGTTCCGTGCATTTCCACAAAGACTTCTCTTTCACATTTATCGACCAGTATGCACAAAATACGTCAGTACATCTTCCTAAACACAGCCATTTTTTTTGTCTTAAGTGAACGTAAACAGATGAGAAAGAAAACGCATGTGTAACAGTATTTTTAGATCCGCGTGCGTTCAATATTAAAGAGACAGCCGCCTAATAAACGCGCTGCCTGTCAATAATGTTAATCAAAGAACAAAAGAAAATCATTAACTGATCTTGACTGAATATCTTAACTTTAATGAGGATTAATCTATTTTTTTATGAAAATAAAACTATGCAGTGTTTTTAAAGGTCCCCTGAAATGCTTAGAAACACGCAGCGTTACTCTATGTGTTGACGTCATTTGAACTGAAACAGGAAGACAGGGTGGGACATATCAAGCAGCCCCGCCCCTTTTTAAAATAGCCAATAGCGTTCGTTTATATCACAGCTTGGGCTAGAGCCATTCAGAGCCGTTGAGCTCCGTAAAGCCGCATTTGATGCCAGCCACAATCTCATCCATGATGCTTATATCTTCTAAATGCGAATTTTGTCACTGTTTTGGAGCACACTGCCTTATAGATAACCTTAAGACTAACATATTGATACTAACACCCAAAAAAATTTCATTTTGATTTTATGGGGACTTTAAACTTTTGATTTCAATTTCTGTACCTGAAATTTGTTCAGTTTTATTTATGCTATTGCTAACTGATTTGTTTATTCCTGTTTTATTGCTTACTGTTTACTTGTCTTTAACAATTTAATGTTTGAAATTTATATTAGTCTAGTTGTGTTTTTTTCCTGTGGTATTTGTTTGGTAGGCTAAAACCATAGGCAAAAAACAGAATAAATATGTTTGACTTTGACTTAAATTTTTTTTAATGGATTTGTTTATTTTATTGGAATCGGAATTAGGAATAGATAAGAATCGGAATCGATAAAATTCAAACGATACCCAACCCTGTGTATGAGTGGAATAGGGTGGGAGATACATAGATAAACATGGTATAAGTGCAATAAGAAGCAAAAGAGAATTCAGTTCTGACCGTTTTTGATGTGCACACACCTGAAGTCACACAGCACAATTTTCCATGGTTTAATATGTTTAAAGGAATGGTTTACAGATGAATGAAAATTAGTCAAAAATGTATTTCACTCTCAGGCCATCCGAGATGTAGATGAGTTTGTTTCTTGATCAGATTTGGAGAAATGTGTCATTACATCACTTGCTCAGCAATGGATGCTCTGCAGTGAATGGGTGCCGTCAGAATGAGAGCCCAAACTGCTAAAATACGAGTCCATAATCCACAATAACGCTTCCTCCAGTAAAAAAGTCCATCTCCTGTTGTCTCCCACATCAAAATCCACCTGCATATTTGTTTAGAGCTGTTTTGGACTGTTTTGGCTTGTAAACGGTGCTTGATCTGATTCAGACCAGACCACTTTTTCACTGGAGGAAGCGTTATTATGGATTATGGACTCAATGTATTTTAGTTAAAAACATCTTAATGCTGTATTTGTTTCAGCTTTTGTCTTCTCCAGATGTTAACTGATGGACTGGAGTGGTGTGGATTACTTGTGGATTATTGTGAGGTTTTTATCAGCTGTTTGGACTCTCATTCTGACGGCACCCATTCACTGCAGAGCACCCATTGCTGAGACACTGATGCAATGCTACATTTCTCCAAATCTGATGAAGAAACAAACTCATCTACATCTCGGATGGCCTGAGGATGAGGACATATTCAGGAAATTCTCATTTTTGAGTGAACTATTCCTTTAACAGTCAAATACACCAAAGTTGCGGCAAAATGCCTGTCTTGGCGAGTATTTACATTTCCGCAGACAAACCTGCCTGAAGAACTCTTTATTTCATTTGTATATTTGTTCTATTATATTTGTCCTGTTGCATGCAATAAGTTTCTTTGTTTTTGTTTTATTACTGACCGTTTACCGGTCTTCAGTAATCCACAGAACGTTTTTCTTATATTAAGCTAACATTATGTAAAATGCATAATTGTACATTTCAAATTAATCTAAAATATTGCCAATTATTTCCCAAAAAAAGCACCCCTACAAATGACCTTTTGCCTCACTTTTGCATTTTAAAATGATATTGCATTATTTGAAAAATCAACTGTGATTGGTCAGTATAATAATGAGCCTTTATCCTGTTATGTCAGTGCAGTCATAAAAACTCCCTTGGGTTACAGTGTATGACAGAAAAATATAAATTATATGCTTTATATTATATGCACCTGATTTAAGCACATAGGAAGTAAAGGATCAGAACAAAAGTTCAAAGCAATCACTTTCAGTTCATTTTGAATACATTTACGAGATGGCTCAGCCTCCTTTTGCCTCTGACTCTGATATTGAAGAAATACTCACAAACCGAGGAAGCACTTAGCAGCGTTTTCCTACCTTGTTCTTTGAGCCAGCCGCGCTCCTGAACGAAGCCCATGAAGGGGGCGATGCCAGTGCCCGGGCCGACCATGATAACCGGGTTTGTGGACTTGAAGGGCAGGCGGAACTGAGACTTGCGGATGTACATGGGCACCGTGGTCTTGTGTCCATTGTCGGTTGGCATCTTGTTCTTCAGCCAGTTAGTGGCGACTCCTTTGTTGACCCGGCCTGTCTTGGTCTCGTACTCCACCACTACAGCACAGATGTGGATGCTGTTGGGATGAACCTGTCACAGGCAGAAAACACTTCAATACTCACCAGAATCATCAGTGTAGAAAAGACATTTCAACTTTTTTTTTTTCCATTTATAAACTAAACAAAGACGGGACGTCTAACAGAAGTTATTTGCACTCTCTGTATGGTGCAGGGCTGAAATGATTAGTCAACATTATCGTATTGTCGACAAATAGTTTTGTAGTCGAGTAGTCATTTGATCTCATATGATCTAATGTAAGAGCCTGCAATAATGCGGTTTGACCAGTGTGATGCTGTAGTGCAAGACTGTTATCTATCCCTCCCGGATGTAATTCAAGAGAAGACACAGCGCCTCAGAGCAAACACAGCCGAACCTGAAGCTGCTGAACAGCGTTTGGATAAATATGTAAATATATGCTGTGTGCAGTCCTCGCAATAACGAAATAAACAACAAAAACTGACAGCGGTGAGAAAGCAGCAGTTAAGAAAGCATCTGATTATAGCGACGTGATGTTTGCACGAGCTCTGCAGTTCAGTACTCCAGTAAAGTCCAGTCACATTTATTTATATAGTACTTAATGCAATAGATAGCCTTAAATCAAGCAGCTTTACAGCATTAAACATGAAAAACATGTGCGAGTCAGTGTCGCTTTCAGTTAGCAGCTCTTCAGTGTGGAGCTAGCTAATGATAAAATCTTTTTATAAGTGGGAAAAAAATATTATTTTATTAAAGTGATAGTTTGGTTTGCAAACTATTTTGATGATCATAACCCTATAAGGTATTTTAAGAGAGATTATGCTGTGAATAACATAGCTTATCCAAAAATAAAACGTCTTATCTTTATTATGTTTCTTATATGACTTACAAAAGCAGATGTTAGGCAGAATGATGTCATTCAGTTACTTTTTCATATATCTAATTAAATGGTGAATGAGTTTCTCATTTCGTGTGCCAAATATATTTATTTGCATATATTAATTGTAATTACATAATAGATTTTCAAAAGCTGAATTGATTACTTTTATTTATTTGTTAGAATATATATAACTCAATATTTTAACTAATTGCAAAAGCTGAATAGTGAAATTATACGGATTAATCGATCTAATAATCGGCAGATTAATCGATTATCAAAATAATCATTTGTTGCAGCCCTAGTATTAGGGCCAGTATTACCAGTATTAGTATTAGAACGTGATTAATCGCGATTGTCATGCACATTTTGTCAGTAAAGAGTAAATGCTGCTCCATCTGAAAGCATGTGAAAATACCACATTTAATAACATGTTTTTACTCCAAACTCACTTCATAACGTCAGTCGAGTGTTTGAAGTAAATCCTTCTGTGAGATGATGATGAGAGACACCGAATAAGGCACGCAACATATTTCATAGTATTCTAAGCAGTGATAAAGGCTATGTCGTTTAGCATTTCATTATAGATATACTTTATTATGATGAACATTATAATAAGACGAACTCAGATAAACCGTACATTGCCGTAGTCGTGTGTTTATTAGTCACGTTGAATCAATGAAATCAGTTGAATCTTCTGTTTATTCAGCTGCAGTGATAGATATTTTCTGGGTTTCTTCTGCGAGGCGTATTTGGAGTTTCAGCGCGAGAGGGCCCTCTGATGGAGATTTACTGCTGATCACAGAACAGCGCTTCACTGAAAGATACGCATGACAATCACAGCTTCAGCCTAATCGCGATTTATTGCCTTTGCGATTTAATTTCGATTAATTGTGCAGCCCTACCTAGTATGGTGGAATCATCACTGAAGATAGCAAGAGAAATTTTATCATTTGTAGAAAACACACATATTCCATCTTGAACACTAAAGTAAACTGTCTCTGACCTTTGAGGAGGATGCGATGGAGTAGTAGCGGGCCTGCAGTCGAGGCAGGAGCTCACAGAGGTGATCGATGGGAGGCCGCAGAGACGGCAAATCCTCCAGAATAGCCAAAATATTCCTGCACGAGTCCAGCACCCAGCTCTGGTACAGCGCCTGAGAGGAGAGAAAGACAGCGTCAGACACACATCACACTGCAGCAGAATTACAGTCAAACTCACACCTTGCATTTGACTCCACATTCCTATAGTCCCATTCACACAGAAATAGGACTAGGCAAATCTTTCATAAAACATCAATTGCTAAAACTTTTAACACTATACAATATTTACACGGAATTAAGTTGCATTGAAAGATAAAAACTTTTGTGATAATGACGCTTTGGCTTCCATTTTAATCACCAAATGTCCTTTAAAAAAAAAAGAAACTACAATTTTAATCCACAAATTATGAGTTCTATAATATGTCAAAATAGATTTGTCTTTCATGCCAGAGAGCATTTACTGATTAACATATAATCTATTATGAACAGGGGAATAATAAACATAAATATCAAATTAAGTGCAATAATTAGCACTCCATAATTCTTTTCACACCACCCTATTTTGGGTAAAAATAGGAAAAATAACACTTCTCTCTAAAAACATTTGAAGTAAACATATGCAAATCCATAAGTTTTTCTTCAGTGTACAGGAGTTGTTTTTTTCTTCAGTGGATGCATAAGATGCTCATATTTCATATTAAACAAACAAATCCAAAAAATCTGTCACAATTAATATATTCATATTATTCAAATCTATTATTCATAATAATCGATTTTATAACAACACCTCAGCCTTTTCTAATGATTTTATATTTATAGTAATGTTAACAGGTCACACTGTAGTTTTCTGTAAAATAAGAGTGGTATTTGATTGTTATTATTATTTATTACTACAATTAATTTATTATAATGTGTATTAAAGCAATAAGCCACAAGAAGCGACGCGAAGCGGAGTGCCTAACAACGGCCCTTAGCTGTTATAAATTCACTGTAAACCACGGCTTCACGGGGATTATTGCTTTTATAAAACGGTTATTCCATATATGTAGCAAGGTTTCACAAAATAAAACAGAGCAAATAAAGTGTAATGATATTAATAAAAACAGTATTCTTCCACCAAACAATGTAGCTCCTCAGAAACAGTTGTGGTTCCAAAAAAGTGGTTGCAGAGCAACACACAAACGTAAACAAAGGTGTATGTTTGTAGAGTAATTTACAACAGCTTCGAACGCGGCTCAGCCAATCAGAATCAAGGACCGGAACTCTCCGTTTTAGAACAAATATATATATATATATATTTTTTTTCTTATTTTGTTTAATATTTCTTAGCAATAAGCATCATAATTATCATTAGTCATACTGATATAAAATTTTTGTCCAAACTGTGCAGCCCTAAAACAAGCACAACAAACCTGGCGTTCTTCGTAATGTTTTGTTTCGTTTTAAAAATCACATTTTAACCAGAAAAATTGCAATTAAGACTTTCTCCCCACATCATGCAACACCAAATCAGTTTATTAATGGTTATTTGTCAGATCATGTTGTGTTCTGCCTCCTCAAGGAGTTTTATTAATGTAAAAATATAGCCTACCTCACTGTTGTGTTCAAGCCTTGTTATATATGTGACCCTGGAGCACAAAAGCAGTCTGAAGTCGCTGGGGTATATTTGTAGCAATAGCCAACAATACATTGTACGGCTCAAAATTATAGATTTTTCTTTTATGCCAAAAATCATTAGGATATTAAGTAAAGATCATGTTCCATGAAGATATTTTGTAAATTTCCTACCGTAAATATATCAAAACTTAATTTTTGATTAGTAATATGCATTGCTAAGAACTTCATTTGGACAACTTTAAAGGTGATTTTCTCAATATTGTGATTTTTTTGCACCCTCAGATTCCAGATTTTCAGATAGTTGTATCTCGGCCAAATATTGTCCTATCCTAACAAACCATACATCAATGGAAAGATTATTTATTCAGCTTTCAGATGATGTATACATCTCAATTTCTAAAAAGTGACCCTTATGACTGGTTTTGTGCTCCAGGGTCACATTTGTCTTTTAATAAAAATCAAAAATTTTATGCCCTTAATGTTGTGGTGGTTTTCCCCACGGTATCAAAAATCAATATGTTTCAATGTATCAAAGTTAGTAATTCCAATGCTGTGACAACACTAGTCCCCAAAAACAATATCACCCACATTAATACTACCACTAACACTAGTGCAAAAAACTGAGTGCAGCTTGTAATAATAAATGTCTTGATTTCTGCAGTGGTGGCGGTGATCTTACTTTGCCCTCGGGCGAGGAGGAGGCCATCTTCCTCATGTTCTCCTGATCTTTGGGCTCGGTGGCGTACTGCGCCAGTTCATAAAGCACGTTTGTGCGCGGAGGATTGGTGATGTCCAGATAGTGCGTCAGAGCGGTGCGGTACGTGCTGGGACAGGGGAACGGATGCTTCTTATTGGACTCCTCTGAAAGGAAACACAAACACATATATTTCAGCAGCACAGCTTGAGTAATCATGACAGCTGGACAGACATGACTGAGCCGTTCGTGTCATACCGTCGAGGTTGTTGAGCGAGATGACCATGTCGAGGTCCACACCGAGGAGATCACCGATCCGGTTGACTATGACGCTGTCATTGATGGGATACACAGCCACATGGTCTCCTGATTCATACCTGCACACACATTTGAACACTAGCAATTAGTAAGCCGTTTAAAAGGAATTAAAACCAATGTATAAACAAGGCTTCATTTGAAAAATTATATTTTGTGTTCAATTTTTTGAATGCAGTTACTACAGTTCACACCAGTTATGTCAGAGCGGTGCGGTACGTGCTGGGACAGGGGAACGGATGCTTCTTATTGGACTCCTCTGAAAGGAAACACAAACACATATTTCAGCAGCACAGCTTGAGTAATCATGACAGCTGGACAGACATGACTGAGCCGTTCGTGTCATACCGTCGAGGTTGTTGAGCGAGATGACCATGTCGAGGTCCACACCGAGGAGATCACCGATCTGGTTGACTATGACGCTGTCATTGATGGGATACACAGCCACATGGTCCCCTGATTCATACCTACACACACACACACACACACACACTCCAACATCAGTGGTAAGTATGCATGTTAAAAGGAATTAAAACTGATGTATAAAAAAATATTTTGTATTCAACATTTTGAATGCAGTTACTAGAGTTCACATCGGTTATCAAGTGAACAGTCATCCTGGTTATCCATCTCTTCAAAAATCAATAAAGATACCAAAGGTCCATTTAAATGGACAAATATTTGCATATTTACTTAGTGCATATTATTATTTATATTTTTGGTCACACTTTATTTTGGGGACCATTTCTCACTATTAACTATGACTTTTGCCTCAATAAACTCCTAATTAGCTGCTTATTAATAGTATTGCAGTTGTTAAGTTTAGGTTTGGGTTCAGATTAAGGGATCTTTTTTTAAGACATTTTTATGTGCTTTATAAGTAGAGATGCACCGATTGACCGGCATTAGCCCTTTTTCCCGCATGATCGGCCCGGACCGGTCTGTTTTGACGTCACACTTACGGTGACTGATCATGTATTCATGTCGTGCCAGAAAAAAAAAAAAATAATAATTATGTCGTGCCAGATGAGGCTTGCTCAGCCTGAGTGAGACACTTTTGTATTCAACATTTTTTATATATATATATATAGAGAATTTCTATTAGTCTATTCAGAAATTTATAATATGATTTAGGTACACAACATTGCACGAACAAAATGTTTCAACACGATTGCAATGTGATTTTATACAATAGTAGTTCAATAAACCAGAAGTTAAAATGAAGTGTCTTACATTTTAGACACAATATTGACTGTTTTTGCTCAATTTCGCTGATGAAAGTAGTTCCAATCAAAGCCACAGCAGAACCGTTTTGTGTCTCCGAGCAACACAGCGGTGTTTCGTTACTGAATGAATCCACGTTTTTGAATGAATCAAGTGAGTCAATGATTCAGAAACCCATTCATAAAGACAGTGGTCACTTGCCTTGTTTGAACGAATCTGTTGAATGAAGGACTAAATGACACACTCATTCAAACAAACAGTCATTTGTCGCCACCTACTGGTTTGGTTTCATATTTAAAACTATCATTGCATTTTTCCCAACATTTCTTATTTGCATGTTTAAAAATATTTAAAACATTAACCATATAAAATTCTTTATGCATTCGAAATTTTGCGGTGTAAATGCATTTATGGCACCTCTCAGCTTCATCAAACAGTCTGTGTAAACACATCTAATGCTACTTCAGATGCAGCTTCTGTGTCCTCTGCAGTGGAAAGATGAGTTTGTTGATGCTGATTTCATTTGAATGGTAACAACTCTACAGTTTCTTATTATTCTAACTGAATTCATTGAAACAAAGTAAGAATTTGATATAGCCTACAGCAACTCCTTTTCAGTTATTTGTTATTTCTGCCTCTTTTCTAGTCACAGAGCACTTTATTTTATTAGTTGTTTTTGTCCAGATCGGGGGATTGTAATGTTTAATAATTTTTTATTATGCAAAAAATTGTTTTGCATTAAAAAAAGTATAGATTTTTGTTTGTATAAGCTGTCAATTATAGTTTTTAGAAAGAAAATCGTAATCGGCAGGTCACACTTACAAAAAAATCGGAAATCGGAATCGGCCAATAAAATTGCAATTGGTGCATCTCTGTTTATAAGTATTAATAAAAAGCCAATATGCTAGTAATATGCATGCTAATAAGCAACTAGCTAATAGTGAGAACTGGTTCGTTCAATAAAGTTTTGCCATATTTATTTTTAGAATGCATTCATTAATGATCGTCTTATATTACAAATTGCAATGATTCATGTCCATTTATATCCACATTGATCCTCATGTATTATAAATTCTTGGCAACTGATGCATAATGCTGTTAAAACATACAGTAATGTCAATTTAACTATTCATAGTTGCACATGGTTACACACTCTAAAACGTTTTAGATGTTAAAGGGACAGTTCACCCAAAAAAATGGAAATTCTGGGAAACAGAAAATGTTTGGTTACCAACATTCTTCAAAACACCGTCACTTGAAAACTAAAACAGAAAAAAAAATTTGTTTGCACTTACCGGAAGAAATAAACAGGTTTGAAACAACATGATGGTGAGTAAATGATGATGAAGACAGAATCTTCATTTTGGGGTGAACTGTCCCTATAAGTGTAAGTGCGGCGCTAGATGGCGCTACAGGGTCATTTTCATTATTGTGCAGAAGCCTAAACACAACTGTGCAAGAAAGTTTGATTCCAAATTTTGAACTGAAGTCATTTTGATTAAAAAATACATTTTTTGACATTTTTATGGAATCAAGCATTTATTCCTGTAGACGCCTATGCATTATTTAAGGCGATTTTATTTGAAAGGTTAGTTGTTGATATCAGCTAATGTTCATTTACAATGTTTCCTTCCTACACCTGATATAAAAGGAAGCACTGGAACTTGCAGGGAAGAGAGAAATTATATGGAAAAGCATGTGCACCTCATGAAACATACCTAAAGATAATTTTGGGTCCCTATTTTAGGTGGTAATGGTCTTAAAGATTAAAAAAGTAAAACTTAATTTAAATATTTGAAATAATATTTTCATTTCAAATTATGCATTCTGTTATGCATATAGGCTATATTTTCAACGCAAAATGGTGAAACTAAAAAAAAAAAATCGGTTGGCATCACTAGATATTATGTTTGGCTGTTTAACATTTTTAAGTGCAAATCAGTGTAACACTTTATTTTATAGCAATAGCAATAAATTATGCATAATTACATGCAACTAACCCTAAATCAATCCCTTATCCTAACCTAACCATACAGTAGGTACATGTAGTTAATTATTTTTCTGTACTTGTATAATTACACTGTAACAAGGACACAAAAATAAAGTGGATAACACTTTAAGTTGTCCTTGTTACACGTTATGTACTATTATAACAACAATAAATTATGCATAATTACATGCAAGTAACCCTAAGCCAAACCCTATTCCTAACCCTAACCATAAAGTAAGTACATGTAGTTTATTAATATCACTCAGTAGTACTTAAATATGTATAATTACACTGTAATAACAAGGGCACCTTGAACTAAAGTGTAACCCAATACAGTTGTAAATACTAATATCTTTATTATTCCGGGGCTTCAGCCCCGCCTAGCCCAATGGTTAAAACGGCCCTGAATATACCCCAGCGACTATGTGCTCCAGGGTCACATTTTGACATTGATGAGCATTGTTAGACTACTAAGGGCAACCAATAAATATAACTTTATCCCACAATTTCACGTTGTCCTATAACAACACAGAGCGTGTGTAATGGAGCTCAGCGGAGCAGCATCGTGAATATCAAATATTAGAGGGAGTATCTGGCGGTTTCTAGCTATTTGCTGGTTACAGTCCTGATGTGCGTCACCTGATTTTGGAGCCTGTGATGTCCAGCTCCAGGTGCATCAGGTGTCTGTCTCCAGCCTTATTGAGCTTGCGGTTCACAGTGACCGCAGCCAGGAAAGGGTTCTTCGAATCAAAGGGCCTGTGAGAACAGACAATGAATGACAGAATGTAAACCATGAAGTCTCCACCAGGGTCAAAGGTTAACCAGGGCTCACAGCAAACATACCACCACACATGTGACAAAAACTGACCCCAGAACCTGCATTACAAACCTGCTTGCAAAACTGCACCTTTTTATCTGTTATCTAACATCGGATAGTATCGTATTTAATAACATTATATTATCATATTATAATAATCGTATCATTTGATTTGGCAGTTGCTTTATCTTGCATTAGTAATTCAGTATTCAGTGCTTGTCAACAGTTTGGAAACATTGATTTTTAAATGTTTTGAATTAAGTTCACCGAGGCTAAAGATTTATGTGCTCAAAAATACAGTGAAAACAGTAATATTGTGAAATATTATTACAAATTAAAATACATGTTTTCTAAGTGAATATCTGTTCAAATGTAATTTAGTCCAGTGACCAAAGCTGAATATTCAGCATCATTACTCCAGTCAAATCATTTGCTGATTTTCTGCTCAGTTATTATTGGTGCTCGGTTCTTAATAATGCCTCTTATTATTATCAAACTTAAATACAGTTTTTGCTCTTTAATATTTTAGATTCTTTGATTAATAGAAACGTAAGAAAACAGTATTTACTTGAAATAGAATATTTTGTAACATTATAAATGTTTTTACCGTCACCATTTTTGTGCATTTAATGCATATTTGCTGAATAAAAGCATTCATTTCTGTTTAAAAAATTTTTTGACTGGTAGTATATCCCGGTTTCTGCATGAATGCTTAAATATGAAGCAGCACAGCTGTTTTCAACATTGATAATAATCAGAAATGTTTCTTGAGCATATTAGAATGATTTCTGAAGGATCATGTGACTGGAGTAATGATGCAGACTATTCAGCTTTGATCACAGCAATCAATAGATATTCACATAGAAAACACTTTTTTAAAATTGTAATAATATTTCATAGTATTAGTGCTTTTACTGTATTTTGGACCAAATAAATACAGCCTTGGTGAGCAGAAGAGACTTCATTCAAAACATTAAATGTTTCCAAACTTTGAATATTTCAAGTATACTGAATATTCACTGTCTCATATGCAAGTAATTGAATTTTATATTTAACAGCCATAACTGAAGAACACATATTTACTTTCATAGATTAATTCAGTGAAATCCATTTCTAGGGGTAAATATTGTCTCTTAATAAAAGCGTTTCCAAACCGTATCACAGTCTATACTATAAGCAGATAAAGTGTCTTAAACAAACATTACGTCTCCGTCCGATCAAATTAAGTGCAGCTGAAGTGTTCGTTCTGTCATCATGGTTCATGAGAGAATGTGGGAGGGGCTTCAGATCAAGCTGCTGTCAGTCACAGAAACTGAAGGAAGTGCTTTACTCACGGCTTCTGGTTCTCGAAGCTCATGAGGCGACCCAGCTCTCCGGTGTAGATCTTATTCATGTTCAGATCGCTGTGTACCTTCAGCTCATACTGACGGATGCTGAGACACACAGAGACAACAAACGAGTTTTCAGTTAGTCTGGGTTCCAGTCTGAAAAGGCCTGTAAGAGTTGGTAATGAGCAGAGCAGGGCATGTTCTCCGGTCAGGTCACTGTGACCCGCTAACAAAGGAGGAACGAGCTGAAGAGAGGATTGAGCATTCAGACCTGGATTCTTCTCCCGTCGCTTCGACTCCAAAGTGTTCACACACAGCCGGCCAGAACTGCTCTCTCCACGACACGAAGTCCTCCTCAAGACTGAGAGAGAAACAACCACAAAAGATCATTACATTCAGTTCTCCACATCAGTTATTCTCAACTGGTAACTGCACATCAAGAACTGACTCGACACAGTCCCACAATTCATCATATTGAGAGTAAACAACAATGGCTCTCATTCACTATGAACAAGTGCATACATACACACACTCACACATGCGCGCACACACACACACTTTCACACATGCGCGCACACACACACACTTTCACACATGCGCGCACACACACACACTTTCACACACAGGCACACTCTCAGACAGACAGACAGACAGACAGACTCACTCACTCACTCTTTCTACTGTACAGACCGTATATTCTATTGCCCTACACCAACCCTACCCCTAAACCTACCCCTCACAGGAAACTTTGTGCTATTTCAGATTTTCAATACACTCCATTCTGTGTGATTTATAAGCGTTTTGAAAAGTGGGGACATGGGGTAATGTCCTGAAAAGTCACCTTCTCCTTGTAATACCTATGTCATACCCTTGTCATTATACAAATTTATGTCCTCATTTGTCACAAAACCGCGCACACACTCACACAAAAAACAAAAACACACTCTCTCACACACACACACACACACACACACACACACACACACACACACACACACACACACACACACACACACAAAACAAAAACACTCTCTCTCACACACACACAAACAAACACACACACAAACACACTCACACTCAAAAAACAAAAATACACTCTCTCTCTCTCTCTCTCACTCACACACACACACACAAACACTCAAAAAACAAAAACACTCTCACACACACACACACTCACACTCACGTTCTTAACCTTGTTAATAATGCAGTATAAATGAGAGATGAGATCATGTGGAAAAACCCAACAGGCTTATCTTTATAGTATGGCTGTGTGACAAACTACATATCAAGGTCACAATACAATTTATGTTGATAACGATGCTCTCTCTCTCTCTCTCACTCACACACACACACACAAACACTCAAAAAACAAAAACACTCTCTCACACACACACACTCACACTCACGTTCTTAACCTTGTTAATAATGCAGTATAAATGAGAGATGAGATCATGTGAAAAACCCAACAGGCTTATCTTTATAGTATGGCTGTGTGACAAACTACATATCAAGGTCACAATACAATTTATGTTGATAACGATGATAAGCTCTGGACATTTTTACTCTATATGGATGAACCTAACGGTCAATCACACAGCAGAAATAACCATGTCCAACCCCGCAAAATAAAGGTTTAGTGTAACTTGAAGAAACCATGACAAATATATTATATACTAAACGTACTTTTCAAAATAATAATAATAATAATAATAATCATAATCATAACAGTAAGGAAAATCAAGAATTTATCCATGTTTTAATTTACAGTTCTCATCTTATTTGACAAAAAAATAAAAAAATAAAAAGGCAATGTTTTGTTATAAATTACGTTTTCATTTCATTACATTTTAAAAGACTGATTAATCTTTATTGATTAAGATTTATTAATTCAGTTTATTAGACAGGATGTTTGATTATAAATTTGTATTAAATCATAAAACACTGAATCCGGGAAAAAAAAAACTGAAAAAAGAAATTCGCATTTCATGGGCCCCAAATTAAAAGGTACCTGATTCTGTGGCGCTTACAGACTCATGCAAAGTATCTCCTTCCCCATTAAACGCAAAGAAGTGTTGTGATGCATGTAAATGTCAATATCAAATTTTATGGGGGGAAAAAATATTGTGATAATATTTTAAGCTCTATCTCTTCTATTGAAAAGTATTGTGAATTTCACAATACTTCTCAACTTCAAAATAACAAGAAATGTCATGTTTGGCATAAAATCTAGTGGGAAAAGAAGGAAGACGTTTGGCTTTGAAATGTAGCGAAGTAAAACATTATCAGAGTATTTTCGATTTGGGAAACATAAAGATACTTCAAAAAAGTAAGCACAGCACCAGCAGAAGCATTATAATCAGCGTCACTCACTTCCCGTCATCGTCTCCCATTCCCAGGTCAAAGATCCGCTGGGCTCCCAGCTCAGCCAGTCTCTTGTCCACATACTTTCCCATGGCGTTATAGTGCTCGTATGTCTTATTTCCCAGTGCAAACACCTTAAAAATACGTTTTAGACATTACATATACAAATTTTGCGTAACTTGTCAGTGAACTACGGCTCTGTGTAGTAAATGCTGCTCCATCTGAAAGCACGTGATGATTTACTGCTGATTACAGAACCGGCTTTACTAACAAAATGTGCATAACAATCGCATTCGATTAATTGTGCAGCCCTACAACAGATACATATGGATTGTTTTATATCTATACCTTATATTTCTTATATTCACCTGTTATTAAGATCACAAGTGTAAATGTGGTCCAAGACTTTTTTAATTGAAACCAGATATAAAATAAATGTTAACTGAAATAAAACAATTAATATAATATAATATAATATAATATAATATAATATAATATAATATAATATAATATAATATAATATAATATAATATAATATAATATAATATAATATAATATAATATAATATAATATAATATCAATTAATATAATATAATATAATATAATATAATATAATATAATATAAAAGGATAAATCATTTATTTTATTTCAATTTTTGGCCAAGGAAACATTCTCATTAGTATTTAGTTTAATTTGAGGTGCTAAAATAACCAAAACTGAAATAGTAAATGAATAAAAACTACACATTAAAAAAAAAAAGACAAAAAAAAAGACAAAACACAACAAAATGACTACAATTTTAACTAACATTAAAAGAAAAGATAACGCAAATTATAAAAATAAAAACCAATTCAAAATGTTAATAAAAAGTATCTCAATTATACTAAAATAATACATTTCCTGACTATCAGAAATAAATATTTATTTTTTAGTTATTGTTTTAACTAAAGATACATTTAAGATGCATTTAAATTCATGATATGTGAACTACCATTTCAGTGCTATGGTGCTATATTTACTTTTTAATTTTTTTAGCTTGACAGAGCAAACACTGTTGCTATATGAACAAAAATTCAGGTTTTGTATTCAACATAAAAATGACAGCATATGTGTTAGGAATGATCTGAAGGCGAGTAAATACTGAAAGAATGTTAATTTTGGATGCACTATTCCTCTAAATCCACTTATGCAGAAGTCACTCAGCCATATCTGTAGTGAGCACTTCTGCTAAACATGTGGCCTCACTGTTCTTTAAACACTGAGTCACTGAACTTTGCACAATGTCAGTGTAGTATACGTTGAGAAAGCTGTCTGAGACTTTGGCTTGTGGAAGTATGACACAGCATTCCCCAGATTCACTTCTGCTCTGCTTCTCCGCGTCATGGGCGTTGTTTGCTCAAGCGTACGCCGGAAAGCACCTAACGTATTAGAAACACATTGTTCCTGGAGTATTTGGTAAAGTCTAAAAACCTCACAAAGTGCTTCGACAACTGCTTAAATGAAAAGTCCCTGAGCACACACTTTTCTCCTGAATAGTTCACCCAAAAATGAACATTTTCAGGCCATCCAAGATATAGATGAGTTTGTTTCTTCATCAGATTTGGAGAAACATAGCATTGCATCAGTGTCTCAGCAATGGATGCTCTGCAGTGAATGGGTGCCGTCAGAATGAGAGTCCAAACAGCTGATAAAAACATCACAATAATCCACAAGTAATCCACACCACTCCAGTCCATCAGTTAACATCTGGAGAAGACAAAAGCTGTGTGTTTGTAAGAAATTAATCCATCATTAACATGTTTTAACGTTAAACCGTCACTTCTGACTAAAATGCAAGTCCATAATCTATAATAACGCTTCCTGCAGTGAAAAAGAAAGCAACATTATGAATTATAGACTCATTTTTAGCTGAAAGCAACGCTTTGAAGTAAAAAAAGACACACAGCTTTTGTCTTCTCCGGATGTTAACTGATGGACTGGAGTGCTGTGGATTACTTGTGGATTATTGTGATGTTTTTATCAGCTGTTTGGACTCTCATTCTGACGGCACCCATTCACTGCAGAGCATCCATTGCTGAGACACTGATGCAATGCTACATTTCTCCAAACCTGATGAAGAAACAAACTCATCTACATCTCCGATGGCCTGAGGGCAAGCACATTTTCAGGGAATTTTACCCTTACTATAATCACGTAATTGCCGTGATGAGGAACTCACTGTATATTTAACTCCACTGAAGTCAGCATCGCCCTCCTGTAACCAGTAGCAAGTGATGCAATGCTACATTTCTCCAAATCTGATGAAGAAACAAACTCATCTACATCTCCGATGGCCTGAGGGCAAGCACATTTTCAGGGAATTTTACCCTTACTATAATCACGTAATTGCCGTGATGAGGAACTCACTGTATATTTAACTCCACTGAAGTCGGCATCGCCCTCCTGTAACCAGTCATAGAAGTCCTGAGCGTTATCGGTCGGGTCTCCCTCTCCATACGTGGCCAAGCAGAAGATCGCTATCGAGTTCTCAATCTCAGTCAGACGGGAGAGCTCACTCTGCAAATAAAAGCGTGTGTAAACAAACACAAACGGGAGAGGAGCCAGTTTTCATCCCATCGCATGTATTACCATGTCATATTCCTCTGGATCTGCTGCCATTCCCTTCATGCCGTAGCGATGAGCATCTTTTGCAAGTCTGTTGGCAAACTCTTCACCCGTGCCCGTCTGTGAGCCGTAAAACACCACGATGTTCTTGCCCTAGAGGAAATATTAAAGTCATTACTTTATGTACACAAATGACAATAGCAACAAAAAGGTGTTGCTTTTAATGTAAAGCCATATGAATAAAGGCTTTTTAATTTTTTCACTATCATTTCGAGTGCCTTGGAGTGATTCGTTTTTTGATGAATTTAGAAATCCCGTATCCAAAGAGCACCAATTTATAGACTTTATACCCCAGCAGCATTTTTTTGCATATTTTTGATGTAAAAATTTTGGCTTACTTTTGAAAAACTAAACACGCAGACGGTCAGTCTGTTTCAGTTACAACTTTTTTCAGCCAATTCAGTTACAATATTTTACCATTTGACTGCCTAAAAAAAAGATTTGTTTAACGGCCGGTTTTGTTTGATAATTTTAACATTTCAACCTTTACTGGAGAAGAGGAGGAGTAAAAATCTCTTACCGTTTTCTTCATCTTGCCAATAAAACTGGTTTCTCTGGTTGTTTGAGGCCTACAAAACGCAGATTAACAGAGGTCATGCATCAAAAAGGGTTACTAACAATTACATTATAAATGATCATGCAAACAAATATTGACAAAAAATTAAAAATAAAACAAAAACTGACGTTTCAAGCACTTCTGAAATCAGTGTAAAACACTGCATCTGTAGCTCTTCTCAATAGATCAGTCCTGGGGCAGCTGATTAAAGGCTTCATGTTGTTTCAAGTGAAACCAAAAGCACATTCATGTAGCATTTATCGTCATTTACACCCGAGTTTAAATGGAGGAGACTTAAGGAGACCTATTATGCCCCTTTTTACAAGATGTAATACAAGTCTCAGGTGTTCCCAGAATGTGTCTGTGAAGTTTCAGCTCAAAATACCCCACAGATCATTTATTATATCATTTAGAAAATGCCTATTTTGAGTTGAAGCAGAAACCGGCTGTTTTCGTGCATGTCTCTTTAAATGCAAATGAGCTGCTGCTCCCCGCCCCCCTTTTCAGAATAGAGCTGCGCCATTACAGCTCGTACCTACCAAAAACATCTGTTTGGTTTTGATTATCATGTCTATCATGCTGAAATCATGCATTTTAAAGGCATATCAGTTTAATCTTCTGATATAGGGTTTTCTGAGCGCACACATCTGAAGCACACGCACAGAAAGCGGCTGTCAAACGGCATTTGAGTACTAAACTAAGTTCTCTTTCATGTAAACTGTCAAATACACACAAGTTATTGTTAAAAACACATGAGTTACAAAAACAGTCGGTTATGTTTAAAAAATAAAAAAAGACATACAAAGAAGCCATTCTCAAGTTATTCTTGCTTAAATTGATATGCGGATTATTTAATATGTAATGATAATTTAATTTGTAACGCATTGGCCCCAGCTGAAAACTGATTGGCCCCTTCATTGTCTGAGGCAAAAATACTGTAATTTGTATATTGTCATTGTGTGAAGCACCAATATCCAGAGAAACATCACGTCTTCAGCTACATAAGCATTTTTAGCAGCTGTATTAATGAGTTCACATGTATAGTTTTAACTTCGACTATTTCTAAAGATTTTTTTGCCATATAGGCATGGAAAACTGAGGATTGTATTAATTTAATCGGTTTGTTGGTTTCTTTTAATGCTGTTGTTAGTAAGAAAAAAAAAATATGTCACTGCAAACTTTCACATGAATGTTAATATGAATGCTAAAAATGTAAAACATGAGAGAATTCACTAAAGGCATTGTAAAAAGGATTATGCAAAAGGTAATAAATGTTAAAGAATAAATAGGAATAATACAGAAAATAATAGTAATTTCAGAGTAATAGCACTCAACCAACTTTCATCCACCTCTATTTACTCTTATGCGCCTTCACACTGAGATTCAAGAACAAAGCACTTTGGGAGACGTTTTGCTCACACTTTATGTTAAAGGTCCAACTCTCGCTATTACCAAACCATTAACTATGACTTTTGCCTCAGTAAACTCCTAATTTGCTGCTTATTAATAGTTAGTAAGGTAGTTGTTAAGTTTAGGTATTGGGCAGGATTAGGGATGTAGAATATGGTCATGCAGAATATGTGCTTTATAAGCACTAATAAACAGCTAATATGTTAACAATAGGCATGCTAATAAACAACTAGTTAATAGTGAGAATTGGTCCCTAAACTAAAGTGCTACCGAAGTTTGCAATTCTTCAATTTCATCTGGAAAAATCTCTATCTTTACATCAGCTCTCTCTCGCTCACACACACTCACACAGACGTTAAAACACAATTGTTCAAGAGTTCAAGAGAGTTCAGTGAATAGAAAAAGCGTGAGAGACTTTTCACTGTGTAAAAACTCTGGGCTCACGGCCAACTATTGCACAAGGATGTGAATAGTGTGTTTTAATGAGTGAAAACTGCTGCTGAACTCAGTTTTTAAATGGGAAACAGCAGTGTTTTAAGGATACTATTCTCTATTAAACAAGAGAATGATTATAACGCTTTCATTAATGGTGAAAGAAAATCATCAGCACTGTTTGCCATGAAATACGATGCGGGCTAAATTTATATCTATAGAGCCATGATGTTATGTTATACAATCAAAGCTTGCTTTATAATAAAAATAGTTCTTTCAACCAAGCTGCTGTTGAAAAATGTAGTAATTATGTTTTTTATTGTGTACTTGAGCAAAATGTGCCTGTATGGAGACCAAACAGACACACAAATGTTAGCTTCATTGCTCATTCTTTCTCAATCTTGCGGGCGCAGAGCACATTCTGCATGTCTGTCTCTTCTGACTCACTCAGTTCAGTTCATTAATGATGATGTGAACCATCTGAAAGATCATACAAAATGTGTCTTACTCATCCAGGACCAGGACTGAGAACCAGAGGGACTACTTCAGCAAACACTCACCTATCGATGGCGACCAGCCGGTCCTCCGGTAAGGAGAACACACAGCCCATGATCATAAGAAACACATCCAAGAACGAAGATGCCAAGACAGACCCGTTAACTACCGCGCACACCGGAAACACAAGCCACCGCCATAGGTAAGAAAAACCATCTGTCGTACAAGAGAACTGACACATAAAACGCTAAAGAGGACCTGAAGGAGAGCTTGAATGCGATTGTATGTGAAGGAGTCGGTTCCAGAGGAAAGCAGAGGCTGTTAGAGCGTCCCTCCTCCATCAGGAACCGTCTGCAGGCGACTATTGAGACGGTGAAGCATCATGTCAATTCCCTACGCTCTCAAACACGTGCACCGGCAACATCTGGACGACACACAGCACACGTCAAGCACGCCAAACACTCATGTAAACAAACAGAAAACTTCAGAAAGGTCCTTCATCCTCTCATGATCCCAGAGAAAAAA
>NW_015637563.1:82706-84685 GCF_001515625.1 Sinocyclocheilus rhinocerous | reverse complement strand
TGCTGAACTCAGTTTTTAAATGGGAAACAGCAGTGTTTTAAGGATACTATTCTCTATTAAACAAGAGAATGATTATAACGCTTTCATTAATGGTGAAAGAAAATCATCAGCACTGTTTGCCATGAAATACGATGCGGGCTAAATTTATATCTATAGAGCCATGATGTTATGTTATACAATCAAAGCTTGCTTTATAATAAAAATAGTTCTTTCAACCAAGCTGCTGTTGAAAAATGTAGTAATTATGTTTTTTATTGTGTACTTGAGCAAAATGTGCCTGTATGGAGACCAAACAGACACACAAATGTTAGCTTCATTGCTCATTCTTTCTCAATCTTGCGGGAGCAGAGCACATTCTGCATGTCTGTCTCTTCTGACTCACTCAGTTCAGTTCATTAATGATGATGTGAACCATCTGAAAGATCATACAAAATGTGTCTTACTCATCCAGGACCAGGACTGAGAACCAGAGGGACTACTTCAGCAAACACTCACCTATCGATGGCGACCAGCCGGTCCTCCGGTAAGGAGAACACACAGCCCATGATCATAAGAAACACATCCAAGAACGAAGATGCCAAGACAGACCCGTTAACTACCGCGCACACCGGAAACACAAGCCACCGCCATAGGTAAGAAAAACCATCTGTCGTACAAGAGAACTGACACATAAAACGCTAAAGAGGACCTGAAGGAGAGCTTGAATGCGATTGTATGTGAAGGAGTCGGTTCCAGAGGAAAGCAGAGGCTGTTAGAGCGTCCCTCCTCCATCAGGAACCGTCTGCAGGCGACTATTGAGACGGTGAAGCATCATGTCAATTCCCTACGCTCTCAAACACGTGCACCGGCAACATCTGGACGACACACAGCACACGTCAAGCACGCCAAACACTCATGTAAACAAACAGAAAACTTCAGAAAGGTCCTTCATCCTCTCATGATCCCAGAGAAAAAATTTACTAGTGCTGTCAAACGATTAATCGCGATTAATCACATTCAAAATAAAAGTTTTTTACAAAATATATGTGTATACTGTGTATATTAATTATCAACCCTCTACATTGCGAGTAAATCACTCGCATATGCGACTAAATCTTCACTCTGGCGACTAAATGATGTCTAATATTAGCCAATTGCTAATAGATTCTCAGATTTTACTCGCCAGTGTAGTTGGAGGCTAAGTATAAGTTTAGCTCTGATATATTTTCACTCGCCGAACACTTTCTGACTGAGCGCATCAGAGTTTCACTCTCCGCTAAGCGATCTGTGCTGTTTTTCAGTTCATCTGAATGGATGTGCAACGCACCTGTATTTATCGTACCGTAAACTCTAGTGTGAAGGCGCACAACGACGAGAGGGAGAGAGAGAACTGACGCGCTACCTATGCGCGCTACATGTAAACGATATTCTTTGTTGTATTTTGCTGTCAAAATAACGGAGTTCCTTTGGAATTCTTCCGCTTTTAAGAACTACCGCTTTCTCCGGTAGTGGGCGGAACTAATGCGCAAACGGCAATCTCATTGGCTGGCGCTCACCTATTATCGTCCCTGTTTTGATTTCAGCAAATCAGTTCGAGCGAACGCACACAACCTGATTAATATTCATGAATCCAGTAGCTCATTAATCCTTGGTGCGTTTTATATTGTTCTTATTAGTAGAATTCGTATCATTGTTATCTTATTAGCATTTTTTGTTAGTTTTTCCCCAATTTTTTATTTTTTACAGAAGAAACACTGAATGACCAAAAAAGCACCACCACCAGTCCGAAGTTCAGTTAAAATGACTAATATGCATTCATACATGGTTATCAAGTTTTAATTCTAATTACTAAAGTTCTATCATTAAATAATATTGATTATCATATTACAATGCTTGACTGACTGATGTTAAGAGTGTACTTTCAGATATTTATAAAACTGTGCCATTTCACAAACAAACAAATATATATATATATATATATATATATATATATATATTAT
>NW_015637563.1:79873-81683 GCF_001515625.1 Sinocyclocheilus rhinocerous | reverse complement strand
GTTTTCCGGTAGTGGGCGGAACTAATGCGCACACGGCAATCTCATTGGCTGGCGCTCACCTATTATCGTCCCTGTTTTGATTTCAGCAAATCAGTTCGAGCGAACGTACACAACCTGATTAATATTGATGAATCCAGTAGTTCATTAATCCTTGGTGCGTTTTATATTGTTCTTATTAGTAGAATTCGTATCATTATTATCTTATCAGTATTTTTGTTAGTTTTTCCCCAATTTGTTTATTTTTTGACAGAAACACTGAATGACCAAAAAAGCACCACCACCAGTCCGAAGTTCAGTTAAAATGACTAATATGCATTCATCAAGTCCAAGGTTATCAAGTTTTAATTCTAATTACTAAAGTTCTATCATTAAATAACATTGATTATCATATTATAATGCTTGACTGACTGATGTTAAGAGTGTACTTTCAGATATTTATAAAACTGTGCCATTTTACAAACAAACATATATATGTATGTCTGGCGAGTAAACTAAAAAATTTACTAGCCAATGGCGATTCAATTGTCAAGGTGTTCGTAGAGGGCTGATTATGGACTCATATTTTACCCTGAAGTGACGGTTGAAGTTAAAAACGTCTTTATGGATTTGTTGGGGCACGGGGTCTGGGATTGGGAATCGCTGCCGTATTGGGACATGCAACAGATTACCAAAACAAAAAAGAAAAAGCAGGGCAGGGTGTATCCATCGGTTGTTGATTGGATTTTGAGATGTGGACACTGTACTTAAAACATAACACATGACATTTTGCTTAAACATTACTCATTTAAAAAAAGAGAAACAAATATGAATGAATTGTTCACAGTAAGATCGAGAAAACGCATTTACTAAAAAGGATAGGGTAATTTTTTTATTTCAAAGCGACTTTAAGATTCTATATTTCTTATGGCCTTGTTGGCAGTTTTTCTTGGAATTAATTCCATGTTTTGGAATCAATAGAATCAAAGTCGTAGTTGATTAAAAAAAATGTCAAACCGCACTTTTACAGCTGACCTCATGCTTGCATGCTTTCTTAAAAAACAAAAAAACAAAAAACCTCTTCTGTGCATTTTATACAATGAATGGTCAGCTATTCTTTACAGACACAGAACCAAATTCAATTTCTGCTTTTGTCACTAACAGTGTTGGGCAGTAACTAGTTACTAGTAATTTAGTTACTGTAATATTACTTTTTGCAGTAACTAGTAGTGAAACTAATCACTAATAATATTTCAGTAATAATATTACAGTTACCATCCATAAAACAGCTTAGTTACTTTTGATGCCTCGACTCGATTATTAAAATCAAATAATTCCTAGATTTATTTTCATAATTTTCATGACTCGCACATGCATGTGATGTCCCCAGTGCAGCAGGCAAGCTCGGAATATGGAAAGCTTACATTCAGCAGATAGAAATATTGCATTATATTGATTTTGTCAGGAAAAAAGATGATCTGAACACTGTTGTGTAAGTTGTGGCTTTACTTTACTCTGGCATTACATCCCTCTGATCAGCATGTGGTACATTATATTACTATAATTAAACATCTTTTGGGAAAACTAAACAGTTTCTTACAAACTTACGTGATTTGATAAAATACATAAGGAAATATAATCGTATATGGGTAACGGAGAAATTACAATTAGCTTCAAGCTACACATGACAATTACTGAGATTAATACAACACTACTTGAGTGTCACTATCAATCACTATTGAGTGTTTGTAATAACTTCTGACTGCGATCCAATGTGGATTTTGGTCAAATGATGAGGCAGAAATATGTTGTTAGTAACATTCTAGAAGAATTT
>NW_015637563.1:77569-79071 GCF_001515625.1 Sinocyclocheilus rhinocerous | reverse complement strand
TATATATATTAGTGGTGTCAAAATTAGCGCGTTAACTCAGGCAATTAATATTTTCAATATTTTTAATATTTAAAAATATTTAACGCAATTAACGCAGGGATGGGGCTAGGGTTGGCCACCCCACTCACAACTGCTGCCTCGGTCTCTTTTTTTTTTTCTTGACAAGGATTGTGTTTATTTAGACACAGAACGTCTTTACGAGAACATCAAACAGGAGACTTTTCAGACACGCACTCCACTTCACCTCAGCGCCAGGCGCGAGTCAGACGAGCACGGACACAGTACAGACGACGAGGAGCTTCATCAGAACAATAGTGAACTGCTGTCAGGACGTTATGTCAGTAAAAACTAATTTTCCTCTTCTTTCAGCCGTTATACGCCTGCTCTTCAATTGTACACACAAATACGGCGGTGCATGCTGTAGCTTGTATAATTTCATATTAAAGCGCGAATGAAACTACGTGCCAGATCCACGTCACATTCAGCAGCAGCAGCTCTTAAAGTAACAGCAGCCAAATAACCTAATAACCAGCTGCTGTGATGTCAAAGAACAAAAGAAAAACGAGTAAATCAATAACTTTTGTAGCTTTAAGGATTCATCTATATTTAATTTGGAATTTAGTGTTTGATAACTTTATTCAATTTCTGTATATTTCCTACGTGCTGAAGGGCACAGGTAAATATGACATTTATTATAATGGGTTTATGTGAAGAAGAATAGATTAGAAGTTATTTTTTAAATTCTAATAAATGTTAAAATTGATAGCTCGCAATTATACTGTAATGTTAGTATAGTCAATATTTATGGTTAAATATTAGGAAAAAAAGAATAATTCGAGAACTGAGATATCAGTAGTATTGGTTTCAGTGATACTCGCTTTTAGTCATAAAAAAGATACCATTAAACAAATAGGCCTATTAAAATATACTGTCTTTATGTTGTTTCTACATTAATTTGAAGTGAGTGAATGTGAAATTATTGCAATACAAAAGTATATGTAAAAACTTTAATGTCAGGTGGGATTAATCGAGATTAATCGTGAAGCAAATTGTGTGTTTATCACACAATTCTGACTTTTTTTCCCCAGAATTTTGAGGTTAAATTTCACAATTTTGACTTTTTTCTCTGAATTCTGAGATTTTTTTTTTTTTTTTAAATTGTCATGTTTTTAAAATGCATTTTTGGTAAAACTGTATTTGGCTTAACTCTGTTAGAAATCTCTTCAAAAGAGGTAACTGAATAAAAAAGATAGTGTAATGGTGTTCCATATTGGCTTTAACCTGCACACGGTTTTAACATCAAATAGAGCTTGAATTTACTGCACTTCTGCAGCAACACGACTGGAAACAAGACACATAATGACCAGTGGTGTTTGACTTTGACTCGTAGACTTTGATACACACACAAGTGAGGACCACACCGCACATCTGTCATTCAGGACAAGACTGAACTTCATATTAGAAACAAGTCTGTTCACTTGGCAGTAGTCTTGCCACTGGCA
>NW_015637563.1:74271-76357 GCF_001515625.1 Sinocyclocheilus rhinocerous | reverse complement strand
TGACTTTTTTCTCTGAATTCTGAGATTTTTTTTTTTTTTTTAAATTGTCATGTTTTTAAAATGCATTTTTGGTAAAACTGTATTTGGCTTAACTCTGTTAAAAATCTCTTCAAAAGAGGTAACTGAATAAAAAAGATAGTGTAATGGTGTTCCATATTGGCTTTAACCTGCACACGGTTTTAACATCAAATAGAGCTTGAATTTACTGCACTTCCGCAGCAACACGACTGGAAACAAGACATAATGACCAGTGGTGTTTGACTTTGACTCGTAGACTTTGATACACACACAAGTGAGGACCACACCGCACATCTGTCATTCAGGACAAGACTGAACTTCATATTAGAAACAAGTCTGTTCACTTGGCAGCAGTCTTGCCACTGGCAGCTTTTTTCTATTCATGCATAGAAGTGCAGCTTCAGTCAGGAAAAAAACAAATGACTGAAATCAGGCATTTTTGTTTTGTGGGGGAAAATGTACGCTTCTCAAAGAAAATCCACACCTGGCACAGGTGAACAAGATGAAAAGGGCAGAAAGGGCAAAATGACGTTGGATAGTAAATGGTTAGAAAAGAGCACTATGGACGGATGAATGTAAGTTTCACATACTTTTTACAATAGACATCAGGTAATAAAATATCAAGATGAGGGCACTGCAAGCAAGTAAAAAAAATAAATAAATAACTTTGTATTTTTAGATGCATTTGTTTATTTATTTTTAGAGCTGCTCAATAAATGTAAGAGACTGAAAAAATAATGACTAAATGTTATTGTATATTTACTGTTGTTTAAGTGAAGATATTACATGCATTCTAATTTTGCATCATGCAAATACAAATACTGCGAATAAGAAAAGGGTGCTGTACTTCTCTACACATAACTTCCTTATTCTGATCATTTAAGAAGGCAGCTGCACGATTCATAATTGAAGGATCTCGATTCAAACAACCATTTATTCATAAATAACAACGATTCAGCTATTTTTATGTAATCTTTGACAAACAGAGTCACAAAATTGAAACGTTTGAAGGGCAAAATTCAAAACATTGGCAATCCCACTAACCCGAAATGGTCTTTGCAGCCATACAGAATGTTGTATGTTATAAATAATCGCACAAGTACTAGAAAAAAAGCTCGTAGTTTTGATTAAAACACGCATTTGTGCCATGCATTTGTGCTACTTTTGCTTTGACACATCTAATGTAAAAAAAAACAAGACAGTGGACAGTGTTAGTGTGACAGCAAAAACTAATCGAGTGTGAAAAGAAAAGCAGACACTGAAAACAGACAACAAATAAAGTCAAGTGTTGTTTATGCACGCAGGTCTGTAAAACTGATAACATCAAGCACCATTTCAGTGCATCGAACAGCAACTTTAACTGCAATTATCCGGAACAGTGCTTCAAACTTTATAAAAAAAAAAAATGTATAAATAAAAACCCAACTAGAGAGATCTGTATTTTTATTTTGTGTGTGTGCCTAGTAGCCACTGAGATATAATAATACACACAGATCTAGCCTATGTATATTACTCACCTCACTTGCACAAAAACAGAGTCAGTATTCCTCAAAATGAATAAAAACAGTGAAATACAAACAATATAACTTTTTTTTATTAGTGGTTAAACGGATCGTAGTTGATCCGTGATCCGTACGGACCAAGCCCCTCGCTTTGGCACGCATGTGATCCGCGAATTAATTGCAAAATTTAACCATAATAGAGTATAAGTTTATAATTTGTCCGTATTTACACAAGCAAGCGAATTTTAAACAATTCCAGAGAGAAAAGGCAAAGGGAAATCGATTTGTTACTCGCGTGCTGTTCTCTACGTGCACAGCCACACACACATGAAGCGCACACACACGTTTCAGATGGCGCGCGAACACCGAACTGAATCCTCTTCTGAATCCTGAACAGACACATACACATACAATTATGACAAAATACCCATCTCAACAATCATTCAGGTAAGCGCAGTCAGTTATGTCTCAAGTGAATGAAAACAGCTGAGAAAGAAATCGGATGTGAAGTGTATCATTATATCGGATCCGTGCATCAGGTCTTAAAGGGACAGCGGCCTATAAAT
>NW_015637563.1:66301-72687 GCF_001515625.1 Sinocyclocheilus rhinocerous | reverse complement strand
AGATTTGTGATCCGTTGAACCAATATTTTTTATATTAAAAAATCAAGCAAGCCCAGCTCAGATGAGAAAAGGTAATGCAATGCATTACTTTACATAAAAAGTAACTAAGTAATGTAATTAGTTACTTTTTAAGGAAGTAATGCAATATTGTAATGCATTACTTTTAAAATGAACTTTCCCCAACACTGCTCGTGAGGTGCTCGGCTCAATTCCTCTTACACGATGTGAGCCACGAGCATCAACGATTTCCACACGATTTCTCACGATGGGGGAAAAAAACACTTTCGAGCTTGTACGACAGCAAAAAGCGCACCATGTACGCCCAGCTTAACTATATAATACTGATTCTACTAATACTGAGAGGAAAAAAGCTATTAAAAAATCAGCATATTTAAATTGTGACAAAAACTTTCAACAACAATAATAATTTTAATAATAATAATAATAATAGCTGGGTTGTTTTTTCAATCCGTTTTTAAATTAAAGCAATCACCCTTAAAGCAATTTTGACGGAGGGGAAAACTCAGGCTAGTTTTGATCTAGTTTTAAATAGAAATCAGGCTTGTTTTGTTTTGTGGACCTACGACCAGAACGGGCATTTTTTTGAAGATCTCTGTCGTTCTCTGATGCTGCATTTTAACGTAAAATGGCTATGCACATAGACAATACTCACTTACTGACCTTAGATCATTGTAGAAATGAAAGTATTAGATTAAATCATTGATCGTTATAAAAGTATTAAAATCACACGGTATGATTATGCATGTTTTAAGTATATTTAGAAACCAGATTAAAATAAAATTCACACATCACATCTAGTACTACCTTATAACGGTGTAAGACAAATATATCATGCACTGTTTTTTACCGTAAATTTTACGGAATTTTTTTTACAGTGTGTGCACTTGTAATATATGCTATGATTGACATACAGTCTTTTTTCCCATTGGTGACACGCAGAAATGCTTTGCAGAAACACAAAGGTCTGAATTAAACATATTTTAAGATTTGCAACTATTTATGGCATAGCACAATATGCCATATTCATGTCATAGCACTTGCATATCATTGCTCTTTTGTTGATTTTGATTGCTTCCACTGTCCTTATTTGGATAAAAGCGTCTGCTAAATAACTAAATGTAAATTACATTTATGGAACTTATTTTTCTAATCCTATTCTAACTCTTGCCGTCTGTGTCTGAAGCCAGGTGATATATAATGTGAGAGAGAGAAATGAAACACAAGCGTATCCTTCAACCGTGATGACGCTCTACGGTTTATCTCAGGAGTGACTGTAATGTCTGGCATTGAGTAAGACCTTTGCCAATGACACTATTCAAGGCAATAAACATTCCCTGCTCCTCCAGCGTCAGCAGAATCAGCTGCGGCCGAAGAAAACACAAACTGTTTCCAGGAAGACTGCAATGATACTGACCTTACAGATGTCAATTTAATTTCTTCTCAGATGTGAAATACTTCTATTTCTGAGGTTATATACATAATTATACTTTTAGTTCTCAAGAAATGATATTTTGAATCAAGAAATTACAGCCTTCTTTTCAGAAAAAAATACTGCTGGGCAACGATTAATCGCGATTAATCGCATCCAAAATAAAAGTTTTTGTTTATATAACATATTTGACCCTGGAGCACAAAAGCAATCATAAGTAGCGCAGGTATATTTGTAGCAATAGCCAACAATACATTGTATGGGTCAAAATTATTTTCCAAAAATCATTAGGATATTAAGTAAAGATCATGTTCCATGAAGATATTTTGTAAATTTCCTACCGTAAATATATCAAAACTTAATTTTTGATTAGTAATATGCATTGCTAAGAACTTCATTTGAACAACTTTAAAGATGATTTTCTCAATATTTAGATTTTTTTGCACCCTCAGATTCCAGATTTTCAAATAGTTGTATCTCGGATATTGTCATATCATAACAAACCATACATCAATGGAAAGCTTATTTATTCAGCTTTCAGATGATGCATAAATCTCAATTTTGAAAAATTGACACTAAAGACTGCTTTTGTGGTCCAGGGTCACAAATGTGTGTGTACTGTGTGTATTTAATATGTATATATAAAGACGCACACATAGTATATATTTTTTTGAAAATATTTACATGTATTTGCATGTATGTATTTATATTCATATAATTTATATTATATATAAATATACTTAATATATAAACATAACATGTTTGATTAAATATATATACATGCTTTTGTTTGTCTTTATATATACATAATAAATATACACAGCACACATACATATATTATGTAAACAACAACTTTTATTTTGGATGCGATTAATTGCGATTAATCGTTTGACAGCACTAGAAAAAATAAACAGATTTCTTCTAAACTTCTCATAAATGTAACACCAAACTTCCAAGTAGAAATTTCATGACATTTATTTCATGGTGGGCAAAAAAAAATAAAAAATTCTATTATTATTATTATTATTGTGAGAGTGACAGCAATTAAAAGTTATAATTAAAAAAATGATACTGTATGAACAGTGTTTTTTCAGCATAAATTATTTGGCATAACAACACATATTATCATGGTGTATGCTAACACTACACAATTTATATGACAATTCTCATTGCAGTCAATTTACACACACACAAAAAAGCTGCATTACCTTTATAAAAATATTAGTGATGCACGATCATGATTTTTCATGGCCGATTCCGATACCGATTTTTTACAAGCAAACTGGCCGATTCCGATACCGATTTCCGATTTTTTTTATTTTTATCAAGCAACAAACAAGAAAGAATAAAAGTACACATAAACAAGATGTTTATTTGGTATTTAACAGGCTAAACTGGGTTTTGGCTATTGAAAACAACAACTGTAACCATCTGAAATTAACAGCAGTATCTGCGCAGTAAGTAGGCTACATTCAATACAAACATAGGTTGGCCTACTGACAAAAGCATTTAGCTTTCGTTTTTAAATTGGGTTGAAACTATAAACTGGCCTTAAATGAAAACATTAACTGTAACCATGTAATTTTAAAGGCAACAACTGCATAGTTCCACAATCCAAACAACACAATCAAAACACATTCAACACTCCAAACAAAGATGTTACTTAATCAGCATTCAGCATTTGTTTTCGTTTTTAAATTTGGTGTAAAGAAAAAAAGATCTTTACCAGTGAAACTAAATAAAACCAAAGTAGGCTATATAAATAAATTATTCCAAAATGTTAACTATGGCAGGTGCTTTTTAAATCACATTAAGTCTTAATGTGTATTATAATGTGAATACAAATAATGTAATTTTAAGGTAAAATAAAAAAATATTAATCCTATAGCCTACAGAACTGACGTTTACTTCTGGCTTTTCAAAAGTGCATGCGAGTTCTTCTTTACAAAAAGAAGCATTTCAGCTTTGTCACAAGTTAGTCTGTTTCGTTTCTCATCCAACACGTGAGAAGCTGAGCTGAACAAACGTTCACTGTCTACGCTTGTGCAGGGCGCGGACAGGTACACTCGCGCAACTTCAGCGAGTGCAGGAAAGCGGCTCTTATTTGTGCGCCAGTACACCAACGGCTGTTCGCTTCTTGGTATCTGTGCCTCAGACAGGTAGCTCTGCATTTCCAGTGCTGTACGGCTGCCCGTATCCTTAATCACTTCAGATTTTTCTTCCAATATCTCATCGTGCATCGCCAACAGTGAGCTTGCTCTGCGTGGTATTTTTTCTGCTGGCGCCTCTGTGCACACTTCCGGAAAAATCGGACGAACAAAATAAAAAAAACCGGCCGGTTGCCGATCGAGCATTATAAGCAAAAACCGGCCGGTTCCGATTTATGGCCGGTCAACCGGTGCATCCCTAAAAAATATTATAAAACATAAAATCTTACAATTTTGGGGTGAAATATGACCCAGCATTTTCTGGACAGTTTGATTCACACAGATGACAATTAAAAAAGCTAAAAGGTGAATATGTTTGCAGTTTTACATTCTAACGTTCTCTCAAGCATACAGGAGCGGTTTGGAGGTACTTACGTAGACTCTAGTTTTTTGAACTCCGGGATGGGCTCGGCTTTTTTGCGGAAAATGATCCAGTAGACGAGCAGGCCAGCGATGAGCGAGAAGAGGAAGAGGTCCAGGTAACTGAAGAAGGGCTCGTCCTCAACCATCAGCTCCGACTGCGCGGCGGGATCGGCCCGTGTGTCTGCCATCGTTACGAGGAGCGCCGCTGCGAGAGGAAACACTCGCAGAATTAGCAGAGAACATTATGTGGCATTTTAGCAAACACAGCAACATCGCTATGTCTGATATTAGGGCTGGGCGATAAATCAATAACGATAATTATCGCGATATAATTTTTCTCGATAAAACAAGTTTGATAAATGTTCGATATAATGTTTATGCACCAAAAGCAGAACGAAAAAGCGCCATGGTATTGTGTCAGAAATGTGGGATATTAATATCAAATTTGATTTATTATTATTATTATTATTATTATTAATGTAGACATGAATTAAATGTATTAAAGAAGCAACCGAATATAATTAGGGATATAACGATTCACTCAACTCACGATTCGATTCACAATTTTGATTTCACAATTCCGTTTTCTCAAGATTTTTTTAACAAAACGAGATTGAAGACATTATACAGGAAATGAGAAGGTGTCCTTTTATTAGGCTATTGCTGCACGTTTCTTTGTGAAATTGAAATATAACAAAACTAAATTGAAATTTTAAAACGAACCCCAAATCAAATAAGCAAGTTACACAAATAAAATAAATCTCACTGGATTTTAATCATGATCCAAACAAAGATGCAGCATACATGCAACATGAGCAGTTTTTAATCTAAATTAGATTAAATAATTTGGAAATTTGAAGCAAAAACAGAATAGTCTGACTTCAGTTTTGTGAAACTATACTACATAAAACACATCTGAAGGAAACAGCAGACGAGCTGAATGAGACGCAGATTCACTCTCTGCCAGCAGGTGGCGCTTATGAACAGCAATGATACAGTGTTTCCTGGGTTACCGCTGTAAACAAAGCAGCGCTGCGCTTATGAACCACTGATCTATAATAGAGAATATATAAGCTGTGTCTCATTTAGAAGGCTGCACCCTCCGGAGGTCGTATCCTCTGTAGGATGCGTATACGAAGTGTCCTCAACCTAGAATTAAACGAGACAGCCTTCGTAGGACGGGCGGAAAAGGAAACCGGAAGTATCACGTTGCTATGCCAACACATTTACAGCATCGTTGCGCTCTCACACTGCTTAAATGAAGGAAAATTATTTTTAAATTTGGAAAGTAACGATGGTTGTTTACGGCGACGCAAAGAATTGTGGGTTATCTGTAGCGAGCGTCTCTCACATGTTCCGCCATGCGCTTCTTGTCCGCGCTTGTTTACATCAGAGTGCGCACGCATCTTTCATGCAGCATACGGCGGTGTTGTGCATTTTGACCAGTTGATGGGAAAAGTATTCTTAAAATGCATTCAAAATTCTGAATAATTTGTAATATATAATTATTCACGGTATTTAGAAGTGCCCACGATAACAATATCGTGCATATTCATTACCGTGATATATCGCATTACCGAATACCGGCACAAGTCTAGACAGCCTCGATGACGTATGCAGCCTTCGAATGCGATTTGTTTAGCATTTCAACCAATTTGAATCGTCACATATTTTAATCAATTTTCAACCGGCTCGTGGTTAATCGTTACATCCCTAAATATAATTACAGTATTTTTTGTGATTAAGCTATAGCATTTGTGCATTTAAACTAAAAGTTTTTAGACTACTGTTTTTCATACAGAAACGTAGAAACCATAAAGTTATATTTTTACTATGGTATCGAGGTGTGCTATAGACAGAGCGTCATAATCTGAAAACCACACCCACCGGGGGGGGGGAAAACAATCCAACGCTCTCCATGGACTTTGTATTGTGGGAAGCTGCCGCCTTGTCATTTCTGAGTCCGACTTATAACAAAAAACAGAATGTCCAGGGCTCTCAAAATCGCTAGCCCGACGTCCCGGGGCTATTGTGTTTTCCAGTCGGGCTACCAAAATGTATCACCACTCTTCTTAAATACAGATCTCCTGCGGGTCCTTAAAAACTCCTAAAGTGAGTTGTATCAAACTTAAGGCCATAAAAAGTTTTAAATACATTAAATGGTATAAGAAATGTCTTAATTATAATTTCAAGAGGTCTTACAGTTGGGGACGGAAAGACAAGAGTCGCGATACGGCTGGATTAAACTTCAAAAGGCAATGATGTCAATGAATAAATATGAGCGGAGCGCGGATGCCTTTATTTGAATGTATCTGAAGGGAACCGACGGTTCTCAGAAACGTGTCGTTGGCATTTTAATTTAATTT
>NW_015637563.1:62183-66237 GCF_001515625.1 Sinocyclocheilus rhinocerous | reverse complement strand
CAGGGCTCGCAAAATCGCTAGCCCGACGTCCTGGTGCTATTGTGTTTTCCAGTCGGGCTACCAAAATGTATCACCACTCTGCCCGATGGGCTATCTTAAATGCAGATCTCCCGCGGGTCCTTAAAAACTCATAAAGTGAGTTGTATTAAACTTCCATCCATAAAAAGTTTTAAATACGTTAAATGGTATAAGAAATGTCTTAATTATAATTTCAAGAGGTCTTACAGTTGGGGACGGAAAGACAAGAGTCGCGATACGGCTGGATTAAACTTCAAAAGGCAATGATGTTAATGAATAAATATGAGCGGAGCGCGGATGTCTTTATTTGAATGTATCTGAAGGGAACCGACGGTTCTCAGAAACGTGTCGCTGGCATTTTAATTTCATTTTACCTATAATCCCTGATAAAGCAGCGTTTATGAGCGCGGAGCTGCTTTGTGTTCAGCCGTTACCGGGGAAACCGCAATATTTCAGCTCCTAAAGCGCCACCTCGTGGCAGAGAATGAATTTGCATTTCCAACAAGCCTTTCTTGCTGTTTATGGTCAGATCAATGCAAATATCAACTCATGTTTTTACGCAGCAAACACAGAGTTGTAAATGATAAAGAAGTTAATGTGCCTTCTAAAAATCTAAACAATTAAGACTGTTAATATTTATAAGTTTTAAATTGACATAATTTATATGCTTGATTTATCCCTTTTCATAAAAATGATCTAAAGGCTGAAATGCTGGTGTATAAGATTTTTGCTCATACTCAACCCCACTCATACTGTTCATTTTTACTTGTGCAGCTGTTAAAATGGGTCATAAATTGCCTTAAATTTATTTTTAAAAAATTCTGCAGATACCCTGTAAATAGTGAAATAAAATCATTCCTTCATATTTGTTGATATTTGTGTATTGAAAATATTTCTGATTGACATTTAAACTACTATCTGATTTTCCATATTTAAAAAATATATATTTTTTTTATTTGGGTTAGTTAAATAAATGTTCAGGCTACCAAAATCTGAAGAGCACCTGCCCGAAGGCCTACCAGGGATTTTGCGAGCATTGATGTCTAAAAGCTGCTGTGTGACAAAGTGTACAGCAAATAAGCTAAAAAAAAACAGAACTATGTTTTTATAAGCTGTCGACCCCAAAAAAACAGCGTTTAAGGACACAAAAGTAGAGCGCAACGTGTCTATTACTCTGAGAACTGCGCCCACTGGAGGGAAACGTATTTGTTGATATTTGTGTATTGAAAATATTTTTGATTGACATTTAAACTACTATCTGATTTTCCATATTTAAAAAATATATATTTTTTTTATTTGGGTTAGTTAAATAAATGTTCAGGCTACCAAAATCTGAAGAGCACCTGCCCGAAGGCCTACCAGGGATTTTGCGAGCATTGATGTCTAAAAGCTGCTGTGTGACAAGGTGTACAGCAAATAAGCTAAAAAAAAACAGAACTATGTTTTTATAAGCTGTTGACCCCAAAAAAACTGCGTTTAAGGACACAAAAGTAGAGCGCAACGTGTCTATTACTCTGAGAACTGCGCCCACTGGAGGGAAACGTAATCGGCGACAGGAAACATTCATTATTTTTTACCGTCAAAGGATTATTTCACCAGCCTATGTGAACCTGAGAGGAGGAGATATATTGAGAAACTAAATTTTATTGTTCCCTTTTCCTTACCTTCCTTTTGTTTGAGAAATAATCCAACTGAATGGCCCAACGTGAAATACCCCGACATCTACAACTATTTTTGTCCTTAAACACTCGTTTTTTTGGGTCGACAGCTTATAAAAACATAGTTCTGGGGGTTTTTTTTTAGCTTATTTGCTGTACACCTTGTCACACAGCAGCTTTTAGACAATGGTCTGTTTTTTTTTTATAAGTCAGAAATGACAAGGAGGCAGCTTCCCGCAATACAAAGTCAATGGAGAGCGTTGGATTGATCAATGAGATCTATGAACAATCAGTTACAAAAACAAACCAAAAACCCGGTAACAAATACGAGAAATAAGATATTTAAGCAATTTTCGTAAACCTGTCATAAAATAAAATAAAAAAAACTCCACGTTACAGAAATTATCAACATTATTCTGGGAAGTTGTTATACCCTGTGTGAGCAAAGCCAGTAAGTTTTAGTCCAATGCAATAATATTAACAAGCCGGTTTTCGGTTAAAACTAACTCCTCGACAGGTCAAAATGACTGGAACACAACACGAGTCATCAAATGTCAAAACAAACTGATCTAAGCAAGCAAATCCAGTTATGAAATGTACATCTAACCTTTTTTTATCACCCATTGGCAAACAACACTACTATTATCTCATAGCTTTGCTTACAAGCAATGCCATGTTCAGCCTCCAAAGTCCACATCACCACCATAGCAACTCATCTGTGTGTGTCCCATGGTAATAATCAGTGTGAACTCAATTAATGAATGAATGAGAGTCCAAACAGCTGATAAAACATCACAATAATCCACAATAACCCACACCACTCCAGTCCATCAGTTAACATCTGGAGAAGTCAAAAGCTGCATGTTTGTAAGAAACAAATCCATCATTAAGAGGTTTTTAACTTCAAACCGTTGCACAAACAGTTATTATGGATTCATATTTTGGTTAAGTTAAAAACGTTGACAAGCTGGATTTGTTTCATCTTTTGTCTTCTCCAGATGTTAACTGATGGACTGGAGTGCTGTGGATTACTTGTGGATTATTGTGATGTTTTTATCAGCTGTTTGGACTCTCATTCTGACGGCACCCATTCACTGCAGAGCATCCATTGCTGAGACACTGATGCAATGCTACATTTCTACAAACCTGATGAAGAAACAAACTCATCTACATCTCGGATGGCCCGAAGGTGAGTGAATTTTCAATGAAAGTAAATCTATGCCATTCTGAGCATCTAAAGGAAATCCCATAGGGCTCAAAAATGCTCATTCTCCTTCAAATGTTAGGACTACAAACTGAGGCTGTCTCGTGACTTAACCGTGTTGGCCATATTTCATGCTTCCATCATGAAAATGAAAAATTTGGGAACCATGCATTTGGCAAATGTATTAAACCACATTTCTGAATCTGCTTTGTCAGCATCAGAGAACATGACCCAGCTCAAAATTACAATATCACAGTCAACCAGCTTAAAACTGCCCTGTCACAGCAGACCAACCAACTAATAGTAATAGAAATAAAGAGTTAACTTCAAGGTATTCTTTGCATATATTTTGTACAGCTAATTACTTATTGGATTTAAGTATATTAATAGCATTTTTAGGCAAAATCCTCAAGTTAATTCATGCTATGAATTAGTTAATTCAACTATGTGAAATTGTACCAAAGCTAAAGGAGATTCACACACACTTTTTACGTTTAAAACAAACAGTGAACAACAACTTTTAACGTCTATGAATATTACCTATTATCTCAATAATGTAGAAAACAACTTACTAAACCACAGAGTATATTTTATTTATGTAATTTGTGAACGTAAAAAAGGTGAATTATAATTAGAAAATCAGTATGCATGTTCTAAAATGTTGATCAAACACGAAAACTTTAAACTGTAGAATTAACTCTCACGCGAAACACATTATTTTTTGTCTTTTTGTTGACTTTTTCTATCAAACTGAAGAACAAACTGAGAACTAAAGACACAATACTAACCCACTACAAATCTTAGCGGCATCTAAATGCAGACACTGTCATTATCGCGCAATATCTAATAAACGCAAGTTGACTGCTGTGTTGATAACAACTCTATAAGATGTTAAAGACATGTAAGTTTGAGAAAAATTCTTACCTGTTGCTCACTTGAGCGCTGACAAGCGTTTCATTCACGCGACGCGGAAACCCCACTGATACTCGCTGGACTAATCCATTCCGCCGAGGGGGGAGACGTGCAATATTTGTGCATTTATGCATATTTACGTGGGTAAACACTGTCATATGTGTCTGTAGTGTTTGTTACTCATAGTTTCAAATATGTAGCAGTGTGTCTTTATTTCGTGTTGTGGTAATTCAATGCAGTGTAATGTTTACATCAATTTATC
>NW_015637563.1:50282-61847 GCF_001515625.1 Sinocyclocheilus rhinocerous | reverse complement strand
TGCAGTGTAATTTTTACATCAATTTAACCCCCCCCCCCTGGTAATGCAGTAGACGCTTCTAAAAGAAGATTTTGTAATGTCGCAAATGCAACGTGAAATAATCAATTTCAAAGTGCAGCGGGTTAAGGGTGAGGGTTATGCAATCATTTGAATGGCACAGTGTGTCTTCTTCACGTCCATGAATCCGCAGTAGACCTTCCTCGGTCATGCTGGAGTCTAGGTTACAAAAATACAGCAAAACGTTGTCCATGTTTTCTTATTAATTCCCAACAAGGTGAGTATTAAGGCCAAGGTTAATCTCTCATCTAAACACTTTTTTATATATTATGTTTTGTCACAAAATTAGAAAAGTATTACTATTATTTGTTGTTTTATATATATATATATATATAATTTTTGTTTTGCTTAATTGCAAATGTGAAGTCTGATGGGTTTATAAGGCACATGTATATGCTCACTTGTTTTCCCAAAAAGCCAGCTATGTGGAAATTGTTCACTTTTTTAGATAAAATAAGCACTTTTGTTTATTTATTTATTCATTTATTTGATTAGTCAACCTAACTAATTAAAGAACTGCTGATCAAACTGAGCAAATAGGGATTACCGTTTTAATATATGATTTTTTTTCAACACCCATTCAACAACAAAACCTTTAATCCAGATTTTTTTCTGTTATATCTAGAATCTCGCTGGGTGTCCATATAAATAAACAGTGTTGGGAAAAGTTACTTCTAAAAGTAATGCATTACAATATTGCGTTACTCCCTTAAAAAGTAACTAATTTACTTTACCTAGTTACTTATGAAAAGCAATGCATTACATTACATTTGTGTTATTTCTTAAACCAGGTCTTTGTTTGCTTGTTTGTTTTTAAGAGGAAAAAGTTCTATTCTATTTTGACACCGAAAGTGAAATGAATCCGATCAGGATGAAGGCAATGTAAATTCTCATATGTACAATAGAGGGCATAGTTCAAACAAACCTTTCAGCTGTCCTGCCATTATAGATTGCATGCAGAATAGGATGCAGAAAAAGGTAATATTCTGAGTTTGCATTTCACGGTTTTTATTAATTTTGAGGAACACTGGATCTGTTTTTGTGCGAGTGAGATGAGTAAATGCATGCACTTACTCCCGATTTCTCTGGGAATGGGAGAGCTGTCAGTCAATAAAAGGGAAAATAAAGTAACTGGTGTTACTTATTTGAAAAAGTAACTAATATTTTCTTGTAAATTAAAAAGCAATTCCATTCCTTGACAGTTGAGCTAAAACTTACTTCTAAAAGTAATGCATTACAATATTGCGTTACTCCCTTAAAAAGTAACTAATTTACTTTACCTAGTTACTTATGAAAAGCAATGCATTACATTACATTTGTGTTATTTCTTAAACCAGGTCTTTGTTTGCTTGTTTGTTTTTAAGAGGAAAAAGTTCTATTCTATTTTGACACCAAAAGTGAAATGAATCCGATCAGGATGAAGGAAATGTAAATTCTCATATGTACAATAGAGGGCATAGTTAAAACAAACCTTTCAGCTGTCCTGCCATTATAGATTGCATGCAGAATAGGATGCAGAAAAAGGTGATATTCTGAGTTTGCATTTCACGGTTTTTATTAATTTTGAGGAACACTGGATCTGTTTTTGTGCGAGTGAGATGAGTAAATGCATGCACTTACTCCCGATTTCTCTGGGAATGGGAGAGCTGTCAGTCAATAAAAGGGAAAATAAAGTAACTGGTGTTACTTATTTGAAAAAGTAACTAATATTTTCTTGTAAATTAAAAAGCAATTCCATTCCTTGACAGTTGAGCTAAAACATAAAGATGGCATCTGAAAGTTGCGTTTGGTGGTCAGTTTGTGTGTAAATGTATTGTTTCTGACTTTTTGAAATTTATGTTTCTGACCAACTTTTTCCACTTTTGATGTTACCTACTGAGAAATCAGTATTAAAGTAAAGTTTGATTTAGTTGTAGATCATTAAACCATTATGCTTCCTCAAAAGCCTGTCTGAAATCAGTTTCGTGATGTGCCTTCATGCAGAAACGCATGCAAAGCCATTGCCTGATTAGGCAGTGAGGCAACAAGTCAGCAGCCTAAGCTTTTGGACGCAGCCTTCCAAACCCCAGTATGTTTGCATCATCAGAATGGCACCTGATTTTTGTTTTTTAGCAACTGTTGCAAGGTAATGACTATGCAGGAAAAAAATGGATAATAGAGGAAGAAGATGGATGGATACTGCTGCTTGCTCACCTTACTTTTGTTCTTTGGATTTTGAAAACGTGGTTTTGATTCCAAAGCGCCAACACAGAATGTGTCACAAATGCAATGCAAAGGTCCAAAAGAATGAGGGAGTCCACATGAACCACCCTTTTTAAAACAGTGATTACATAATCAAAATGGACCTAATTCTGATGTCAAACCAACCTGGGTGTGCACCAGAAGTGCTAGGCTGAAAACCCCCTGAATGTCGTGTAAAGTGTTTCTGCACTGCATCTTCCAGGTTGGCACAAGCTATAGTTGACTACTCTGATTAATTTGACCATGGTGTAGGGTCAAAGAATTTGCAGTTAGCGTTAGGAATTAAGACAAGGCGGCATTGGCCAGTCATAAGTCTGCTGTTGGGTGTGCAGGGATAGCATCACTCCCTCGATCCAATCATGCATACACTGCACATGCTTCGTAATAGAGCAGTGGGGAGAAGGTTGTTGCTCTCAGGTTTCTTATGCGACATCCAGTAGTCCCCAGGACTGCTGGATGAAAGGAAGTTTGAATGGGGTGCAGCCTGTTGAAGCTTGGGGAGCCTCTCTAAAATCAAAGACCACATACAGGATTATGAGGTCCCAGTTATGCCTATCTTCAGCTACCATTTGTCGGAGCATTGGCTGCTCTGTTTTCTGTTGGAACCGGCTAAGCCCCAGCCAGTTTCCTCTAAACAGCAGCAGCACCAGCTGATCTTTCATGCAGCAGATCCTTACCTCCACTACCCAGGTATCTGGTGAAGCAGATATGGAAACCAAATGGCACATACTGCACCTCTGAGGGTTGGGTCTGTGGGCATAGGGTTGTTGTCAAATGGCTCTGAGTGTGAAGGCATATTAGCTGGCTTATGAGGGCCATCCATCTCTTCTCTCTTCACTGTGTCTCTCCACTGAGTGGCTTTGGATAGCTCCATGGCCTCGATGAGGTTGGTGGAGGCCTTGGAGGATTGCCACTTTTGGTTCCCTCTGTTAGTAGCCATAGTCTCACCATGTGGGACAGCTGAGCCGACTTTATACACACTGGAGTGTGCTAGGTGGTGGATACCAAGAACAGCCCAACATGGCCAAAGATCTCTCTTTTCAGCACAGTAATCATTTGCGGTGGAGCCAGAAACAAAAAGGTCCATTCAGTGGGGCCCCAGTGTTTGCGCTCAGCCACCACAGCAAGCGTGTTCAGGATGTCCTCAACATCCTCCTTGTTATTGTATTCCAAAGTACCTTCCTCTCTGAAGAGTGTGCCTTTGCTGGGACTGCTCGTGCCTCAGCTTCCACCCTCAGGTGCACTAACGTGGTGGACTGAAATCTCGGCAAGAAATGCATGTGTGTAGACCAGCCACAGACTAGAGAGGCTGATGCCATTGAGAATAGCCAGTGGGCTGAACTGCCATTTTCTTAGATAGTGCAGAAGCTACAGTAAGAAAAAGTAGGATGGCACATCATACTGTATATGCAAGGGTCAAAAAGGCATTCATGTAGCTCAGGAGTTCTCAACTCTGGCCTTCGAGGTCCGCTTTTCTGCAGAGATTAGCTCCAGCCTTGATCAAACTTTCCTTGCAGCAGATAACATTTCTCTCCAAGAAGGAACATAGTTGTGAAGAGACCACTTTTTCTAGTATTTGTGACAGAAAATAGAGATTTGAGATATGTCAGTAGTTGAATAATTCTCTAAAAATTATTAAAATTAAAGTGGATAGTTTTTTTAATTCAAAGGTCTAATTACAGCCAGCTTGAAAGTTTTTGGGATATATCATAATAATAATAATGATGAATTAATAGCATTAAGAATAGGTTCTAAAACTTCCCAAAGCATCTCTTTCAATGGCTTGGTAGGCATAGGGTCTAACATACATGTTGTTGGTTGAGAATGATTTAACAAGTTTAAACAATTCTTCCTTTCTTTTCACTTTTAGCAAAGAATGAATGGAATTGTTCCTCAGGGGACCTGCAGTGGACTGTCTGATGCAATACTATGGCAGATGGTTGCATGGATATAATATTCTCTCTGATAATATCATAGTATCTTGCTAAAATGTCATGTTAATAAACAACCTCTGTTATGTCACGTGCTTATGAAGGTCCTTATAACATAATGTGTTTGTGTAAACATTTAAATAAATAAAATATCATGATCCATATGTGTTACCTTGTGTTGAGCCTTAGGTCGTGCAACCACCAGCAGCATCTGAGCTTCGCCTCCAGCCTCGGATAACTTTGTGGCTTCTCCCACCTTCAGCTCCGAATTATATCTCATGTTTAACTACTGTAGAGGCATCAGATCCAGCGGCAAATCCCAGAAGTTCTGGCCGAGGTAAGGCTGCTCTCGGCGGGTTCATGAGCGCTGAATGGCTGCTGACGTCCTGGAGCTCACATCTCCGAAAAAGTCGAAGCACGTTTTCAAATAGATGTTATCTTTATTAACAAAGTGCATATTTGAAGTCTAAACAACTACATTCTCGCCTAAAGCACTCTTAAAACTACATTCCGTGACACAAAAACAGTATTATCTTTTGTTTTTTTATCCGCCATCTCTATCTTTCTGTCGCTCGGCTCGGCTAATGTCCGTCCCATGCACTGAAAGCTCTCTCCTCCACATCACGAGTAGACACGCCCCTTATTGCTGATTGGCTACAAGTTTGTTTTGCGATTCGGCCCGAATCAGTTTTCTAAAGCGTTTTTGAAAAATCACTTACTCTGCCTTTAAAATGAGACCAAACTTAACTCTGTGTCCCCAAGCTTCAAATTTTATGACAGTTTTTTGACATGGACATTTTTGTCCACTATAGACCTACTTTTTTTAATTGACGCACAAGGGTTAATATCTTATTTGTTTCATTGTGTATATTGATCATTTACATGCTCTTATTTAAAGCATGGCCATGAGGTCTTGGCATCAACATGACAACAACCTGATCAAATGATTGGCAGACAGAGAACGTATGATTAGCTAGTTTTTCAATAATATTCTCACACCTGTTTCATTGATCTCTGTCAGGTAATAGGTACATTTTGTGTGTAGAAAAATAGCTGTCAATGGCACAACGTTTCTATATGCCTATATTTATTTTCTCATGGCGTTACTCCAGTCCTCCAGGAGGCGCTGCGGCGGGGAGTCGCGGTTAATGATCGCGTTTGCGTTCGAGGGAGAGACGTCGGGAAGAAACAACAGATGAAGAAACGCAGCAGCGAGAACGGTATTGAGAGCCTAAAGAGTGTCAAAACATGTCAATATTCACACCTACTAACCAGATCAGGCTAACAAATGTCGCCGTCGTGAGGATGAAGAAAGCAGGGAAGAGGTTTGAAATAGCCTGCTACAAGAACAAAGTGATGAGCTGGAGATCTGGAGCGTGAGTGTTGTTATGACAGGCTCGTTGTGTTTATTCTGTTATTATAGCTATTATAACAACAGTTAAATTAGAGTTGCAACACTTTTTGAGGGATTTGTATTGTGTGTCTTTGCTTGTTTATGTTAATACTAGTGTTACAGTGTCAAATGTGTGATATGTAAATTTTTTTTGAGGGCAATCACATACAAGAGTCAACGAAGACCTCTTTCAGTGATCAAATTAAGAGTTTATTTGACTTTATTGATTGATTTTACTGTGATTTATTATGATAGAATTAGTAGATTTATAGTTAGCCATTTTCAACTCACAAAGCCTCGTTTGAAAAACTCTGTCTTAAAGGAGTAGTTCCCCCTAAAAATGAAAATTAGCTGAAAATGTGCTCATCCTCAGGCCATCCGAGATGTAGATGAGTTTGTTTCTTCATCAGGTTTGTAGAAATGTAGCATTGCATCAGTGTCTCAGCAATGGATGCTCTGCAGCGAATGGGTGCCGTCAGAATGAGAGTCTGATAAAAACATCACAATAATCCACAGCACTCCAGTCCATCAGTTAACATCTGGAGAAGACAAAAGCTGAAACAAATCCAGCATTAAGATGTTGCTTCTGGTCATTTAAAGTCCATAATCCATAATAACGCTTCCTCCAGTGAAAAACATTAATTGAAGAGTGGATAACTTGTGGATTATTGTTTTTCAAATAGATGTTATCTTTATTAACAAAGTGCATATTTGAAGTCTAAACAACTACATTCTCGCCTAAAGCACTCTTAAAACTACATTCCGTGACACAAAAACAGTATTATTTATAAAATGATAGTGGATTTAGGCATCTGCCAAGACACTCACTGTGAGAAACACTGCAAGCGGAGTGATACAGATGCTGAAGTGCTTGGAGTTCTCAGCCAATCAGAATCGAGGATCAGAAAGCACTTGTATATCAATATATCAGTTACATGTTTCTATTAACGAAGTAGTTGCTTCATAAATGTAACAGGTATTGAAAATGTTTCAAAACAATATGTGGAGAAAAGGAACACATGATAATGAATAATATGGAAACATCACAGAGGCGTATTATTCATCATATGTATCATTTACAAGAATGTGTCATCAGCATTCATTAAAAGTGAATGGACATTTGTATTGTCTATTCAGTTACACATCTTGATGTTTATTACTAACGACATTATTTATTTGGTTTGTAGTAATTAACATTGCAATGTGTAATTGATTAAAAAAGACATTATATTAAAGTACATTATATTAGACTAGCACAATAGTTTATTCACTCACATTACCTCAGTCAGGCCTCTAAACAGCTCAGACAATTTATCTTATTACATAAACTGTAATTTATTTTGAAAAGGTTGGGCTGGACATACAGAAATATTTTTGAACATTTTCAAAACAATATGCGATTTGTGAATTTTCATACATGCGCCACCTAGTGGAACCAAATACCTCAGGAGCCCAATATATTGTAACACCAGCGGGCAACGGATTCTGCTTGGTCTTAAAGCATTATGTTAAATCTCACTGTTTCCAATGTCGTTTGATATAGGTATGATCTCTGATGTGTATCGGTGGATCTATGAAAAGTCCCCAGGGCCTCTGTTGGATTATACAGCGTCACTGTATCTGTTTGTTTTCATGCAATCAAAAGGGATTTTGACAGGAGTTGTACTCTGGTACTGATGACTACAAACTCCTCTGCATTCAGCGGAAATATATTGCATTACATTCCCCGTTTTAATATCTTATTTTTAATCGCAGTGCCATGGCCATGAGGTCTTGGCATCAACATGACAACAACCTGATCAAATGATTGGCAGACAGAGAACGTATGATTAGCTAGTTTTTCAATAATATTCTCACACCTGTTTCATTGATCTCTGTCAGGTAATAGGTACATTTTGTGTGTAGAAAAATAGCTGTCAATGGCACAACGTTTCTATATGCCTATATTTATTTTCTCATGGCGTTACTCCAGTCCTCCAGGAGGCGCTGCGGCGGGGAGTCGCGGTTAATGATCGCGTTTGCGTTCGAGGGAGAGACGTCGGGAAGAAACAACAGATGAAGAAACGCAGCAGCGAGAACGGTATTGAGAGCCTAAAGAGTGTCAAAACATGTCAATATTCACACCTACTAACCAGATCAGGCTAACAAATGTCGCCGTCGTGAGGATGAAGAAAGCAGGGAAGAGGTTTGAAATAGCCTGCTACAAGAACAAAGTGATGAGCTGGAGATCTGGAGCGTGAGTGTTGTTATGACAGGCTCGTTGTGTTTATTCTGTTATTATAGCTATTATAACAACAGTTAAATTAGAGTTGCAACACTTTTTGAGGGATTTGTATTGTGTGTCTTTGCTTGTTTATGTTAATACTAGTGTTACAGTGTCAAATGTGTGATATGTAAATTTTTTTTGAGGGCAATCACATACAAGAGTCAACGAAGACCTCTTTCAGTGATCAAATTAAGAGTTTATTTGACTTTATTGATTGATTTTACTGTGATTTATTATGATAGAATTAGTAGATTTATAGTTAGCCATTTTCAACTCACAAAGCCTCGTTTGAAAAACTCTGTCTTAAAGGAGTAGTTCCCCCTAAAAATGAAAATTAGCTGAAAATGTGCTCATCCTCAGGCCATCCGAGATGTAGATGAGTTTGTTTCTTCATCAGGTTTGTAGAAATGTAGCATTGCATCAGTGTCTCAGCAATGGATGCTCTGCAGCGAATGGGTGCCGTCAGAATGAGAGTCTGATAAAAACATCACAATAATCCACAGCACTCCAGTCCATCAGTTAACATCTGGAGAAGACAAAAGCTGCGTGTTTGTAAGAAATATTCTGACGGCACCCATTCACTGCAGAGCATCCATTGCTGAGACACTGATGCAATGCCACATTTCTCCAAACCTGATGTCATAGAAATGGCAATTTCATGATCACTTTGCCATTTTCTTAATTGGAATTAATGTAATGTTCACAAATCAACGTTGCTTAGTTTTGTTGTTGTTGTTTTAGGGAGAAGGATCTTGATGAAGTCCTGCAAACAAACACCGTGTTTGTCAATGTGTCTAAGGGTCAAGTGGCGAAAAAAGACGACCTGTCAAGCGCTTTCGGCACAGACGACCTGACAGAAATATGCAAACAGGTGAATGTGCTGTTGTGTACAGCTGCTTTATGATCTGGTCAGTCCTGACTGTGTGTTGACCTCATAAGAAGACGGTTTTTATTAACATAACAATGTACACTTTGGATTATCGTGCTTCACCTGATATTAATGTGCTATTGTTTTGATATCTATTTGTGTGTATTGTATGTGGGTCAAAGACGTTAAGATGTCCGCATCAAAATAAATTTACAAAAGTGATTTTATGTCAATAGAAAGCACATTAAATGTAAGTAAAATGTCTACTTTTAAGGTTTCAAATAAGTTTTTGGAGAATAAAATGTTACAATTTGGTTGAAATAATGTTACATTGTCATTCAGTGTAACAATATTTACGTAAAAATTCAAACAACATGCTTATTCTGACGTGTACGTATTAAAATATATAAAAGAATAAGGGAGCATATTAAATTTGATTGTGTTTTAAATGAGTAAAAAAAATCTTACTGACAAATGGGCAAAATATAGGATAGTGGCACATTTAAAAAATTTAAAATTATAACTAATTAGTATTTGAGGTGAAAGTAATTAGTCTTTTAATACGTCATAAATAGATTTTTGTTGTAAATATGCCTGACAAGATTGTTACACTGAATGATATTTTAGTGGGTGTCTTCTGTAAATCAGGGGAAAATGTATGATATTTATTTTTTGCTCGGAAAAACAAAAACAAAATTGCAATTAAATTAAACAGAAAACTTTTTAAAATTTTTTGAGGAAAAACAACAACAATTTAAAGCAGTATTACATTTATTGTTTTTGTTTACATCTTTGACCCATGTATATATACATGTATTTATATATATATATATATGTAATATTTAAATTGTTTTCATTTTTCTTATTTCATGTTAAAGTTTCTAAAATCAATAAAGACAGTGTTGAAAAAAAATATAACAATTTTATACCAACTGTTTCTACATAAAAGGTTCGTTTTCATTCATGTGCAGATTTTAGCTAAAGGAGAGCTACAGGTGTCAGACAAGGAGCGACAGAGTCAGCTGGAGCAGATGTTTCGAGACATCGCAACTATTGTGGCAGAAAAATGTGTGAATCCCGAGACCAAGCGGCCCTATACAGTGAGCCTGATCGAGAGAGCCATGAAGGACATTCACTTCTCTGTGAAGGCCAACAAAAGCACTAAACAGCAGGTGAGCGGAGCCGGATCGTGTGAGGTGACGAGGTCTCTGTGGTTAATGCTAGCGTCTGTCCGTCTCTGCAGGCTCTCGAGGTCATCAAGCAGCTGAAGCAATCCATTCAGATTCAGAGAGCTCACATGCGGCTGCGCTTCGTGCTGCCGGCCAGAGACGGGAAGAGACTGAAGGAGAAGCTCAGGCCATTAATAAACACAGTAGAGAACGAGGAGTTCGATGATCAGCTGGAGATGGTGAGATTAATCCGTTCATTCATTCAGTTTTTTGATATTTTGTATTTAATGCAATGCTCATGCTATGTGAAATGCATAATTGAAGTTGTTGATATGAAGTTGTTTATATGTTTCAAATAAGACACACACACATAAATATGTATGAATAGAAAGCTCAAAAGAACAGCATTTATTTGAAATAGTTTTTTGAAACATTATAAATGTCTTTACTGTTACACACATCAGACACTCACACACACCACACACACATATCAGAAACACTCACACATCAGACACTCACACACACACACACAGACAGACATATCAGATAAACACAAACACATATCAGATACACGCACACACATCAGACACTCACACACATCACACACACACACACACATATATCAGATACACACACACACACACTCTCAGATACACGCACACACACACACACACACGCTCTCACACACATATCAGATACACGCGCACACACACACACATCAGATACACGCACGCACACACACACATCAGATACACACACACACACAGATTCTCAGCGTAAGGGTGTAATCTTTAAGACACACACACATAAATATGTATGAATAGAAAGCTCAAAAGAACAGCATTTATTTGAAATAGTTTTTTGAAACATTATAAATGTCTTTACTGTTACTTTTGATCAATTAAATGCATCCTTGCTGAATAAAAGTATTAATTTCTTTGATTTCTTTCCAAAAATAAAAAATAAAAATCTTACTGTCCCCAAATTTTGAATTATAGTGTGTAATGTTTTCAAAAGATATATTAGCTAAATGCTGTTCTTTTGAATTTTAAATTAATCAACGAGTCCTGGAAAAAAAAACTGTACACAAATGTTTTCAGCATTGATAATAATCAGAAATGTTTCTTGAGCAGCAAATCAGCATATTATACTGATTTCTGAAGATCATGTGACACTGAAGACTGGAGTAATGATGCTGAAAATTCAGCTGCGCATCACAGAAATAAATTACATTTTAACAGATATTCACATAGAAGATAGTTATTTTAAATTGTAATAATATTTTACAATATTAGTGCTTTGTTTTTAGACTTCTTTAAAAACATAAAACTAAAACTTTTGACACACACACATTTGTTTTTGTGAATTGTGGCGATGTTCCATAGGCGTTAATGATGCTGAAAATACAGCTGCGCATCACAGAAATAAATTACATTTTAACAGATATTCACATAGAAGATAGTTATTTTAAATTGTAATAATATTTTACAATATTAGTGCTTTGTTTTTAGACTTCTTTAAAAACATAAAACTAAAACTTTTGACACACACACATTTGTTTTTGTGAATTGTGGCGATGTTCCATAGGCGTAATGGTTTTTCTACTGTACAGACCGTATATTCTATTGCCCTTCACCAAC
>NW_015637563.1:46581-50256 GCF_001515625.1 Sinocyclocheilus rhinocerous | reverse complement strand
TATTTTCCAGGTGTGTCTGATAGATCCCGGTTGTTTCCGTGACATTGATGAGCTGATCCGCTGTGAGACTAAAGGGAAGGGAACGCTGGAGGTGCTCAGTCTCAAAGATGTGGAGGAAGGAGACGAGAAACTAGAATAACCTCTCCATCTTCACCTGCTCCTCAAACCAACACTTTAAACTATTGCTGACTCCTTTTAAATGGAGAGCCTTTTTTTGATGAGTTACATCACGGTCTGAATATTAGCCGTTTATTCACAGCTGGGACAGGCTTCAGGAACAATATTAAATCTGGTAAACTCGTTTAAAAATAAAAAAAACATGTCCCCAAAAACAAAATTATGCTCAGTTGCAGTAATTTATTTTCTGTGAAAATGAAATTAACTTTGTTTAAAACCAATCAAAGTAATGATAAAATGAATATAGTGAGATTCTGTAAGAGTGCATTGTTTGCCACAATTAAATATTTGCTCTTTAAATAGTTAGTAATTGTGTTGTCTGTGCCTGCATTGATCAGAATGTTAAGAAATCTTTTATAATCTAAGCACACTTGAAAACTGTTCAAGAACTTGACTGTGCTGTTTAAACAAGTGTGGACACCACTACAAGATGCATCTTTCTCTAGAAGCTCATCTGTGTGTCGGTGTGGACTTCAGCTTGGAAAGAAATCGCAGGACTGATCCACAAACTCAGGAAGCTTGATCTCAGTTGTAGGTTTAGCGTATCTCTGTAAAAGATACACCGGAGCAATGTCCAGACAGCATGTGTGAGAAAAGTATTCATTTGGCAAAACAGTAAAGGCTCCTTCACACCAGAATCAATAACTATACAAGGCATGATTATTATTCATCAGCTGGAAAAAATCGCTGTAGTTGTGGTCTGGATTCTGTGGAAGCCTGTTTCTGCCACCGAGTAAAAAAAAGAAAAAAAAGGTAATTGTGACTTTTTATCTCACAATTCTGACGTTTTTTTATCAGAATTTGTTTATATCTAGCAATTCTGAGAAAAAGAAGTCACACTTGTGAGATAAAAAGTCGCAATTACCTAGGGATGCTCCGATCAGGATTTTTGCAAGACTTCTTTAAAAACATAAAACTAAAACTTTTGACACACACACATTTGTTTTTGTGAATTGTGGCGATGTTCCATAGGCGTAATGGTTTTTCTACTGTACAGACCGTATATTCTATTGCCCTTCACCAACCCTACACCTAAACCTACCCCTCACAGGAAACTTTCTGCAATTTTAGATTTTCAAATGAACTCATTCTGAATGATTTAAGTCTTTTGAAATATGGGGACAGTCAAAATGTCCTCATAAATCACCTTCTCGTTGTAATACCTATGTCATACCCGTATCATTATACAAATTTGTGTCCTCATAAATAACAAAAACGCGCGTACACACACATATCCTAAGCGTGAAAGTTCCGAAACTGAAGCTGTAGAACTAATAGAACGTGATGGCACAGAAGAACTCATCCACAATATCCACATTGACCGCCAAAATTATCCACCGCCACAAATATGCACCGCCCCCTGCCATAGAAATACACATCTCACACACACACACACACACACACACACACACACACATATATCAGAAACACACATCTCACACACACACACACATCACACACACACACACATCACACACATATCAGAAACACTCACACATCACACACACACACAATACTGATTGTTTTCTTTGCTCACACACAGACAGCGCATCTACAACTGATGCGACAACTGTACAGAGCTATCCATTTTTAAATAAATTTAGTAGCAGAGATACTGCAAGCGATTTTTAGTAGGGATGCTCCGATCAGGATTTTTGCAGCCGATAATGAGTACCGCTTTCTTGTCATGGTGATCGGCCGATACCGATTCTGCTGCTTCAAGCTTTATATAGACGGTTTCATCGGGCGCACGTGCCTGGCCCGAAGTTAACTTCCGGTCTGTGTGTGTTTATCAGTCTGGCTATAGCGCCGGCTACAAACGCAGTTAAAGTTAAGGTGATGAGTAGACTGAAGTTGGGCTCAGGTGGTTGTGCTGTGGGATGCATTTATTTATGTGTGGCGCTCGCCACAATATCAAAACTGACCGATTTTCCAAAAGGCTTCGTTGAATAAACATGAGCACGTACTGCACGTTTAAAAATCAAAACGAGGCGCGGGTGTTTTTATATCACTGTATTTCTGAACGAAGACTATCTTTAGAAAATTTTCCGTGTGTGTGTTCGTTCGCCTGATCGGGAAGTTGCAGTGACAGAAATGGATTCCAGATCAAGTTTGAAAGGAGTAAAGCCTGTGTTAATGCTACTGAGTGGGCTAATATGGCCAAAGAAGATATTTTATTTTATAAATGTTCATTTAAAAGCAGCCCACGATCAGCGTGTTATGTTACCGTTATCCCTTACGGCTCAGACGAAGTTTTGTTGACGTTATCAGATTGCGATCGGCCAAGTGTAGCGAGTACCGATCAAATCATAAAATGTGATTATCGGCCGATCGATCGGAGCATCCCTCTACAATTACCTTGTTTGTTTTGTGTTTTATGTTTTATTCAGTGGTGGAAATGTTACGGGCTTCCATAGGATTCTGTCTGCTATTCTTTAAAATTATAATTATAAATTATAATATTGTTATATTATATGTAATATAAACTTTTGTACGGAGTGGTTGTTTTTTTAAACTTACAAAAAAAAAAAAAACGAAAAAAAAACTTTATTTTCACATTATGTTTAATTGCAAAAAAATATAAATAAAAAGATACATAATCAACTCCATAAGTAACTATCAACAAGCAATAATAGTGCTGAACTACTGTTTTCAGTAGCGTGGCTGTGTTCAAAATAGTGCAGCTTTTGTAGAGAAAAAACTAAAAAGTAAAGTAAAAACACTGCATTCAGTGTCAGATTATATAATGTCATTTTTGAGCTCAAAGGTTTATTTTTTTATACCTTTTGTTATTTGTATTTTATCTCGTTAAGTTTGTCTTTTCAGTTTTGGACATTAACATTTTTATTCAGTCAAAGTCCTGCATTAATAACTGACACAAACAATCATATCATCTTTTAATATATAAAAAGAAACATTTTAAATTTTAATTTTAATTATTCTTATTCTTATTTACAATTTACAACAGTATATGTAATAACAGTAAAACATTGTCAATCCTAAAAAATGTATAAAATAGCACATCTGGGTTTGTAAAAGGAACGAGCTGGGACTGTTAGGAGCTTTACATTCAGTCAGGGGCTAGAGATGTGTTCAACACGGTTACGAGAAATACATGAAACATGACGACCGTACGGCAGATATCAGTGAAAAAACACAACGGAAAACACCGGAGTGAAAGCCCTAGAAAATATTTGCTTAGTCAAACACCACTGGAGTTAATTAAGGTCACTGCTTCTAAAAAGAACAGGGTTTAGAAAAAAAGGCATATTTGATGTGATGATGTACCTGTAGTTCTTCAGGTGTGTGTGTGTGTGTGTGTGCGTGTGTGTGAGTGTGTGTGCGTGAGTGAGTGCGAGTGTGCGAGTGAGTGTGTGTGTGTGTGAGTGTGTGAGTGCGTGTGTGAGTGCATGCGTGTGTGAGAGTGTGCGTGAGTGCGCGTGTGTGTGCGAGTGTGTGTGCGTGCGTGTGTGTGAGTGTGTGTGTGTGCGTGTGTGT
>NW_015637563.1:20970-46564 GCF_001515625.1 Sinocyclocheilus rhinocerous | reverse complement strand
TGTGTGTGTGTGTGTGTGTGTGTGAGTGTGTGTGTGTGAGAGTGTGTGTGTGTGAGAGTGTGTGTGTGTGTTACACAGGCAAAGACACGGCATTCTGCTTCGTCCACAAGACTATAATTCTTTTCCTTTTTGTCCATTTCTATTTCGTTAAAATCAAAGTTTTTTAGTCCCTCTGGTCAGAAAAACCCACAAGCCATGTTAGACAGCAATGTTTCCCAAACTCACTAGCAGCTCAGATGGCACTGTGTCGTTCTGTTCCGGGTTGTCTCGTGTACGGGATCTTTAAAGGGGTGGAGAAATATAGAAAAAGCATGCCATTAACACACAACGTAACTATATACAAGCAAAAGGCAGAAAAAAGATGATTTATTTAAGCATTTGTGACCCTGCAGCACAAAAGCAGTGTTAAGTCGCTGGGGTATATTTGTAGCAATAGCCAACAATACATTGTATGGGTCAAAATTATACATTTTTCTTTTATGCCAAAAATCATTAGGATATTAAGTAAAGATCATGTTCCATGAAGATATTTTGTAAAATTCCTACCATAAATATATCAAAACTTAATTTTTGATTAGTAATATGCATTGCTAAGAACTTCATTTGGACAACTTTAAAGATGATTTTCTCAATATTTAGATTTTTTTGCACCCTCAGATTCCAGATTTTCAAATAGTTGTATCTCGGCCAAATATTGTCCTATCCTAACAAACCATACATCAATGGAAAGATTATTTATTATTAATATATAAAAAATTGACCCTTATGACTGGTTTTGTGCTCCAGGGTCACATTTAACATGCATTTAACTGTTTCCCCACCAGCGTTTTTTTTTTTTTTTCTAAAAAGTTGCCAGCCACCGCCGGCATTTTTGATCATTTGAACTTTCACTTATGAATACCTGAGCATGCAATGTGTCAAAAAATAAATCTGAACCTTTGCTTTTAAACAAATGAAGGAAAAAAAAAACTGTTTTATTCTAGCTTTATGCATTTTTATATAAACTCTTGAATGTGGGTAAGTTTAATTAAAAAAAATGATCAGCATTTTGAACAAAACGTTGAGAAAATTGCGTTTTTGTAAAAGACTATATTTGGATCAGATTTGATGGTCAAAACAGATGAGAGTAGATCGCTTCCATCAACACCCACAAAGCACAGTCTTAAACCACTTCCCGGGTCGACATTTCATTCAGTAACTTTAGGCAGTTTTGATTTCTATTCTGTTTAATGTTTGAGGATCACGTTATTTTACATATGCATCTGTTTACACATGCGATCGCTTGTTTCTGCTTCTTCTTCACCTGTGTTTTAATCCAGAGATTCAGTACTCTTTCAGAAGATGTGTAATAGCGCCCCCTACAGTATATCAGTGAAAACACAGAAATCTGGAGGGCTCCGGAGTTAATGCATGGGATGAAGTGTGCTGACCTGCTCGTTCATGATGGCGGAGAGCTCGGTCAGCATGTCTTTATAGTGAGCTTTCATCTCCTCCTGATACTCCAGCTGATCTTCTTTTATGAGACGCTCATTCACCTTCAAGGCCTGATAAAAGACTATATTTGGATCAGATTTGATGGTCAAAACAGATGAGAGTAGATCGCTTCCATCAACACCCACAAAGCACAGTCTTAAACCACTTCCCGGGTCGACATTTCATTCAGTAACTTTAGGCAGTTTTGATTTCTATTCTGTTTAATGTTTGAGGATCACGTTATTTTACATATGCATCTGTTTACACATGCGATCGCTTGTTTCTGCTTCTTCTTCACCTGTGTTTTAATCCAGAGATTCAGTACTCTTTCAGAAGATGTGTAATAGCGCCCCCTACAGTATATCAGTGAAAACACAGAAATCTGGAGGGCTCCGGAGTTAATGCATGGGATGAAGTGTGCTGACCTGCTCGTTCATGATGGCGGAGAGCTCGGTCAGCATGTCTTTATAGTGAGCTTTCATCTCCTCCTGATACTCCAGCTGATCTTCTTTTATGAGACGCTCATTCACCTTCAAGGCCTGACCACACGCGTCTGCAAACTGCCTGCAGGACCACAAACAGCAAACCCGGATCGCAGTCACTACACTTCTGTTAAAAGTCATTTGGTACACTCCACAAACTTTGAGCATTGTTTAGCTTTCAGTGCATTTGTTAACATCATTAAAACATTCTGCTTATAGAAGTTTATCATAGATGTCCAGCTTTAAAACTTCCCAAAAACAAACCAAACTTTTGTGGTCTAACTTACTGCTTTAAATGTATGTCCTGTAAAGATCTTAAAATATCTTTGTAATATTCACACTTACAAAAATGAAGGCCTAAAATGCTCTTAAATCAGAGCAGAAAGTCTTAAATTCATGGCATTTAATGTTGCATGCACTGCAAAAAAATGAGTATCTTCCTCAGTATTTATGAATTGTTTTCAAGTACAAATATCTAAACATCCTTAAATCAAGATACTTTTGCTTGAGATGCAAAACGCAGATATAGAGTCTTGTTTTCTAAGAAATTGAACAAATTTAAGTGAGTTTATGCTTGAAACAAGAAGAAATATCTATCGATGGGGAATGAAAACTTGTTTTCCCTTAAAATGAAGATGATTTTTCTGAGCCCATTGGTAGATATTTGTGTTTGTTTTAATCATAAACTCATTGTATTTTGATCAGTTTCATAAAAAAACAAGACTTCTTATTTTAGGTCATTTTGCTTCTCAAGTAAAGTGTATCTTGACTTAAGAATCTTTAGACATTTGCAGCGAAAATAAGACAAAAATACTGATGAAGGACATTATTTTTTTTGCAGTGTGATCAGAAGGTACAGTAAAAGTTACTACTATATATTGGTGTTGGGTAGCAAAGCTATTTAAACCTTGTGTGTGTGTGTGTGTAAAATGAAATCGAATGTAATGGAGATCCAAATTTTCTAAACGTTGTTAATTCAAGACATTACATTTAGAGACCATACTGATCTGTGTTTCATTCAGTTTATTTATTTTGGACTTATTTGAGAACTAATTTTGCATGAGAATGAAGGACATTCTGATGCAGTTATCATGGTGGCATTAAAATAACACCATAATAACATTATACTTTGCGTTCCTTGATGTAGGGAACAATGAGGTACCTGAAGATCTCTTTCAGGAGTTTGACTTGGTTGTCTGGGTATTTCTTGGCGTTCTTCTCCTCGAGGAAGGCTCGGGCGTAGGCCATGGGCCCAGCATTTACCTAAAACAACATATGAATTCATGAAAATAAATCCCTACTTCACAGTCTTACTCAAGATGCTAGAATAGCTCATGCTATTATGGTAAAACGGCAAGTTTAGAAATGGCTAGATACTGTTGGGAAGGTTACTTTGGAGATGTAACGGGTTACAGATTACAAGTTACCCTATTTAAAATGTAACAAGTAGTGTCACTATTTCAATTACTTTATTAAAGTAATGTAACTTATTACATTTGTGTATTTTTGATTACTTCTAAATTTAAATAATCTAAATTTTTCTAAACTGTTAATAATTTTCGGGGGTTAACCTTACAGCAGAACTCAACACTGATGTCAAAAATCCCTCATCACTTGAATTAAGATTATAATCGTTGAATTTTTAAGCACAGTCTTTAGCACCTCTTTTTATTTTGAGATCATTCTAAGGTGAAATGCAGGTTTAAAATCATAAGATGCAGTTTAATAGATACTGTTTTGGAAATCAAATCGTTCCATAGCTATGACAAGAAACACTGGCATCTAACAATGCCTTGGAAAAAACAGTTAATCTTAAAAAATAGAGCATATACATAAAACCGAAATAGGAAATAAAACGGTTATCGAATATGCATGTGCCCTAAACTCCTGAAACATTGGTGTCTCATAATTTAGAGCAGTCAATGCAATTTAAGAAGAAAATCAATACAATGTATTTTTGGCTATTGCTACAAATATACCCCAGCGACTTAAGACTCCAGGGTCCAGGGTCACAAATCTGTATGTGTGTGAAAATATTCAGATGTAACCCTCTTTGTAATCATTAAAATTTTCATAAGTAACTGTAATTGAGTTACACATTTTTTCTCAGTAACTGTAACAGTTACTTTTATTTTGTAATTCAGTTACATGTAACTAGTAACTAGATACTTCCCCAACAGCATCAGAAGATCTGTTGACTGTCTCTGAATTCTGTTTTTGTTTCCACCACAAAATTAAAATAACAAAGGTAATTACAACCTTAATTTTACAATTCTGACTTTATTTTTTCTTGTTCTTGCAAGTTCATCTCACAATTCTGACTTTTTTTTTCTCAGAATTGCGACATATAAAGTCAGAATTTCAAGATATAAACTCACAATTCTGACTTTTTTACTTGCAATTCTGAGTTTAAATCTCACAATTCTGACTTTTTTTTTCTCAGAATCCTAAATCTCGCAAATCTGAGTTTATATGTCTCAATTTTACAATTCTGACTTTTTAAAGTTTTTTCTTGCCATTACAAGTTTCTCACACAATTCTGAATTTTTCTCAGAATGGCTGGAAAAGAAAGACAGAATTTTGACACAAAGTCAGAATTGCAAGATGTAAACGTTCCAGATATAAACCTGATATAATCAGAGATTTTTTGGATATAAACTCCTCACAATTCCAAGAGTTTATATCTTGCAAATCTGACTTTTTTCTCAGAACTCTGCTTTTTTGTTTCCACCACATAATAAAATGATAAAGGTAACTGCAACTTTTTATTTCACAATTCTTACGTTATATCTCGCGCAATTCCACTTTTTTCCTCAGAATTGAAAAAAAAGAGAATTGTGACAAAGTCCCAATTACTTTCATAGCTTACAGCACCATTAAACAGTTTTCATAAGATAAAAAGGTCTATAAAGGTGTTTTCCTTTCGTGTCAGTTTTGATTTAATGTTATTTTGAAGCTCAGTAACTGTAACAGTTACTTTTATTTTGTAATTCAGTTACATGTAACTAGTAACTAGATACTTCCCCAACAGCATCAGAAGATCTGTTGTGCATCGCTCACCTTCACGCTGACGCTGCCCTGTAGTTTGAGCTGCAGCCGGATCATGTCCACCTCCTCCATGCCGCACAGCTGATTGAGCTCAGACACTTTGCAGCTCATCTCGTCGATCGCCACCTCGATGGGGTTCATCTCTGTGCTCTGCTGCTCCACCACCTCGACACGCTTCTTCAAGAAGGGAAAACCGGAGCTCGCTGCAGAACAACACAGGCAGCAGAGATGGGAGTTAATGGGTCTGTGACATCCAATATTTGCCAGGTTTGCAAAGAAATAAACAGATATCCATCGTTTACATTATGTTTTGTGGTCTGAAATGCAAAACGGCCATTATTAGGTCAGTGCTTCTGGCAGTGTTTTCAATATATTCATGCATGCATTAACAGCAGGCAGTCCATACGGTATACGGGACGCTGGAAGCTGAGTGCCTGATGGATTTTTACAGTACAGTACAGTACAGAAGAGTGGTTTCATGAGTTGGAAAGGGGCAAGTTAAGGGTTTGCAATTATCCAGTTGTCAGCAACGGCTTACGTCCTAACAGGAGTAGGAAGACAGAGGAGGAAGGTGTGTGAAAAGTGCATGAAAATAAACGCAATGCTTGCCGAGTTTCTGCTTGACGGGATCTTGAAAGAGAGGGGTGTATAATTCAGGCAGAAGCTCTAGAATGCTAAAAACTCTTACTACCTGTTTCTGCCACAGGATAAAACAAAAATGTAAAAAGTACTTTTTATCTCTATCTCACCTTTCTGACTTTTTTCTTCTTGCGATTGTGCATTTATATCTCACAATTCTGTCTTTTGTTCTTGCAAATTTTGCTTTTTTTCTCAGAATAGCAAGAAAAAAGAGAATTTTGACATGAAAAGTCAGAATCGCAAAATAAAAATACAGAATTATGACTTTTTTTCCTTGCAATTCCAAGTTTCTGACTTAATATGTCGCAAATCTGACTGTCTCTGAATTCTGTTTTTGTTTCCACCACAAAATTAAAATAACAAAGGTAATTACAACCTTAATTTTACAATTCTGACTTTATTTGTTCCTTCTCATTAAAATAAGGCACTACGTAGGTCACCTGGATGTAAGCAAATCTGGGGTCCAGGTCTTTAGGATTCACCTGCGAAAAACACACAGTAAACAACACTGTCATCCTAGTGACTATAAACGAGCTTCACTGTGATTCAGACAAGAGATTCTTCATAGGTCAGAGAAAGGAGGCATAGAAGAGCCAGCAGAACAAACCTTGTTGGAGTCTTGGATCATCTTGACGTTGTCAGCTCCAAACTTGTCTGAGTAGAGTTTGAGGAGTCTTTGAGAAATCTCTGACAGTCCTGTGAGCTTCGGCTCTTTATAGATAAACTCCTTACTCTCCTCTTCCTCAAAGAAGCCCTGGTGAACACAACACTGCACATGAACTAGAGATCACCAGTTTATGGAGTGTCTAGCACAGAGTATCCACCTTATTTTGCACGGAAGTAAGCTATTTTTCGGTGTTTTTATGTGCGACAGGGTGGCCATTTGTCCGGTTTTAGGTTGGACAGTCCGTCTACCAGCAGAGGCTTCAGCAACGGTGTGTCCTACTTTTAAGATCTCTATTTTATACTTTATACAATGGTATATAATAAATAAATGTAACTTATGTTCAGGTTACTATTGAGTGACGTCCATTTTAGACACAATATTATCAGTATGGACTGATCTGCTGTATTTCGCCAATCACTGCATCTACGATAACAATGGCGTTTTGTTCCTGAAGGATTCGGCGTTTTCGAACAAATCAGGTGAGTCAAAGATTCATCCATTCATAAATTCTAAACTGCATACTAGTATACTACTCTTACTACTTTAGCATATCTTCATATGGTAGAAATAGTAAGAGTAGTATCTAGTACACACTTCTGAAATCAGCAAATGGCTCACTTTATTCCTGAATCCCTAATGGTGTGTAATTGTTTTTAACCGGTTATATGTTGGTTTTGTAATGTATGTTGTAACTACGTTGTTTATTTGTATATGCAAACTCGGCTGCCTATCTTGGCCAGGACACTCCTGGAAAAGAGATTTTAATCTCAGTGAGTCTCTTCCTGGTTAAATAAATAAATGAAATGAATGAATCAACCGTTTTGAACAAATTGGTTGAATGAGTGAATCAATGACTCACTCATTACGACAGTGACTTGTCGCCACCTACTGGTAGTTTTTAGTTTCATATTTAAAGTATAATTTCATAGTTACTGTATATATTCCGTATATTTTATATGAATCTCCTAACATTATTTATGCAATTGTATCTGTAGTGTAAATGCATTCATGGCATCTCTGGGCTGCATTAAACAGTGTGTCTAAATATATATAAATGTATGTACTTATGAAGTACCAACATGGATTATATTGATATTGATTTCATTTGACTGGTGCACATAGTGTCTTATTATTCTAATTGCATTTATTTAATAAATATATGAATTTACATGAAAGATTATGCATGCATTTAATAAAATTAGAAAATTTGCCCTTGTAAAGGATAAAAAATGTCCCTGGAAATCAATTTAAAGTGAAAAATATCATCCCTTAATGGGAATGTTTTTTTTTTTTGTAACTGGTTTAGGGTTTTTATCCTGCCTTCATGAATCCTGCAGAGTATAGAAATGGCCACCCTAATGTTAGATGAATAAACACAAGAATAAAGTACAGTAAAAGGTAAAACTTTTAGTATTTACTCCGTTTGTGCTACAAACCAGTGTGTTTATGATTACAATAATATATTCAAATAAAATGATGACCAATGCCAGTTTGCAATATCAAGAGGTATAACAGCATATTCAATTTACAAATAGCCGCACCTGCTCTTATGTTAAAAATAAGGTGGATATAACAGCTTTTGCTGAAGCCCAATTGTTAACACAACAGTCAATGCAACACGCTGTTAAAATGACAAAGCACAATGAACTCAACTTCTGTAATGAAGGTTAACATCACATTTAGATGTCTCTGTCTGAAACTCAACTTCATTTACCTGAAATCACTCACAATGTACACACACAGTATAAACGCTCAGGATTACATCAGCAGAGGAGAACGATCACGTCCAGGAGAAATATTGTATCAAACCATGTGTGACACACATATTATTAGCGTGTAGGGAGAGATTAGGAGAGTTAAGAGTGAGAGCAGAACAACTTAAACTAAACTTACCACTGCCTGATAGATACACAACACACAGGAGAGAACAGAAGAGTGTTTAAACACACCAAGAGTTATGGACAGTAAATATCTATTTGCCTTCATTAATTAGGATCAATAAAACTTGTTGAGTGAACTCATACTAGCCATGCTCATTTGGGCATGCTTGATATTCCACACTAATTTGTATTTATTTGTTTACAGAGTTTTTTTTTTTCATTTGACAATTTTAAACTCTGTTAAGGTTTAAGGCCCATTCGCAAACCAAGACTGAGTTCTCACACCAAAACTTGTTGCAAAATGAGTCCAATGTTCGCAATGATTAATCACATTTAATCATAATATTAAATCAAAATAAATCATATTTGAGAAAAACATCTGGCTGAGCTTTTTTCAGGTTGGTCAATCTTTTTTTCTTTTTTTTTCAGTGTGGCTATGAACTTACAAAATAACATAACTAATAAATCTGCTAATGTCAACATGTGATAGCTGAGCTTTTCTTTGTAGAGATTAGTGCAGATTTCATCAGATCTCTGAAGGAGTGCAGAAATATCAGGTGACAACTGCACTTTTGCACTTTTCATAAAGTATGACTTCCAAAAGAGTGTTTGCTCGTCTCACCTGTCCATAGAAAGCCACACGATAGTAGCGTCCAAACAGGCGTTTCTCAGAGTGCACCACCTCTGTCACCTTCAGGTACGAGCGGTGAATGTCGTAGTACAGCTCTGATAACCGCTACAGGACACACAGATACAGTTCATAAACACGTCCCTTGTGTTTTCCTATCAGTCCACTGATAATCAAAGTACCTTGAAATCTCGTCTCTTCTCGAAGACGGCTATAACAGGTTTGTTGATCTCTGCGATGAGCTCGTATCTCTCAGACTTCCAGAGGGAATCCACACACATCTCCAGCTGCTCCACCAGTGTGTCCTACAGGACAGAGAGGTCACTCAGCACCTTTATGAGAGACATTATAAACACTCACTCTGAGATGTGTGGAGTGATTCTGCACCTCCGTGTACGGAGTGTCCTGAGTGCCGGCGTCCTCCTTCATCGCTCCCTCTTCTTTCACATTAGGAGAGATGTTCATGAAGGCGGCCCAGCCCATACTGAATGAAGCTGCGGGTTCATACACAAACACGGGGAGTATGTTACTCATTCATCCATCTATCCGTCTTCTATGTACCCATCCATCAACTTGTCCATTCAGGTATTAGTCTTTGTATTCCAACCATTCTCAAATCCTCATGCATGGATGGATCCACTCCATTTTCACATCCAAACATCTATTAATCCATACATCCATCCACTTTACTTTCTATCTATTAAGTCGTACATTTGCAATCACACAATAATTTAGTTTTAAATTATCACTGGTTCTATTAAGTGTAATCAAACACTGTTTGCATTGTGATGACAGTATGTGGCACATTACAGGGACATTTGTGTCTTCAAGCAGCATTTGCTTGAATCGTGAAAACATGAGGTGAGCTGGAAACAGGGAGTGCTTGTGGACACGCTCATTCACATTCAGGTCTTACATGCACGGTTCACATTATTATTTGCACGGGAGGACAAATACCTTACACAAGCCAAAATTCAGGAAGACCTCTTTTTTAAAACACAAATTAAAAAAAAAAAAAACCTTATTAAAACATTACCTTTCTGAGAAAAACAAGCCGATTCCAAGAGTTAAATTAATCGGGGAAAAAAGTGTATGAATACTATTTGGCAATATTTACATTCATACAGCAAAAATGTATTACTTAAAGGAATAGTTGTGTGAATAGTCGTGAAAATGTACTCACGCTCAGGCCATCCAAGATGTAGATGAGTTTGTTTCTTCATCAGATTTGTAGAAATGTAGCATTGCATCAGTGTCTCAGCAATGGATGCTCTGCAGTGAATGGGTGCCGTCAGAATGAGAGTCCAAACAGCTGATAAAAACATTGAGTCCATAATCCACAATAACGCTTCCTCCAGTGAAAAAGTCCATCTGCTGTTGTCTCTCATATCAAAAGCCACACACATATTTGTTTAGAGCTGTTTTGGACTGTTTAGGCTTGTAAACGGTGCTTGATCTGTGCAGATTACTCTCTTAATGATGGATTTGTTTCTTATAAACACACAGCTTTTGTCTTCTCCAGATGTTAACTGATGGACTGGAGTGTGGAGATTACTTGTGGATTATTGTGATGTTTTTATCAGCTGTTTGGACTCTCATTCTGACGGCACCCATTCACTGCAGAGCATCCATTGCTGAGACACTGATGCAATGACACATTTCTCCAAATCTGATGAAGAAACAAACTCATCCTAATCTTGGATGGCCTGAGGGTTTTTTTCTTTAGCTATTGTTTAGCTAATTTTCATTTTTTGGTGAATTATTCCTTAAATAGGAATGTTTGCTTTGTTTTCCTGTTAAAAAACATAAATTGTTAAAACAGGATGAAACTGACAAACTTAGGTTTATGCTATGCCTTCTCAGACTTATACTGTACAGTGCAAAAGCTTACAGGCACATTTACATGCTTCACAAGAACATTAGGAAACCTAAAATTGCTATTAGTCTTTTGCACAGTACTGCTGATCTCAGAACATCATGGGAAAAAAAGACACAATCAATAAGAAAATGATTTTTACAGTGTACACTGACTTAACTTAAGTATGTAACTAAAATCTACTAGCTAAACATTTTAGGGAATCTGTTCCTTGCCACATTTGCTTTTGGTTCACTTACTGTGGCACTATTTTCTGTAAAGCTGCTATGAAACGATAAGCACTGTGAAAAGCGCTACACAAACAAAACTGACTTGACATGTAGGGTTAAGGTAAACTAATCCGCTTGAGAAGTAGCCCTGTAATAATAACTCAGTGTTTAGTTTAGACAGACAGACAGAACACTGCCGGACGGGGCAGGCGGAGGTGCACTCACTTTCTCCATCGTGGGGAGTTAGTAAGGGGCTAGAGTTAATTACACAGGCTCCCTCTTTGCTCACACTTGAGATCCGACCCTTCTCAGACTTCCAGTAACCTGTGATTGCAGAGCGGCATCAGGTTTAACACAAGTTTACTCGCAACCTAGGGCTGAGCAGTATGACGGGATGCACCGTGCAAGAGTCAGTCGGTGGAGATTTTGCTATAATGTTAATGATGATTAAGTGATATGAAGTAGCGTTTAAAACATTTCCACAGCCGTTAGTTGAATATTCAGTAAAAACAGCTACATTATGATATACACTGTTAACATTATATTCAATTAGCCATACTGTAAAAAGATTTTTGTTCATACTGCTCACCCCTATTTCATACTTATCACGAAGGCAAGTGCTCCAGCCATGCATCTATTCTGTAAACTCATGCATCTACGCCAGCCACACAATGAGCTAGAATGCATCTAATGACAAAGCCACAAAAACTCACAGTATAAGGAATAAAGCAAGTGGCAGGAAGGAGCAAGGAGCATTTTTCATTATGAAGTGCAGCACTGAAAAAAACAACAACAACTGAGCAGCAATGGCCAAACAGCATGTCAAACGAAAGCTCAATAGGAAGGCTATTTATGCGATGTTTGCAAAGAAAAAAAAACCTATTGCATTGATATAAGCAGGCATTACTGAAATACTGATCGCCACAAGCAGCTGCTCACCTCTCCTCCTCAGAGACTCTGCTATAAGTGCTGAGATGTGGATATAGCACATGGCCGCCTGAAGTGGACAAGGAAAAGAGTTTTCAAAATTTCATTTTAAATGAGATACAAAAAGCACAAGTCCCTTTCAGAAAAATTCAAATCTGAGGTGCTGATTTCTGCATGAATGAACCTTTAAAGAAATAGTTCACCTAATGTGTGATTCCATCACTGGGCAGTTTTTAACTTCAGTCCATTGTTTCTGACTAAAATATGAGTCCATAATCCATAATAACGCTTCCTCCAGTGAAAAAGTGCATCTGCTGTTGTCTCTCACATATTTGTTTAGAGCTGTTTAAATGGTGCTTGATTTCTCTCCTGATTCAGACCAGAACACTTTTTCACTGGAGGAAGCGTTATTATGGATTATGGACTCGCATTTTAATTAAAAACATCTTTATGATGGAATTGTTTCAGCTTTTGTCTTCTCCAGATGTTAACTGATGGACTGGAGTGCTGTGGATTACTTGTGGATTATTGTGATGTTTTTATCAGCTGTTTGGACTCTCATTCTGACGGCACCCATTCACTGCAGAGCATCCATTGCTGAGACACTGATGCAATGCTACATTTCTACAAACCTGATGAAGAAACAAACTCATCTACATCTCGGATGGCCTGAGCGTGAGCACATTTTAAGTTTTGTTCAGTTTGAACTATTCCTTTAAAGAATATTTCCCTCAAAAATTAAAATTCTACTATTAAATTATTCACCCTCACATTTGTTTATATGTTATGCAGAACGTTAGGGACCGACAGTCACCATTCTCATTCATTGCATATATTATATTGTGACTGAGGCTGAGTCTTCATCTAGCATCTTGTTTTCATCATTCATGCATGAAACCAGCTAATGACAAGATCCTCTGGATGAAGTCATTCGGACCTCAGACAGGTCTCCGTTTCTAACGTGGATCTTGGCCATGCTCTCTAGCCAGGTGCGTCTGAGCTCAGGTGTGCTGGCGTAGGAGTTGGCGAGACTGTACTGCAGGTCCACCAACATCTCCGGGTCCTTTTCATGCTCTTTCATTTGGGAGGTGGCCATCAGGACGGTGCGTATCCTCTTGGTCAGGTCCTTCACCTCAGCCGGGAACGTGGTGTTCTGGAAGAAAGCAAAAGATCAGTTGATTAACATTATATTTTTGTAACGATACAGCGCTAGGTAATGTGATTGTGCTGTTCTTGTCTTCTATGACTGTAAATCTGGTCCTCCGAAACTGCTTGCAAATCAAATTCATTAAATCTATCACTATTTTTGCAATTACATTTGATGGCACAGAAGATACACGCTATAGTTTTAACCCTTATTGACCTAATGAGGATTTTATTTTTTCCAAAAATGCTGGTTAATGTTAACACATTGGACTAAAATTTACAGACTTTGCTCAAACAGGGAATAACTACTTCCCCAAAAAATTTATATTTTTAGCACTTTTTTGGGATTTGTCCCCTACCTTGTTACACTTGACTGAAAAAAGCATCATTTGTGGATAATTTTGGCAATGTTCACTCAAAAACGGAGATCAATGAGGCGTATGATCAATCAGTTAAATAAAATAAATACAGAGATTTACAAGCAATTTTTAAAAGGCCAGTCATTTTTTTTTACCAGAAATACCAAATTAGGTAAAGTATTTACAGCACTGCACAAGGGTTAAAGTGTTATCTTTGCTAAACTCTCACTTTGAGTGGCGTGTCTCCATTGGCGAAGTTGTTGATGATGGCCAGAGACTGCTGGAAGCGTGAACCACCGATACCTGCATCAGCGATCAGCTGACTGACAGATTTAATCACCTGGATGAGAAGAAGACAAGAATCCAAATCAGTTTCTCACATTCAGTCCCCAAACCAGCCAGAAAAAGCATATTGTCAGTTATCTTCAATACAAGACTGAACACATACACCATAAGACACACGAATACAGGTTTATTCTGATAGTCCACTCTAGAGATTCTACTAACTATAAGTAACTTTGTAACTCCATGTCATCTAGCAGGCATTAGAGTATTAGTGACTTTCTGCTTAATATCTGCTAACTCTTCATTTTGATGGACATTCTGCTGATTGAATGCAAGTTTGTAAGTACATGTTAACTTATTCTACATGTAGTGGTGAAATAATGAAAGTTGGTTGTAATGCACATCAACATTCAAAAGTTTGGGATATAGTATAGTCAGACATTCCACTGACTTTAAACCAACTATATTGCCATTCAAAAGTTTGGGATCAGTTGTTTTTGTGAAGAAGTCTCATTTGCTCATCAGCGCTGCATTTATTTGATCAAAAATTCAGAAAAAAACAGTAATATTGTGAAATATTATTACAATTTAAAATAACTGTTTTCTATGTGAATATATAGTAAACTGTAATTTATTCCTGTGATGCGCAGCTGTATTTTCAGCATCATTACTCCAGTTTTCAGTGTCACATGATCTTCAGAAATCAGTATAATATGCTGATTTATTATCAGTGTTGGAAACAGTTGTGCTTCTTTTTTTTTTTGGAACCTGTGATAGTTCTTTCAGGATTCTTTGACAAATAAGAAGGTAAAAAGAACGGCATTAATTCTAAATAAAAATCAGTACATTATTATTATTATTATTATTTTTAAAGAAATTAATACTCTTGTTTTAAATTGATAAAAAGTAATAGAAGGCTTATATTGTTAGATAAGGTTTCTATTTTGAATAAATGCTTTTTAACATGTTATTCATCAAAGAAAGAAGAATCCTGAAAGAAGTATCACAGGTTCCAAAAAAATATTAAGCAGCACAACTGTTCCCAACATTGATAATAAAGCAGCATATTAAAATGATTTTTGAAGGATCATGTGACACTGGAGACTGGAGTAATGATGCTGAAAATTCAGCAAGAATAAATTATATTTTACTATATATTCACATAGAAAATGTTTATTTCTGAATTTTTGATCAAATAAATGCAGCATGATAAGCAGACGAGACTTCTTTAAAAAACAACAGATCCCAAACTTTTGAAAGGCAATATAGTTGGTTTAAAGTCGCTTATAGTCAGTAGAATGTCTAAATATCGAATCTAAAGCATAACCCAAATACAGACACCCACTGGCAGCAGAGTAACAGAAGCCTGACCTGCAGGTGTGAGCGGACGATGCATTTGCCCTTCGTAAACTCAAAGTTCCTCCTCATGAGGAAGTAGAGCAGCGCGGCGGCTTCGGTCTGAGTGGAGCTGGAGCGATGGTTACAGCACTTCAGGATCTCATAACACAGACTGCCACACAGATCCGCTGTACCCTGGAAAACTGTGGACGGGAACTGAAGAGGAAGAGCGTGAGAGTCAGAGATCAGTACAGAGATCAGTTTCAGTGTTGACGCTCTTTAATGAACCCTCCAAAATCAATATTATGTTTATATTTATTCATGCATTAAGATAAAAAAGTTACTGAGCACAATGTATTCAAACCTAAAACCTTTGCCTGCACAATATAGTCACTTTTACATTCGGTACACAGTGCACAGAAATTTCTTACAGGTTGTGAAACTGAATTTTGCATTTTAAAGCATATAGTTCTGTCCTTATGACAATAGGGTTATTTAGATGTTTTACTCGTGAAACCAAAAGAAGATTATCATGACCATCAGACGTCATTATCTCTCTGTAAAACTGCACCTGTCATAAAACACAAAACCAAATTGTAATTGTGTTCCTCTTATTTTTGGTGTGGTGGCTTAATTCAAGTAATATTTCATTTATGTGTCCCCACAAAAAAAAAAAAAACACTTTCATGCATCCTAGTTAAACCTCCAGAGTTTTCCACTGAGGTAAAGATGTTAGAATTGTACAATCCATGACTAATATTTCCTTTGGTAGGTTTTGGTCTACTAAAGGGGTTCAAATACACCGGAAGACAACCACAGGTGAGCTCAATAATTACAAAACGAAATATAACTGCAAGCAGCAATTAAGTAATTAAGCCATTTTTTTAAGCCACTAGTTAGCAATTTTAACTAGTGTCACGGAGCGTGTCCATAGTGTCATTGTGTCGCCTGCTAATGACGTCATAACCCCTCGATTTCCGGTTTTGTTTTGTAGAAAACCCACATACTCACGACCGGAAGGAGCGGAAGCGGTCGACTGTGGCATAATAAAAGCTCCGCTGCTTTCGAGCCGTGTGTCACGCTCGTTCAGCGGCCTCGTTTCGCTTCGACGGCTTTCAGCCTCACCCTGCTTCATTCTACTACGTTAATAAATCATTAGCTCATCCATGAACATGATTTCTGCCCGAGTCCCGTCGGATTGCATCGGCTATGGGGATGAAGACCACAACTCCCATGATTCCACACTCAGTCACAGCGTCATCAAACGACGCCTTTGTCTCTTTGTTTATTTTGAATACGCGCCCTCTAGCGGCAAAATGTACATATTGTGCCTTTAATGGCCTATCTCTTTTCACCAATAGGTGGCGCTGTTATCAAATTGATGTGTTCAGTGTGAGATGACAATGGCACATACAAAGTTTGGTGTGAATATGCCAAAGCTTTGGCAGTGATTTTTGGCCAAACTGTTCAGAAGTTATAAGCAAAAATAGCCATTTTTCATATCTCCCGACCACTAGGTGGCACTGCAGCGAAACTGTGCAGGTAGCCTCAGGTCATAGTTATTATAAAACACACCAAAAAACACACCTAAAGTGTTTGACTAATCAACTTGAATTCCATCATTTTTGCAAGCATGGTCTAAAGATGATCTGAGCCAATTTTGGTGAAAATCAGACAAACTGTCTAGGACGAGTTAAAAAAAATAAGTTTTTCGTATAATTAAAAATTGCCAAAAATCTTGACCCATAGAAATTTAAATTTTGGTGTCCATTTGACTCGGTATGAGCCAAGGAATCAGAGGAAACAGAATTTCGCTTCTAAACGTTATGGTTCAAAAGTTATTAGCATAAACATGAGTGAAAATTTGGACAAGCGGTGGCGCTACAGAGTTTGATTTAGAGACTCTAAACTTGCGATGATTAATGTTGAGACTGTCTTCTATCTGTGTGCCAAATTTCATAACTTTCCTACAAGCAGTTTTATGGGCTGCCATAGACTCCTGAACAGAACCCACTGTAGGTGCTTGGCTCCTAAAAATCAGAAAATGGGTGAATTCCAGTTTTTTTTCAAAGTGAAAAGGGGCCAGTTGTTCCATATTAAAGCAAACAGCTCAATCCCTTAAGGAAATACAAAGTAATTGTCAGAGTGATCAGAGATGCACTACTTTACCATTTGAATTCACCCAATAATTTCTTGCACCGGCCACTGTTGGGAAGAACAAAGGTTTGAGCATGTATGAGGAGAAAGAGTGACACCTTGTGAATGAAGAGGCGCAGGGCGGTGAAGACGTGTTTGAGGGTGCTGGTGGACTGGTTGATCTGGAAGAACAGCAGGTACGTGTCAAACACTTTTTTCATCAGAGAGTTTTGCCCGTCATCGTGCTGCAACCGTTTCTGCAGAAGAAGAGAAGATAGCAGGAGTTAGTCATCTTGAAGAAAATGCACCATGTGTCCACCAGATGGCAAAATAACCTCCTTACAATCAGAATGAAGTGAACAGTCACAAACAGATTGATTGTGAATACTGCAGTGATTTTGGGCCAAAAGAATAATGTTGCAATCCATCCATTTTTTCACAAGCAGAACAGTGTTCAGATATTTTAGTGTCAACATTGATTGATATCTAAATTGACATTAAACGAGTTAATGTTGGCATGTGTAGTGTGACATGATCTTGCGGTATTTCTTAAAAACAGTAAGCAATGAAGCATTTACTATTATTACTGTTACTAGTATTTGAAATACTTTTGTCCACCCAATCAAAGTGCAGTAATTATTATTATTATTATAAGATATTTTGGCACATTTTTGTTCAGCCCAAACAGAGAAAACTGCTTGATGCTCATGACAAAAAAAAAAAAGAAAATAAATAAATAAATAATCTTTGAAAATGCTTGATTTAAAAAAAAAAAAAAGATTTAGTTATGCACACTTCATGTACAATTAAAGTATTTTTTATTAGATGGTTACATCATCTGTCATTTTTTAGAGTCTTAAAATCAAATTGTAGAAAACTTTTTTTTTTCAAAAATGATAAAGATTTCTAAAAACTAAGCCCTGTTTTTCAAACTATTTTCAAAGGATTTAGTCCTTTTTATTATCTCAGACACTCTTGTCATTGATCCATATGAAAAAAAAAATATTTTAATATAATTTCTCCTAGTCTTCATGTTTGTGCATAAATATCAAGATGTTGCAACAGGCTAAAAAAATATTTTTTAAAGAGTTTTATGATACTGTATATCACTAAGCTCTAATCCTAATTCATATACTTCTAGTAAGTATGGAAACTATGTATTCTCTTGTGTGGAAAAACATTATTATCAGAGTGTATATTGTACACATCATAAAGCTGTGTCTATATTACCTTGTGATGATGAACAAACAGATCCAGAACATCTAACACAGTCAGTGCTACTTCAGTAGAAAGATTGGCTTCAATATCTGTAGGGCTGACGCTTTCTCCTTCAGACACATTTCCATCTAACACACACACACACACACACACACACACACACCAGTTATGATACACATGCTTTTGCTCAGTTCAGTCATTGTAATTTTACTGTATGTATCACAGGTTTTCACCGGCGGTTGAGCTGAGTGTATGTTTACCCGTGGTCTCCATCATGTGCAGCAGTTTGGGGTTGGTAAGGGCATTCTTCCCCCTGATGATGGGCATGGTCTGTGAGCGGGCATGTCTGTGCCCGTCCTGAGCAGAGAGCATCCTGGGAACAGCAGCAATAACATAATCCTGAGATGTCATGACAATAGCAGAGAAAATGATTCAATTCCCCCATTTTCTCCCTCTATTTCTCCACTTTCTTGCTTGGAACTGCTGGAAATGATTTCAGTGTTTACAGAAAGTCAACAGTATTTTTAAAATGTGTGAATGTGCAAACTACAAAATAAACTAAATAGCCTTTTATTTTCTTTGTAACAACAGAGACATGTAACAGGGTTTCTGCAGGTTTTATGAAGGTAAATGTTAGACTTTTTAAGACCAAGTAAAAATAAAATAAAGATAAATTGAATGGAACACATTATGTAAATATGTTTCTAAATGCAAATGTCTTGTATTGGCATCACTTCAAGGTTTGAAATACAACTTCCAATTTTAATTCATTTTATAAAAAAAAGGCCTTATGGCTTGAATAGTGCTGCTCCCTAACACTAGAGAATGGAAATAATAATTGTTTTATGAGAAAAATATCAAAATGAAGTGAGTTTGTGAATAAAACAAGAACAAATATCTACCAATAGGCTCAGAAAAATCAACTTAATTAAAAGAGGAAACAGGTTTTAATATCCCATTGACAGACAGATCTTGTTTTATGAATGTCAGTGGAGACCAGGACAACTAGATGAGCCCCAGAGACAGATCCCCAGTGAAGACCTCGTCTCCTAGACGGCCACCGGGACAAGACCACGGCAACCAGATGAGTCCTCTGCACAATCTGACTTTGCTGCAGCCTATTAAACGGCTGGATTCGTCTGGCCAGAGGAGAACTGCACACTATTTCGACACACTATTTCCCTGTTTAATACTTTAAAGCTGCTTTGACACAATCTGCATTGACTTGACTTGACTTTTAGGCATAAACTCACTTAATTTTGTTAAATTGTTTCAGAAAACAAGACTTTACATCTTCAGTTTGAATCTCAGTTAAATGTAAATCTTGATTGAAAGGGTTAGTTCACCCAAAAATGAAAATTCTGTCATTAATTACTCACCCTCATGTCGTTCCAAACCCGTAAGACCTCCGTTCATCTTCAGAACACAAATTAAGATATTTTTGATAAAATGTGAGAGCTCTCTGACCCTCCATAGACAGCAAGGATATTACCACGATCAACGCACAGAAACGTAGCAAGGACATCGGTAAAATAGTCCATGTGACATCAGGGGTTCAACCGTAATTTTACGAAGCTACGGGAATACTTTTTGTGCGCAAAGAAAACAAAAACTGCAGATGGGATGAAGAGGTGAAGAATTGTTGAATAACCTCATTATTTTTTGTTTTCTTTGCGCACAAAAAGTATGAGGGTGAGTAATTAATGACAGAATTTTAATTTTTGGGTGAACTATCCCTTTACGGATGTTTAGATGTTTGTACTGGAAAACAAGACAAAAATACTGAGGAAGATTCATTTTTTTTGCAGTGCATGTCACATTTAATGATTTTATGAATTTAAGACTTTTTTAAGGCCTTATTTTGTGAAAGAATGAATTAAGACCTTTTTAAGACTTGCAGAAAGCCTGTATAAACGTTATCAGGAGGTGAATGAGACAGGTTTGCTGGATACAGACAAAAATGGTTCCCTCACTATGGATGTAACATGATGATATTTACACAGGACGGACCCACTTTATATGAAGTGTCCTTAAGCACTAGCATTTAAATGAATCATTTAATACAAATTGCACTCACTGTGTACATACATGCTTTTTACATCGTACTTACTAGTGCTGTCAAATCGATTAATCGCGATTAATCGCATCCAAAATAAAAGTTTGTGTTTACATAATATATGTGTGTGTACTGTGTATATATTTATATGTATATATAAATACACACACATACGTGTATATATTTAAGAAATAAATGTAATACATATATTTATATTTATATATAATATAAATCATATATAATTATGAATATATACACAATATTTCTTACATTTATACATGTATGTGTGTGTATTTATATATACATATAAATATATACACAGTACACACATATATTATGTAAACACAAACTTAAATTTTTATTTTTTTTATTTTTTTTTATTTAGTCATTTAGCAGACGCTTTTATCCAAAGCGACTTACAAATGAAATAAAAGCAGTCAAAACTAACAAAAGAGCAACAATATATAAGTGCAAATGAAATGTGCAAATTTTGGATGCGATTAATCGCGATTAATCGATTTGACAGCACTAGTACTTACATTTTAAAAATACCTGCATGGAATTCATTTCTGTAGTTATTACACTATTATTACACTGTTGATCCTATTTCTACCCCTTAATCCACTCTTAAACCTAACCTTACACCAAACGCATCCCTAACCTTCCTCAACAGCAGCAAAAGTGTTTTGCAATACAACATGAACACAATAAGTACACTGTACCAGACAATTAATGTGTTACACAAGTACAGTTAAAGACACCTGATATAAAGTGGGATGAATGTTTTGTGCATGTGTGAGTGTGTTTTAGAACGTTATATTCAGGGTTAAAAATCATTTAGCTAAGAAATGCATTTATTGCAATAATTAATTCTATGCATTGCACACTTTGTGTTTCACTCTTAGAAATAAAGCTTCCAAAAGTGTTTTTTTTTCACAGCCAATTAGGGTCCATTTGAACATTTGAATAATCTAAAGAACCATTTTTCACTATAAAGACCCTTCTGTGCAATGGAAACGGTTCTTCATGGAAACACAGATGCCAATCCAGAAGCTTTATCTTTAGGAGTGTAAGTGGTTTTGGGAGCTCTGTGTGGACCTGTTAGGTGTTTACCATTGGGGTAGGAGCCCTGAAGACTGGCAGGACACGTTAGACCCCTTCAGGGTGCCATTGTTCTGTGTGGCCTGAGCCAGCTTAACAGCGGCCGCTAGCTTCCTGTGCACACAACGAGCCAATTAGAGCAGGGTTAACGCCAACCTTCATCCTCACAGCCATTACAGACAGGAAAATGAAAGCCAAGCTTCTGGGGCAGTGTTTCAGAGCAGGACAAGTCAAGTTTGTATGTTAGATGCTGCTGGTGCTGTCAACTTTAGAGACTGCTGTGAGAATGTGAAGTTATGTGTGGAAGTCAGACAGAGGACAACATGAACGTGGGAACAGAGAGCGCGATGAGGATTAAACACGCATCAGAATACAAAGACAACATATGACGTGGGAATAAAACAGGAGTTCATTTATGACTCTACAGGCTGTTACTCATTATATAGCACTGGTAAGCAGTTGCTCTAGTTTTAGTTCCTGCTAAGAAAAGCCTTTATCTATGTGATAGACATTTCAGACACCTGAGCAAAAACAGTCCAGACCTGTTCAACACACAAAAAGCAGTTACATCATGCAACTTGCTATGGACTGCAAGTACTGTGAATTAGCTTTCAAAGAAATGCTTCATAAAGCTTTGAAACATTCCTTCTCTCACTCCCTCTTACAAGCACATATACAATCAGGAACAGAGAGAAGAGAAGAGAAGAGAAGAGAAGAGGAAGACCCTTACATTCATCCAGACGCACCGGAGCACACATAAAACACATCTAACTGAGGAGAGACCTTACCTGGCAATGTGACGCTTTCCAAGGAACCGGAAGTGTTGGAGACAGAGTCTGTTTAAAAAAAGAAGTATGCAAAATAATGAAAACACACAAGGATTTGATTCCTTCTTTCTTTTTCATTCCTCCGTTTAGTGGTGTTTATGAACAGTCACTCACTCCAGGATATTGAAGAAATCGCTGATCTCCTGGTGTATCGCTCGATGCCAGTATGAAACCAGCACCTCTGCAACTCACTCCCTCTTACAAGCACATATACAATCAGGAACAGAGAGAAGAGAAGAGAAGAGAAGAGAAGAGGAAGACCCTTACATTCATCCAGACGCACCGGAGCACACATAAAACACATCTAACTGAGGAGAGACCTTACCTGGCAATGTGACGCTTTCCAAGGAACCGGAAGTGTTGGAGACAGAGTCTGTTTAAAAAAAGAAGTACGCAAAATAATGAAAACACACAAGGATTTGATTCCTTCTTTCTTTTTCATTCCTCCGTTTATTGGTGTTTATGAAAAGAGTCACTCACTCCAGAATATTGAAGAAATCGCTGATCTCCTGGTGGATCGCTCGATGCCAGTATGAAACCAGCACCTCTGCAACACAGAGAGCACATCATCCTCACAACAGTGCATTATGTTACAGGTCACCATGCTACAGTATGAGATGTGAATATGTGCAATACACATGTTCTTCCGAGGTTCAGTGATTTAAAGTCTCACCCTCTGAAATGGTGTTCATGATGTGCAGGAAACATATGAGCAGACTTCTGGTCTCCGCTTGATCCAGTTTGTCAAAGCGTGCACCAAACCCAATGAGAGACTGCGGCCTGGCAAACTGAATACAGTCATCACAATCATTCTCGTTACATGAGAAAAATCATTCATTCATTCTGTGTGTCTGTTTTCTTTCATTCTGAGTTTCTGTTTTTGTTCATGTGTTATGTTGGTTCTATCTATCTGTCTGTCAGTTCATGCACTTGCTCACCTTTTCACATCCATCCATCTTCTCACTATTGCGGTCACTGGTGCTAGGGTTCGACTCGATGCTGATGAGAGAGCCTCTGGAGTCTGCATTGTTAGCTGTTGATACGGCCAATGAAGAAAAGGCTGGGAAAAAAGCAAATCAGTATGTGAAAGACATTTTGTCTTAGGAACTTTTATTTTTTAAAGGATGTTTTCTTCTGTACAATGACAGTTTTGTCGTTGTGATATCATATTCCAAATGTTCTGAAAGCATGATAGATTTGTGTGAGGAATAGACTATGAATAGAGGGTGACAGTCTAAGCAGCATCACTGTACCTGTAATGGAGTTGAGCACTTCCTTGGTTAAGGACGCATCCATCGAGTTCCCATGGCGTAAAACATGGGTCACCTGACCTGCTAAACCTACTCCGACACTGAGATCATCTCTGGAACCCTGTAAAGGAAATCTTATTACTCATTACTTACTAGGCCTCATGAACTGCTTTTGTTTTTTACTTTAGTTTTGTACTGTTCCCAGAGGTCCACTTATAATGTCATCAAGAGGTTTACATCAAAAAACATAATTTAGAAGTAACAGGCTATTTTCTGCCCTGTTTTGACTCCCCTCATTGGAACGCTCTGTTTAAATAGACGTGGCAGATTGTTTAGCCACACTATTACATCATAGAGTCGTATATTCCACAAGCTGTCGTTTTGGCAGACTGGCTTTAATATAAGCTGTTTTTAGACTAATGAGAAAGTTTTGAGTTCTTAAACTTACAGGATGTTTTTATAATACAATGACCTCTTATGCATCAAAAGATCAAGGGAATTTTGATTTCTCAGTTCGTGACACATTTAACAATCACCATAATGGGAGAGAAGCTGATGTAATTTCAGTCTAAAATAATGCAGACGTGTTTTTTTTTTAAAGCCTTGAGGTTGTGAAAGTGCAGATGCATTTTGAATTTTGGATATGGATTTGTGTGCAGTCAACAACCCCCCCCCCAAAAGTAGTTTTAGTGAACAAAGTTTATAAAGTATCCTGTTTGATCACAATTGTTTTAATATTCTGACCATGTAAGTGTTTGTGTTCAAGGCTGTTGAAACGGATTCCTGCTCCTTTCCTCACTTCACTGTTACCCAGCACAACCAGAGGAAGGAGTCACTGCCAACGGACTGCTCACCCAACAACACAGCTCTTTGGTCTACTGGTTAATGTAATGGACTTTAAAGCGTCTCTGCAAGTCTTCTACCAGACCAGGTCATGCTAGACTGCACCTTCACCCCAAGAAGTTCAAAAAACAATGTTCCTTGGACATGTGGTTGGGACAGATGCTGTAGCAACTGACTCTGAGAAGGTCGCAACAATGGAGAGTTGACTGTTTCCGAAGCACACAGCTTCCTGGTTTGGCCTCATGTTACATGCATTTTATTAGGACTTTGCTTCCATCACTAGTGATCTTCATCGCACTGGCACTCCCTGACCAATAACTGTGAACACCTACACCAGCAATATTTGGGCTGGCAGCAATTCAAGCATTGCAGCATCCACCCTTACCTCCAATAGGGCAATAAGTGCAGTTATTCTCTTTTGTTGTGTTGGTAGCAGGGCTCTGAACCAGTTCAAGGAATGAAAATGAAAACCGGTAACAAACAAAATTTTGACAGGAATGTAACCAGAAACAAAATCAAATTTAATATTTCCGAACAGAATCGAAAATTTAAAATGGCCATTAACCGGTTAATAATATAATTTTATTGTTCCATTTAATATTTGAATTTTGCAGTCAACCAATCACCAATTCAAGTGGTAAGGCCAATGCAAATATGATGCTGACGCATCCAACGAGTGAAATGCCTGCTCAACTGTGAACTCATCATAGATAAGTCGCAATGGCAGTGCCCCGGCGTCAGTTTATCCGAGGATGTCACGAACCACCAAGCATTAGGCCTACATTTTAGTGAAAATAAATGGCAGGTAGGCTAATATGCAGCTTTTTGCATGTTTTGAAGCCAGCAAAAATGGCAGGATAGTGTATTAGAACATGGTTTCAACAAGGTCACATAACGCACCTGCAGCGCTTCTGGGAATGGAGAAAACAGAATAAAACTATATACATAAAAAGGAATATATAGGCCTTATACATGAAATATATTTCACTTAAATCATTAACAGATTAACAAAACGAAAGAAAAAAATGTGCTGAGTTTCAGTTCATTGTGATGTGATCCAAAGTTCACGGAAAGGAAACCCGTTTTGTTCATTTTGCAAAAGCTTTACACTTCTGAATGATGTTTTGCTTCTATCTGTGCGACCAACCAGCGCTGGTATGACCATAAATTACGAAGTAACAGTTGGGAAAACAATGCAGTGATCGC
>NW_015637563.1:19600-20831 GCF_001515625.1 Sinocyclocheilus rhinocerous | reverse complement strand
GAACGGAGAAAACAGAATAAAACTATATACATAAAAAGGAATATATAGGCCTTATACATGAAATATATTTCACTTAAATCATTAACAGATTAACAAAACGAAAGAAAAAAATGTGCTGAGTTTCAGTTCATTGTGATGTGATCCAAAGTTCACGGAAAGGAAACCCGTTTTGTTCATTTTGCAAAAGCTTTACACTTCTGAATGATGTTTTGCTTCTATCTGTGCGACCAACCAGCGCTGGTATGATCATAAATTACGAAGTAACAGTTGGGAAAACAATGCAGTGATCGCACCGGTGCCTCACACGCACTTACCACATATTTTTGCTAACTTGACATCACAGCCTGTTCATTATCAAAATAAAATACACAGTTAAAGAAACATAAAAAGTTACACTGCTCAATTTAAATAGTCCGTATACACTCTGTGCTGTTCAGTGTGACCAGCGCCTCACTGCTGATATAGCCGATGTGAAGGATGATGTTTTGCCTAGATAATGCGAGTTAGTAGTATATTTTTATTTAATGCCATGTCAGCATCTCAGGCTATTTTAATGGCAAAAACGATAAAAAAAAATACAAGTATGATAATGCAAGTGAAGAACAAAGCCTATAGTTTACATAAATAATACTTTAACATCCAGATACGTCACGAATATGGAAACATTTGGATTCGTGCCGAATGAGAGAGGTTTCAATTTCGCTTTAAATTAATTAATTTAGGCTTGATGTTTATATAGCCTAGCCTAAATTCTGTTAACTTTAGAGGATTCGTTGTGGAGAGAAGGGAACTAAAATAGCCTAGTTGTGTTAATAATGTTTATAAAATTGCTTTATTTACCGATGTTTTAGCCTACATTATTTCTGAATGTAATAATAAAATGCAACATACAGCCTACGCGACTCAGTCTGGTTTTAAATCTTTACATAGTACAGAAACTGCAATGTTGAAGGTTTTTAATGACTTGTTACTTGCTACTGACTCAGGGGACTGTGCGATTTTAATTCTACTAGACCTTTCAGCTGCATTTGATACTGTAGACCATAAGATCTTGATTACACGCTTAGAACAATGTGTTGGTATTAAGGGTACTGCGTTGGGATGGTTTAGATCCTATTTGTCCGAAAGAACTTTCTCAGTTCGTATTGGAGACTTTGTCTCCTCAACTGCTTCTTTCACGTGTGGGGTCCCCCAGGGCTCCATTTTGGGGCCTATTCTGTTCTCCCTGTAT
>NW_015637563.1:17175-19488 GCF_001515625.1 Sinocyclocheilus rhinocerous | reverse complement strand
AAGGTGAAATCTTTCCTGTCTTCTAAAGACTTTCAAAGAATCGTCCATATTTTTATTTCAACTCGTCTGGATTATTGTAATGGCCTCTATATAGGTATTAGTCAGGCCTCTCTCTCCAGACTGCAGATGGTCCAGAATGCGGCAGCTCGCTTGCTGATGGGTACATGAAAGCGGGAACACATCACCCCCGTTCTCGCTTCTCTTCACTCTTTTGATGCTACATGAGAGCTGCTTTCTTTTATTGTCTTTATGGTGTCTTATTGTCTTCTTTTGTGTTGTTGACTGTTTGTATCATTGATATTTTTATTCTTTTATGTGTGTACAGCACTTTGATAAACACTTGCTGTTTTTTAAAAAGTGCTTTATAAATAAACTTTGACTTTGACTTATGTTTTTTCCTCTCAAAACACAATTTATACGAGTAGGGTTTTTTAACCATGCAGTAAACATTTTTAAATATCGTGGAAAAAATACTTTAATGTCTTACTTGCTGTTTTTTAAAAAGTGCTTTATAAATAAACTTTGACTTTTACTTATGTTTTTTCCTCTCAAAACACAATTTATATGAGTAGGGTTTTTTAACCATGCAGTAAACATTTTTTAATATCGTGGAAGAATCAAGACTAAACGCAAGATACCAGATCAAGACTCACTTTGTGTTTTTGTTTCTTTTTGAGTAAAGAAAATGCTGTACCTTTATTCTAAAGACTTTCAAAGAATCGTCCATATTTTTATTTCAACTCGTCTGGATTATTGTAATGGCCTCTATATAGGTATTAGTCAGGCCTCTCTCTCCAGACTGCAGATGGTCCAGAATGCGGCAGCTCGATTGCTGACGGGTACACGAAAGCGGGAACACATCACCCCCGTTCTTGCCTCTCTTCACTGGTTACCTGTCCATTTTAGGATTCAGTTTAAGATTTTGGTATTTGTTTTAAATTCTCTTAATGGTTTAGCACCTAAATATCTGTCCGACTTGATCAAGCTGTATGCTCCGCTAAGAGCACTAAGGTTTGCTGACCATTTGCTTTTAGTTGTCCCACGGGTAAAGTTGAAGAGCAGGGGTGACCGAGCATTTGCAGTGGCGGCCCCGAAGCTCTGGAATAGTTTACCCCTCTACATTAGACAGGCTCAAACACTTGCTGTTTTTAAATCTAGCCTAAAAACTTATTTTTATAGTCTGGCATTTGACGCTACATGAGAGCTGCTTTCTTTTATTGTCTTTATGGTGTCTTATTGTCTTCTTTTGTGTTGTTGACTGTTTGTATCATTGATATTTTTATTCTTTTATGTGTGTACAGCACTTTGATAAACACTTGCTGTTTTTTAAAAAGTGCTTTATAAATAAACTTTGACTTTGACTTATGTTTTTTCCTCTCAAAACACAATTTATACGAGTAGGGTTTTTTAACCATGCAGTAAACATTTTTAAATATCGTGGAAAAAATACTTTAATGTCTTTAAAGCATTGACAGTTTTTTCTTTCGTTTAATACATTTGGCCAAAATCAAGACTAAACGCAAGATACCAGATCAAGACTCACTTTGTGTTTTTGTTTCTTTTTGAGTAAAGAAAATGCTGTACCTTTATTATTATTATTATTATTATTAAAGGCATAGAAAAAGTTTTAAAAATAATGTTATTAAGCAGTATTTTCTCTACTCAAACCGGTTTCGGAACGGTAATAATACAGAAGAACGCATGAACGTTAAAATATCGATTCTGTTCGGAGTGTACCGATTTTTTTTTTTTTCTATTTTCAAGCCCTGGTTGGTAGACTACAGGGCCTCAGTGCTGCTCTTACACACCTTCCTTTAATAGGTAAGAAGGAAACTGGGATAGCATTTAAAAATTTAGTATTCTACACAGGGGCGGATTTAGTGATTTGGGGGCCCCAGGCAAAATACAGGAATGGGGCCCTATACAATTTCACAACCTTGAGGTTCTTTTCACTGTTGCTCGCTGCTGCACGACCGTGTCCCATAGTTGTGTCTAATCTTTTAGATTTTTCATGTACATGTTATAAATAAAGGATTTCTTTAATGTTGTAAATCCCTTGTTCACATTTAAACAGGTTATAATAGTATTAGAGTAGGCTGGACACTAGGTGGTGCGTTGGGGTAATTTTCACTATGCAATTGTCTACACAACGCAAGGCTGTCTAATTCTAAACTTGAAAATATACATTTATTTTTATTTATTTTAACTGCACATTTAAATTAAACTGAAGGAAATTATAAATTTACATGCTTAAGGATTATTTCAACCAAACATGAAGGGTGCCTTTGTGGGAAAAAAAAAAAAAATAGGCCC